>NW_028187224.1:0-112500 GCF_057381845.1 Rhamphochromis longiceps
CACCGAGCCTCGGCCAGTATGCCTGACACTTAAGAACCGCCGCTGCCTTCCGTGCGGCCGGCCCCTGAACTGCTCCGTCGTCTCCTTCGCCGTTGCTGTCCGCATAGTCGGCCCCCTGAACTGCCCTGTGTTTGGGCTGTTTTCTTGGGCTCCGGTGTTTGCTGTGCTCCGCTTTTGTTATATAAAGTAACACGGCTGCTATGAGGCCAGCTAGGATCCCTGTGGCCCTACAAATGATCCAGGACGGATGGGATGAAGAGCCCATTGGAGGCATTGACTCAGAATCTCACATCTAAGATATAGAGGAGCCAGACTATTGCCCCCCCCCCCACTGAACAAGGCCAGTCAGATACAGAGGAGTCCTCTGAAGAGGAAATAAATATTGAGTCTAACAGAATGAGCCCCTCTTACTGCTCTAGCCACAATATTCTGAATTAGTCGGCCAGGGCTTGCACCTGGGTTTAGTACTTTCTCCCCAGTAAATGCATGGAAGATGTTCATGTCTGATAATTTAATAGAAGAGGTGCTGTCATACACAAACATGGAGGCACGAAGAGTAGCCACAGACAGGGGAAAGAGTGGAAAAATGTAATCAAACATAAGCTCCTGGCCTTCATTTGATTGACCATTCTTGCAGGAAGTGAGAAGAACTGGGATGTACCAGTCGGTGTGTTTTTTGGGAGTTCTCTGCATAACCCATTGTACAAGGCCACTATGTCAATTCAAAGATTTAAAGATTTCGCCCTTTCTTGCACTTTGAGGACAAGAGGACCAGAGCCTACCAACTGAAAACAAACCACATGGCAGCTTTCTGCTACATATGGGACCTGTTCCTGGTCAACTGCAGGCAGAAATTCATCCACAGTGATTGTGTTACAGTGGATGAACAACTTGTGCCTTTCAGAGGGAAGACCCAGCTTCTGCAGTATAGGCCGAGCAAGCATACAAAAGTGATACAAAAACTGAAAATTAATGAAAAAATAAATAAAAATGCAAAGGGCCTCATGTCACAAACATGTTTTATGAGAAATACCTCAAATATGAAAATATTACAACTCTTCGTTTTAAAGATTTTGAAGAATAACAACAGAGTTTATAGCAAAATGCATTGTTTCTATTTGGGGTCATTTTTGACCCCACTCGTGGAAGAGTGTAGGTATTGGTAGGTTGTGCATCCAAGGGTTAAATACTCTAGGAACAACAAGTAGGCCTGCAGTGTGAGAGCAAAGTTCTCTAATAGGGTGATATGGTACTATAACAGGGGTCCCCAACTCCTGGACTCCGGTCCAAATCCAGACCCCAAGAGGATTTTGTCCGGATCACAAAGCAGTTTCTCATTTACCGTGTAGTTGGATAGTTTCTTCCTGCCGGCTGCCGTGGCGGACTTTTGAACTGCCGCGACACGCAGCTATGCAGGTTAGCATCATGCTGGTCCACTCTCCCAGCCAGCTGTTGGCGGTAATGCACCACCAACTGCCAATAAAACGACAAAGAAGAACAAGCTATGTGGGTATGTGAGTTGATAGGTTACTGTCTTGGGCGCTTGCGCTTGCTGAGTGGATGAGTAAAAGAAGATGGCTTTGTCAAAAATACTTATAAAGTTATAAAGAGTGGAAATCGGAAGAGCTGTTATGAAATCAAACATAAGAACTTCAACCAAAGCTGTGCGCCTGGGTCTGACGGTAGAACAAGAAGAATAAATGAGGTATGAGCGGCTACACGGCTGATAACAGTCTGTGACAGCACAACAGCATACGAGTGTTCACTGTGAGCACGGTGGACTTTAGGAGGACACAAAAAGACTTTCACTGACTGGAAAATGATAAAGAGTGAAAGGAAGCTGCAGCAGAAACACTTTTTAGTTTGGAAGAGAAACAATGTAACACTTTTAGATGGAAACAAAGTAAAGTGCAACAATTTACCTTCAATAAAAAATAAATTACATCCTTAATAAAACTATAAACATTTGAACCGTTTGATACTGAAACATAAAATGAAATAAACTCCATAAACAATCAAAATGAATTCAAACTGATCAGCAACATTAACTCAGGAGCACAATATATGAAACACTTTAACCTACAAAACAAAAACGAATCAAACAGTTTGTGCTGATTTCTTTCTTTGATCAAAATAACAAAGTCAGCATTAATGGCTCCGACGAGCACGTTTTGCAGTGCACAGCTTTTCAAAGCAGCTTTGAAGCAGGATCCTGCAGCTCTCAGCTCCTGCTCAGTGTTTAGCTGGGACCTGGACTTGGTCTGCAGCAGCAGCAGAGAAGCCTCACAAAGATGAGACTAAAGGAAGAAGAACGCCCAGAGCCTGCTGCCCTCAGAGTGGATACTGCTTCACTACACTCAGCCAGAATCCACTCAGTGTCTGTGATGTGAACTGCAGTCTCGGTGTGGAGTCAGACGTCAATGAACTGGTTCTGCTCTGCAAAGCTGAAACCAGTTGGAGCTGGTCATGCTGGGAACTGTTTTCATGGAAGTCCTTTTAAAAGTATCCCATCAGTGATGAAATATGCTGCTTGATATATGGAGTCACTGAGGCGGCATCATCATCAGTAGTGTCAACAAATTCATGCAGGTTCTCCAATGAATCTGTGTCTCCTTCATCGAGTCTCCTGCCCCACACTGCAAGCTTTCCAGTGACAGAGCTGATCTTGTGACCTGAGGGAGGTTTTTATCTTTCCCTTGAAGCTGTAGATTTACTTCATTTCCAAATATGTCACTCAGGTAGGCCAGTTTTGCCAGGAAGCTCTCATCACTAACTCTGCGACTTCATACTTGTGCTCCTGCTCCAAAAACATCTGATCTGCTCTCTGAGCTCAAAAACTCAGGACAAGACTTTTCCTGGTGACAGCCGCCTGGCTTCACTGTGAAACAGCACAGCTTGATGTTCGGCTCCATCTCCTCACAGACAGCAGAGACACTCTTGTTTTTACTGGTCTGGTCTTTATAAAACCGACTACACCAATAATTTCAGTCATAACCTCACTGAATTCAGAGGAAAGCAGCTCACAGTGTGAAACACTCCAGCAGAGGGCGCTGTTAAGTCCTTATTGTAACACAGTTACTGTGTGCAGTTAGACTTCATACATAATCTGCACTTATTTCCATCAGACATGCTGTCAGTAAATGATTGGTTTCTATTGATTCTACTTCCTGTTGACTCGTTTGATGACAGTGAAACAATCACAGCTGATTGTGTGATGATGTAAACTGTCACTGTTACATTCAGTGTGTGTGACATAATGTTAGTGCAGGCTGATAACAGCCTGGTTCTGTTAGAAACACATGAACGTGTCCATAGATCAGTGTGTGTTTAACATGAGAGCTTCAGCCCTGCTGATGTGTTAAATAAAGACATGCAGGAAAACTGATGAGACTCTGAAATAACTCTTTATATTTATAATGTAACTCTGCATCAAAAGAACAACAAAGGATCCCAGACAGGTTTCTGTGAACAAAGACCATTCTGATGTTTCTGTGTTTCTAACACTTTGACATTATTAGTAAACAGACTGCAGTGAGCAGCATTTATAAAGAGCTTCTATATAAAGATATGACAGCTGTTTGACAAGTTTATCACTCTGTGTTTGGACCTGATCAGTCCAGCTGTTTACTTGAAATATGTTCATTTTGGGGTGGGTACAGTTTCCTCTGCGGTGGGGTAGGGTGGGCTGCCCCGGGTCCTGTGGGGCTTGGCAGTGCTACCGTAGGCCGCGGTCTGGATGGACCTGGGCTCCCTTGCCTTGGTGGGTACCAGAGGACGGGGGTGCCTACTGGGGTCAGCGGGGGAGCTGGCCCTAGGGAGGGGCATCCTCCCCTCCCTCCTTTTCCTCCCCATCCCCGGCTACCTCCCTCTTCCCGCTCCACCACACTCACCCATACAGGTAGGGCCTTGGGGTGCGGGTGTGTCACAGGAGTGCAGGTGAGACATCCCCCCCGTCCCCTTCTGGCCACCTGTGCCTCAATTTTATCTCACAACTTAGACATCCACATTACTTACACTCTCATAACACACACATATATATAGGGCCTTGAGGGTGGGCACGTTAACGGCGTCCAGTGGACGGTCTGTGTACTCAAACCTACCTCTGGCGCTGGTGCCCACCTCTCAATTTTAAATCCATGTAGACATTGAGGGTTCTCGGGAGGGGCCATGCTAACACCTGCTGCTCTCTGGCAGCAGCACCATTTTTTAGTTTTAAATGCACTTTAGAGCAACACGCAGCAACACTACACATGAGCGGGAGGAGGGAGGTATGGGGTCTTCACACACCCCCGTTCTCTGCTAGCCATCGGGGCGGGGGGGCTGGGAGGAGATGTTGGCTGTCCGATTGGCCTCCCTGCTGCTGCGGAGCCTGGGACGGTCTGCTTGCCTCCACCCCGGGGGGAAGGGTAACATCTCTTGGGTCTGGGTTCTGCTTCCCCCTCTGGGGGCGAGGGTACCTGGACCCAGGGTATAGAGTATGTTTGGGGAGTGTGATTGTGTGTACATGTCCATTTATGTCAGTCCTTACGTTGGGTGAGTGCTGAGTGTTTGTATATGTGTGCATGAGGGTGGGAACGCATGTTTGTGTCTGTGTGTGCCTGTTTGTCTGTGTCTATATGTCAGGTCGGGTCTTAGACTCCACCTCTCTGGGAACTCCCAGGCCCTCCAAGGCCTATCTCCCCTCACCACACTCCCTGCTGGTGACTGATGCCCTCAGGGGTCGGTGCATTGGTGGTTCTTGGTGTCCGGGGCTGGGCGCTCAGGTATGTACCGGCTCACTCCCGGTGGCTACCTGGCGGGGCCTGGCGCCTGTTGCTCGGTCAGGCCTCCTCCGGGGTGTGGGGGGCCCTCGGGCCTCCGGCCTCTGGGCCTGCGGCTCGGTTCACTCTGGCACAGCCGGCTGCCGGCGGAGCCGTTGGGCACGCTGGTGAAGCCCCCTCTAGCTTCTGCTCGGTGGCTACTGGGTGACGCCTCGTCTGGGGATCCTCAGCCCTTCCCATGAGGGTGGCACAGATGCCCCTCCGGTTGTCCTCCTTGGGCTCTCGCACTCTGGGGCCTGGATCTCCTCCATGCCTGTTTCATGCCCTGGGGGACGGGGCTATGGCTCGCTACATCCTCTTGCAGACCATTACATGTGGAAACCATTTGAATACAAGCGCGCTGATCCACACAGGTGTGCACACGGGTGTTCACTGCTCGTAGACTTAAATTACACCTTTCTTGGCTGCTACTTCAAAGCACATTGTGCGCTGTCTGTCCTGCGTGCTGCACAACACATTATTTGACCACAAGTGTCTGTGAAGGTTCTCAGTCATCCAGGTCATCGTAGTCAAAGGAGCCTCTGTCAGCTAGAGCTGGGCGATAGAACGATAACGATATGTATCGCGATATAACTTTTACTCGATAGAGAAATTAAGCTATCGCGATAGACCTCGCCGCTCTTGTCCTCTTAAAAAAAAAATTTAAAAAAAAAGGTCAGCCAATCCAAATTAAGTAGCGCAGAGCCGAACCAATCACAGCCGCAGCGTCACGTCACGTGACTTGTTACGTACAGCACAAGTGCCAAGCCGCACGTGTGTTTGTTTGGGAAGCAGCCAGCGGGTAATGGAGGAAATGAGTGTGCCGACTAGAAAATTCAACCGAGCGTGACCGAAGAAAAACCAGATGATGGTTCCAATGCCGGAGAGACTGTCGAACGGAAGAGCCATAGAAGTTCCGTAGTGTGAAGGTATTTCGGCTATTTCAAGTCTGACAAAAACAGAGTAGCGTGCACTGTAAATTGTGCCGAAAGCAAGTCTGGAAATACAATAAACTGGTGCATGCGTCACACTGTACATTTCTGCACGGTTAGGAATCTAGCTCCACCTGCTGCTTTGGCATGTTCATAGCAGCGTTTTCCTTCATTTCTGCCTTTATGTGTGGACGGGATTATTTTTTAAAACGAAAACGGAAAATCTCCGTTTTCAAAAACACCCGTGTACGTGTGGACGTAGCCTCAGTCTCTGACTGGAAGCGCTAATTCGTCATTCGGCTTTTGTCAGACTAAAGTAACTGTTAAAACTGTTTGAAAAGCTCAGCTATACAACAAGGAGAGATTGAGAATTTCCTTTTAGTTCTCAGTTTATTTGATATTGACAAAAGTTAGTCAGTTTTGTCTGTTCTTCTGTAAAACAAACTAAGATTTATTTTTAGAATTAATATTTTGTTTCTAAGTGGAATTGACAATTTAGTCTGTTTCGTTTGTTCTATTTTGAAACGTAAACGCTTTAGCGGCTGCCTTTTGTGTAGTTTGCAATATTTGGCTTTATTTATCTGAAAAAGTCTCATGTTCCTGAAGTACATCTACCCTGTTGAACTTATTATGGGAAATAAATATTTAAATAAAAACAAGCTGCTGATTATTTCACATTTTACTTGTGAGCAACGGCACATTTAAATCTTACAAATATAGTTATTTGGCTTATATCGTGATAGATATCGTTATCGCCTGAAATGAAAAAAACATGTCGTGATATGAAAAAATCTCATATTGCCCAGCTCTACTGTCAGCAAAGAGGCACAGAAAAGAAGATCAGACACCAGCGAGGGAGGATAAGAAGGACAGACGCAACAACATTGTCATCCCCTATGTAGCCGGTGTATCAGAAAAACTCAGGAGAGTTTTCTCCAAGCATGACATCCCAGTGCATTTCAGACCCAGCAACACGCTCAGACAAAAACTGGTTCACCCGAAAGATAAAACGCCAAAACACAGACTTAACAATGTGGTGTATGCTGTACAGTGCAGCGAGGAATGCCCAGACCTCTACATTGGAGAGACCAAACAGCCACTTCACAAGCGCATGGCACAACATAGAAGAGCCACCTCCACAGGACAAGACTCAGCAGTCCATCTGCATCTTAAGGACAAAGGACACTCCTTCGAGGATGCCAATGTTCACATTTTGGACAGAGAGGACAGATGGTTTGAAAGAGGAGTGAAAGAAGCATCTATGTCCACTGTGAGCGACCATCTTTGAACAGAGGCGGGGTTTACGACATCAACTCTCTGCCATCAATAATCCAGTTTTGAGATCCCTTCCCAGACGCCTTAACGCCCACTCACATCCTGGGCCATCTGATCTCAGGAATTCGCATGATAAGGTGGGGCCAGGTTTCACAATGAACTCACCCGAAACTCTGGCTGATTGGGACCCACACCCAGTTTCACACCTTGGCTCAGGCGATTAGAGGATCATCAGGGGGTCCTTTTGTCCCTCTGTGGGGGGTCACTCCCACTAGGTTTATATCTGGGACTCTCCACCATTTGACCTTAGAACTGAAGAAGCTTCTCGGATGAGAGGTGAAACGTCTTCAAGCAACTTAAAGAAGTCCAGACGCTTTTCTTTGCAAGCTCCTTTGACATTTGACCACGAGCAATCTTTTCTGGTTTGACGCCGTCTTTGTAGCCAGAAACCAGCTCTCTCCTCGGCTTCCTCCACTACACGCTTCCCCCACGCCAGTCTCCTCCGTCACTATAAAGGGGAGAGTCATGAGCTCCATCACCCTCACCTGTGCCGTCCAATGTCCCGCCACCAGCCTCCACTGCAGCAGGCCAGAGACCACACCCCTGCCACAATAAGTAAAAGTATATCCTTGCTGTACCCTTAATGCTAAATGTGCTAAATTAACCGCTGCCTTTGCCCCTTTGGGATTATTCTTATGTCACTGGGATGTTGACCTTTGACCTTCACATTAGAGAGATGGGCAGACATAATTAGTGTATGAATTTTAAAGTAACAGGTAATAAAGAGAGTGTAGCAAATGTAGTCAGGTTTATTACTCTGTATCACACATGAGTGCCCGAGGGAGGCGGGGCTGACTGGGGAGACACAGGAAACAGAGAGACAGGGCTGACTCGACATGAAACGATGAAACGTGGGACACGGGAACAGAAACTAAACACAGGCTGAAATGAACACTGAGGGAGGGAGAACTAAGATTACTGAGAGCCTGATAAATAAGAAGAACAAAAACCAAGAAAAACAAGAGTCAAAGAAAACCAAAAACACAAAGCATTGGGCCAGGACCCACTGCTGTGACATTTATATGTGATAAAAACATTAAAAACTGCTCAGATGTTGAAATCTTTCTACGTATACTTTAGGTTCAGCTCTCCAGCCTGGCATTTGGTTAAGCATGATTCAAACATTTGATTTTGTTTAACTGGTTTTAATTATAGTTACTTTTTGTGAACATTTGTTGCAGCATTTAAAAAAACATAATTTATTTTCAAACTTTTATTTGATTTAGAGCATCATATTTGACCAACGTAAATGTTTTAATTTCATATAAAATAACTGAAGCAGTGAACTAAATATCTGAAATCTTTCCTTCCTTAAAAGTTATAATCCTACTTAAGTTATAGTGCAAACGCTTAAGCAACAAATATACTTAATGCTAATTAATTAATATTTCCCTTTGATGTTGCAACTATGCGGTCACTTCTGTCTTTAAACAAAATAATATTTTCCAGTTACAGAAATCATAAAGTCCAAACTAAAGTGCTACTGTTGCTATATGCATTTTATATAAATCATGGATGATGGTCCTGACATGAAGGAAGAGAAAGTTACAGGTTGCATCCTTTGACTTTGTCTCCGTGCCTTTGGGCGATTTTCAGAAGGACAGATGTTTCTGTTCAATTCTTAAATCAATTTTTTCAAACACAAACACTATTTTAAAGCTTCTAGAGAGTAAAATATTCATGATAATTATAATAACAATAATAAAAACAAAAGCTCTCAGATCCATCAAACCAAGCAGCAGAAAGAACAATAACTGAAGAGAAAACTTTAACCTTGTAGACTTCATTATGTTCCAGCTGCTCGACAGACGCTGTGACCTCGAACTTAAGCAGGTCGTAACGTATGTGCAGCTCAATAACAGCTCAATGCTCTCCGCAGGAGTAGTCCAGCAGTAGAAATCAGTCCAATAACAAGGTGTGTAACATCTAGCAGGGTGACAGAAAAACCCAGGGTAACTTCTAAGGACCTCAACGTCTCTCTCACATTGTGTTTTTTAAACATGCTTCCATTTGTCACTTCAGTCTTTACTCTGAAATACAGGAAGAGAAATCATGGCTGAAACAATTTCTCATGAAACCAGGGGTGTGGTCCAACAGTCAGTTTGGTGAGGAAGGTTCCTAACTGAGAGAAGTGACCCAGAAGTATCTGTGTAGCAGCCACAATGAATCCAGATCATGAGCTTTATTAACTGATCAAAGTCTCTTCTTTCATCTTCTGTATCATTTAGTTTGCATTGGTAATGCCCATTATTGTAATGCTTTTTTAAGACGAGCAAAACTTTATTTCACTTTGGGTTAGCTGGGATAAGTGATGGATGGAGGGAATTTTACTTCAGCCACAGAAATCCTAAACAGGAAGGAGGAGCAGAGTTACAGTGGATCACTATCCAGCAGGGAAACAAGGTTTATTTCAATTTCTTGGCCATGAGTGAGATTTACTGAGTGGGCAAATAGGGAGACGACACCATCAGATCCCGAGCCCTCCATGTGTTAATCAAGAGACGGCTGCTGTGCTACATCCATAAATAATGAATAAATTAGGAGCTAAAGCTGAAAGGACAGTTTATTTGTACCATCTTCACGTGAACACATTCAAGAACATCACAGATGAAGAAACATTAAAAACTTCCACACTACATAAAGCAAGAAAAATAGTTTTTCTTTCAGGTGGTTTCAGAAAAAACAGAAACATCAAACATCTCCAAGACTCTCTTTGAAAGAACTAAAAACCTTTGTTCTCATGGTCCAATCATGAGTGAACTCCCCGATGAAGCCTTGTGTGCTAAAACATGTCAGAGTTTTAAAGGTTAAACATGAGTTTCCAAAACGTTTTGCTGGAGAACAATGAACTATTTGACTGAGTTTCAATCATTTACAGACAAGCAAAACCAGGACAGAGAAAAAAGGACAAAACTGACTCAGTAAAACAACAGAAAAGAAGATCCCATGTAGATCTGTATTATGTAGAAGTTCAGCCCAGCAACCAGTTCAGTTCAACACAAGTTTAAATGATTCTATCTGAACTCTGTGGAGCCTGATCTCAAGCTTTTTGAGTCTGACACAGAAACCAGAGGATCTTTCTGTGTCTTCAGATTCACTGTGATCCAGTGATGGGAGTGATTTCAGCCCTGAGTGATCGCGCTGATGTTTGCACAGAGCAGACAATGAGGTGAATGTTTGGGCACATTGGTAACAGTGAAACAGTTTATTAGTAACGTGGGATCGTTTGTGTGCAGAGTATGAACTGAGATTCCTGAAGCTCTTGTCACACTGGTCACAGCTGTAGTTTCCTTCCATGTGTGCACGTTCATGAATGTTACGATTACCTGACCGTGAGAAGCTTCTCTCACAGTGTCTGCACTTGTGTGGTTTCTCTCCTGTGTGGACTCGTTTGTGTGATTTAAGCTCACCTTCAGTGGTGAAGGATGACCCACACTGATCACAGAGGTGCTTTTTAACCCCACTGTGAATCAGTTCATGTTGTTTTAACTCACTTGATGTGGTGAAGCTTCTCCCACATTCTTTGCAGTATTTCAGTTTGTCTCCAGTGTGTCTACGTTGATGTACTTTTAGGGTCTTTTGCTGACTGAAAGTTTTTCCACAGAGGTCACAATGAAAGTCTTTCCCACCACCACAGTGATGACAGGGTTGAGAACTGGATCCATCTGTGTCGCTCTGCTTCTAAATAAAGACACAAAGACAGTGTAAGTCAGTCCTTCAACATTCGTATCCTGAACGTCGCCTGAAATAAAGAGCATCTCTGCAGACGTCCAACTACATTTGACTGTTTCAGTTAACACACTCAGTTTACTGGGCTGCAATAACTACAATACTACCACCATAATACTACAGTAATACTAAAATCATAACTGAAAGGAAAATCTGAATAATCACTCAGAGCTGCTTTTCCATGCAGTAGAATTGCTAACATGCTAACACAGTTTAATGAGCAGAGTTGTTCCAAACAGTCAGGCTAAAATGACAAGATAACAATATAAATATATACCTCACAGTAGCTGCACTTGTAGAGTCTCTTTCTGGTGTGGATCTGTTGGTGTCGTCTCAGGTGATGTGGAGCTTTAAAAGTCTTCTCACACAGGTCACATCGATAAGGTCTCTCCTCAGTGTGGGTAAACATGTGTCGTTGTAAGTGTGCGTCTGTTGTAAAGTATTTGCCACACTGTTCACAGCAGTACACATCATGTCTGGTGTGAATGCGTAGGTGTGTATTTCGGTACCCTCTCTGGCTGAAGGTTTTTCCACAGATGTCACAGCTGTATGCCTTAATTCCAGAGTGGGTAACTAGATGACTCTGTAAGTGGCTACTTTGAGTAAAAGCTCTGCCACACTGATCACAGCTGTACGCTTTAACTCCACTGTGGATGAGTTGGTGTTCTTTTAGGGAACGCTTGAAGGAAAAAGACTTTCCACACAAGTCACAGCTGAACGGTCTCTCTCCAGTGTGGATGACCTGATGCTGTTTTAGTGAAGCCGTCACAGTAAAACCCTTCCCACAGTCGTCACAGCTGTATGGCTTAATTCCAGAGTGGGTAACTAGATGACTCTGTAAGCTGCTACTGCGAGTAAAAGCTCTGCCACACTGATCACAGCTGTACGCTTTAACTCCACTGTGGACGAGTTGGTGTTCTTTTAGGTGACCCTTCAAGGAAAAAGACTTTCCACACTCGTCACAGCTGAACGGTCTCTCTCCAGTGTGGATGACCTGATGCCGTTTTAGTTTAGC
Organism: Rhamphochromis longiceps; assembly: GCF_057381845.1. Taxonomy (NCBI): domain Eukaryota; kingdom Metazoa; phylum Chordata; class Actinopteri; order Cichliformes; family Cichlidae; genus Rhamphochromis; species Rhamphochromis longiceps. Next base: position 11,811 of record NW_028187224.1, read on the forward strand.
CCTCACAGTAAAACCCTTCCCACACTCGTCACAGCTGTATGCCTTAATTCCAGAGTGGGTAACTAGATGACTCTGTAAGTGGCTACTGTGAGTAAAAGCTCTGCCACACTGATCACAGCTGTACGCTTTAACTCCACTGTGGATGAGTTGGTGTGTTTTTAGGTAACCCTTCCTGGAAAAAGACTTTCCACACAAGTCACAGCTGAACGGTCTCTCTCCAGTGTGGATGACCTGATGCCGTTTTAGTGAAGCCTTCAGAGTAAACTCCATCCCACACTCGTCACAGGTGTGTTTTTTCTCTCCCTTTCTTCTGTGAGGTTTGTCGGCCTCCTGAGAGCCCTGACTTCTGGCTCCATGTTGGTCCTGCAGTGACAGAGATACAAACAGAGGCAGTGAGTGAAATGCAGTCGTGGAACAAACTCAACCTTCAAACTCCATTAACACTAGTTTTAAACCTGAAGGTGGAGCGTGGCACCAAACACCTTAAAGGTCTCTTATCCCCACCTGCTGGTAGTTCTAACACATTACATCTAACCTGCTGTTAAAGATAATTCATGACTGTTCAAACACTAAAATCTCACACACACACACACACACACACACACACACACACACACACACACACACACACACACACACACACACACACAATTTTATAATTTAGATTATTTTGTTGTTTCCTATTACATATTTCTATAATTTGTATAGATTTATACAGAATTATTCAGTGATAATAAATCCTATGTTTGTTTATTCTAAAGGAACCCCGTTAGCTTCCACAACAGATGTTGCTCGTCTTCCGTCAAATACTCACATAAAATATTACACAATAAAGTGGATTCAAGATATCCACATAATTTCACTCTTACATCCACAGTGAGGTTTCACAATTGTTCAAATATAAGCAATCAATAATAATAATAATAATATCAATAACATTGAGGCACATTACACAAATTTCAAAAACAAATCATGTCTTACAATATTTACAACAACTAAAAGCTCTGTAAATCGGCTTTTAAGTGTTCATTGAAGTTTTGAATAATTCTCTAATTTTTTAAGGCAACTTATTCCACTTAAAAGTTGCTCTAAATGTAACAGTTTTACAAAACGTTACTTTTAACTCGAGCATTTACTAAATTGCAGCTTGTTGAAAACTGTGTAATATGATGATGTATTTCATCTGGATACTGCAGCTGAGCAGAATAAATGTGGTGTGTTTAACAGAATTGCTTTCTTTAGAACTACAAGTAAGCCATAGAATATTTTAGCCTGTACAGGAAGCCAAGAAAGGTTATTATGCATTTGATCAATATTAGTATAGTATGAACATCTTCACACTAATCTGGACGCCTTATTCTGGACTAACTGAAGTCTGTTAAGATCTGTCTTATTAGCTGCTGACCAAATGATTGAACAATACTCCAGATGAGACATTACTAGTGCATTAATGACATCTTTCATAATGAAGAAGTGATACACAAAGAGCATTTCATAGCCATAGCTATGCCTTGTCGGCAGAGTTATGTGACATTAGTGATGTTTGTACTTTCAGCGTTAACTTGCTTTTAAAGCCTTTAAAATATACGCCGTTCAATAGTCGACCTTAATCTGACAGAGAATGTGATGATTTTGTGGATAATTAAAGTCAGTCATATATCCACAAACACAACAAGCTGAAAGTCAGTGATGCTGCTCGGTTTGCAGTCCTGAACATCACGGCACAAGCAGGATTCACTGCACTGTTAATGTTAGCTGTGTTATATTGCTGCCTCTGTTCGGTGGTGTCGAGCCAAACGCACTTTAACGTGTGTTTGAACGAGCTGACAGTTCACTCGTTAAGCTGAAAGAAAGATGCTTTAATCACAGCAGTCACACATGTGTCCACTGCACCATCTGGAACTCTTCTTGTTTACACTCGTAATAACACAAACACTAAATCCTGCTTCTCTGGTGCTGTTGTGTAGCAGTGTGTACACCTGAGACTGTCACCTGTCTGTCTGTCCTGCACTCTCTCTCTGTTTCTTTCTCTCTGATTGTGGAATAAAAGTATGAACATGTGTTTATAAGTTACACTTGTGTTTGAATCCTGCAGCTTATCACACATTTGATTTCCATGTGTGACGACTGCAAGTGTCCAGAGTGAGGACAGACTGAGGGAGCCACTGCTGCACATCATCTGTGAGGCTTTGCAGCCCTGATGATCCACCAGGACAAACTCAGCAGTGTGTGAGGAAGAGGAGGAGGAAGAGCCAGCAGCAGCTGACAGATGGAGAGAATAGACACACTGTTCCCTGTTTGTGAAGGACTGCTAGGAAAGTTTAACATAACTGTCTGTGCTGAATCAGTCTTATTAGGTAATGTTCAAATAATGTGATCATCCCAGTGTTTCCAGTGTGGGAGAAAGTACTCAGGGCCTTCAAGTTACACACTATGAAAGGCAGCAACAAGTTTAATGTTCAGAAACCTAAAGTCTGTATCAGCAGCAGGATGGAGCTAAAAATAAATGTTGGTTTCAGTTCTATGAAGCTTTGAGTATTTTGGATCAGTAGCTGCTGTGTTTGTTGCATCATATTGCTGTAACTGTTTATATGCTTTATATATTCTGAGCTAAGTTGATCTATAGTGTTACATCATATTCTATAAGGATGTTATGTGTTTGTAGACTTTCTGCCCAGTTTGACCCATTTAGCAGAAGTCAGCCTGTTTAAGGCTCTGATATCTATTCTGTGTGACTTACAGCAGTTATGACATGGTCTGATTTTCTCACCCAATAAAGGAATATTTCATATATCAGTCTACTCTTCATTCTATCAGACACAGTTATCACAGCTCGTACATTTGCTTTTTACACATATATGTAAGCATTCAGCCACATTTAGTACCAACATATTAAATGAACAATATTTGTCTCTTATATATGATACATCTGTATACACACTGTCACAGATACTTGTCTGTGAGTGAAGTGATTAATATGATAACTATAATATTGGCCATATTATATTTACATTACCACAGTGAGATGACTTTAGTCTCATGAACAACATCAGCTAATTGTTATTTACAGCTAATCTTAAACGACTGTTCAGCACAGAAATGAAGCCCAACAATCATGTTTCACAGTCCTGTGGTCTCAGCCTCAGATACTCATCAAATCACACAGAGCTCATGTAGAAACAAATGAACTAAATATGTTCTCCTTCATTTCTGTCAAACAAAGCTGTATGAAACGTTTCCAGCTGTTAGTATCATGGTTGCTAGGCAACCTGGGCAGCGCGACGGAGGCTAGACGTCCCATTTCACGAGCCTACGAGCCTCGCACTTCGGCCTTAGCGGTCTTTGAGTACGCGGCCCTTGAGGACTTTAAAGCTGCAGAACCTGAATCGGGATACAGCCATGATGATCTCCAGCCTCGTGCTCGCCAACATTCTCACCTGAGTTAAGAAGACGATCACTGAAATGGTCTCAGCAGGTCCTTTGATGACAGCAATGAAATGCAGCGGTAAGGCTTTTTGGGGATTAAGTTCGTTTTCATGGCAAAGAAGGACGATGCAGTTCATCTGATCACTCCTCATAACATTCTGGAGTGCAGGCAAAATGCTATTATAAAAACTTAAGCAGCAACTTCTCCAGGTTCCAATATTTATGCAATTCTCAAACCTTTTGGCCACGACTGTATAACCTCTTCTGAAGTTTAGTGGATATTATACATGGTTATGCTCAGGATGTGTCGGCCAGTTTCCACTGGAAACGCCTTTTGGTTAAACTGTCAGCGAGGAATTTGCATTTGCACTGTTACATTTTTATATAACTTTAATGCACATAAACAACAGCTGCTTGTTTCAGTGAAAATACATTGATGGGTTTTTAATAAAGTTGTGCAGCTGTAAAGTATTTTGTCTGGTGTCAATTCTATCGTCAGCTACATCGTTATGGCAAATGTTCAAATGTATATGGTGATAAATATCTTTGGTCATATGGTCCTGCTCTGTCTGTCACCTTCTGTGTTGAGCTCATTGTTTCCTCTGTAGTGGCTGAGCTGAGTCCAAGTAGCTGAAAATGTTCCTCTGCTGCTCCGTCAGACTCTCCTCCTCCTGCTGATCAGCTGGGACACAAAACAGATCTTTGTTAGGCTCCACACTGCACTGAAGAGTCAAAGTGTCTCATATGTTCATCTGACAAGTAAAAGAACACATTTTTGTTTCCCGAGGTGGGCAACTTGTTGGAAACAAACACAAAAGGTTTGAGCACTGATACCTGCCATTGCTGGCATTGAAAGATGCAACGCCAGCAATGTGGATTGTCAAGACTCAAACCAATCATCAAGCAAAGACAACAGGGATCATTTGTTTCTGTTTATTTAGCATTCACAGCATTTGTAGTTGCCTTCTGTGCAGGGGAAGTCCACGCACACTGTGTGGTACCGCCATCCGCAGAAGGTGCATTCAACCTCTGTAAGAGAAACGAGATTGTCTGAGACTGAAATGATATTCACTAAAGAAGTGGTGATTTGTAAAACTTCACATTTTGATCCGGGACGTACTCTGCATGAAAACAAGCGCTCACTCTTCCTACTCAACAAATCACAAGGGCGGAGCCTTATACCACGTGATACAGAAGCTGTGCCGTGTGATGCTAAAATTAGCAGGGAAAAAACAACGGAGAGCACGTCAGGGATGACGAGAAAGTGACAGGAGAAAATCCGTCCGGGTCAACCACCCAAACATCAATAACGGGAACCTTATACAGCGCTTCCCTATACACGTCAAACTCCCGCAGGCACAAAGACATCACGGAGGCTATCACTTATCACCTGACCAAAGATATGTGTAACGGTCTTTTGCATTTGATGTTTGTTGCATTTGATATTTGTTAAGCTGTATGTCTGGATTTTGTTCCTTTGCGCCCTCTGGTGGTGAACTGTGCAGGGTACAGCTTTGCTGTTTGGGTCTCCACCCAGCAACTTTTCTTTTGCTAGCGCACATGGTGTCTGCATGCTGCAACTCACAGTTAGCTCCACACATGGAGAAAATATTGTTTAAAGAGTGAAAATAATTGACGAAGAAGATGGAAGATAAGGCAATAAGGCCATAAAGCTCTATTTAGCACTTCCTGGATGTCAGCTCACGAGGTTTGTGTATTTTAAATGGTTTATTTTCTGTAATTAAGGATTTTTTTGATTGATTGACACTATGTACAAGAGCGCATTTTGATGTGATGTTTTTGTTTTATTGTTTTGTCCGTGAGCAGTTCTCACGGGTTGCCAAGACCAGAATAAACCCTGTTTTATAACTACATCGTGCGTACGTCAATCCTTGAGGGTGCTACAGTGAGAACTCCGCTCTGCACGGGTAGATGAAGGACGCAGCCCCGCAGGAAATTCAGGTGCCCCGAAAATAAGTGTTGCCTCAGTTAAAGGACTCAATATAATTAACCACAAGAAAGAGAAATAAAAAGGAAAAGGACTGTAAAATTAATTAAGATAAGTTTCCTTTTATAAATAAACAAAGGACTGAAATATTTCTTCTTTTTTCTTTCCTTCTCATTGTTTACATTTCTGCTGTTCAAGTGACTGATATTCATACAGTGTTAAGTTAATGTTGTGATGAGTAACCTGTGCATCGTGCATATGGTGGGCTTCAGCAGTTGCTGTAAGAAACAGTATTACTGGCTTGGAGAAGAGATGTAATGTGAGTTAAGTATACATGTTAAGTGATGTTTAAGGAGTAATAGTAATTACTGTGCTTTAAAGTTGTAACAGTAAATGAAGATTAATATTCATTTGCTCCTCAACTAACAAATCAAATTTAAGCTGCTGCACCTTTACATTAAGGCTAAGTAAGATACACAAAAAACCCAAACCCCTCCAACAATGGCAGAGTTTGAGGCTAATCCAGAAGTCAGCGAAAAGGGTGATGTGGAACAACTTTCTGCAGATGAGCAACTACAAGCAGTTGAAGGCACAGCTGATGATGTTTCTACTACCTCACAAAGAGCACGACAGAGCCAACGAGTCCGTACATTGACGGAAAAGGGCAAAGAACTGTACGGTGAGCACATAAAGAAGGCTGCACATCGTTTCAGTGTGCGCTATGAGAAGTGGAAGGTTGTCATTAAGAATGCCAAAGGAGCTATAGATGGTCAATGCTCAAAGGATCTGCTACAAGAACATGTTTCCAAGGTTTTGAGTGTTTCTAAGGATGTGAATGCAGCCTATGATGACTTGAGACGTATTGAATCTCCAGATAGTGACACAAGACGAAGGATGGATACGTGTGAAGCCATAACAAAGACAATTATCGAATCTGTAAGAAAGTGTCCAAGCCCAAGTAATGCGGAGGTTCAAAGAGATGAAGAACTTTGGAAGGACACTGAGTCTTCATCTAAATACGTAGCCTCAGATGTGAAAAGTCAAAGGGATGAAAAATGGAAGGAGACTGAGTCTATGCCTAAGTTAGAAGCCTCAGACAGGATGAGTGTTAAGTCACACCACACTAAGCTCTCTTCTCATTCGAGGGTTTCCTCTAGACACTCCAGCCGGCTCTCGGCTAAAAGACAAGATGCAGCTGCTGAAGTTGCAGCAAATGAGGCTGCTCTCCAAGTTCTGCTTGAACAAGAAATCCATATGAAGGAAATTGAAAGGCAAGAAGCAGAAATAGCACAAAGACAAAAGGCTCTAGAAGCTAAGCGCAGAGAAGTAGAGCGACTTGAGACTGTAAAAAAGCTGAATGCAGCAAAGGCTCGACAGCGAGTGTATGAACAAAGTGAATGTTCAGATGAAGAAATATACAACCTACTTCACCACAGATCTGATAAAAATGAAGTCAAGTCTGAAAACAATGACCAGCATATGAAACGGTGTTCCTCGCCACGAAATGTGACACCGCACCAAGAGGTGAACACAGAAGATCTGGTCAAAGCATTTGCAGTGTCTCTTAATGCAAGTCGTCTTCCGGTACCAGAGCCAACAATATTCAGTGGCGACCCTATCAGATATAATGATTGGAAAATTTCCTTTCAGACTCTGATTGACAGGAAAAATATACCAACTGAAGAGAAGACTTATTATCTGAGGAAATATGTAAGTGGACCTGCAAGGAAGGCAATAGAAGGCTACTTCCCGCTTGGCACAGAGTCTGCATACTATGCAGCATGGACAGTTCTCGTAGAGAGGTATGGAAATCCCTTCCTCGTAGCAAAGGCCTTCAGAGACAAACTTGACGCATGGCCTAAGATAAGCTCTAAAGGCAGTATGGAACTTCAAGCATTTGCTGACTTCCTTTGCTGCTGTAAGACAGCCATGTCGCAAATGAAGGGGCTTGAAGTGCTCAATGACTGCAATGAAAACCAAAAAATGCTCGCAAAACTTCCAGATTGGCTTACTTCAAGGTGGAACAGAAAGGTTACAGAAGTGCAAGAAGAGACTCACACCTTTCCAAGCTTCAGCCAATTCGTAGATTTCATCTCACGGGAAGCCAAAATTGCCTGTAATCCCATAACATCTCTCTTTGCTCTGAAGCCAAGTGAAACTGAAGGGGCAAAAACAACAAGGAACAGAGGCAATGGAGCAAAGGTGCTAGCAACTAACTCAAATGATAGGACTGTTAGTGCTAGTTGTGTGTACTGTGAAAGGTCGAGTCACAGCCTACTTAAGTGTAGAAGGTTCATAAATGAGAGCATTGTTGAGAGACTAAAGTTTGTTCAAGACAAGAAGTTATGTTTTGGCTGTCTGAACTCTGGTCATCGCTCCAAGGATTGCGAAGGGAGAGAAACCTGTGACACATGTAATAAAAGACATCCAACATGTCTTCATGACAATCGCACGAAGGAAGACAGAACAAGGAGAAATCCACACAAGAACAGTGACAGGACAAGACAAACGAACGCAGATGTCTCACAAGACAACAGTGTCACACCAACAACAAGTGAAGCGACTTCTAACAGAGTCACACAGAATGTTGACGACACTCACACATCTTCCATTATTCCAGTATGGGTGTCAACCAAAGGTGAGCCAGCGCATGAAATTCTTGTGTACGTGCTCCTTGATACACAGAGCGATACGACCTTTATTCTTGAAGAAACGGCACAAGCTCTGCATATCAAAGGTGAATCGACTCAGCTAAAGCTCACTACTATGTCTTCAAGAAACACAGTTGTGTCCTGTCGCAAGTTCTCAGGTCTACAAGTCAGAGGGTTCTACTCAAATAAGACCATTTCCCTACCAGTGACGTATGCCAGAGACTTTATTCCCGCAAACCGAGATCACATTCCATCGCCTGCAACAGCTAAGGCATGGTCTCATCTTGACTGCATTGCAAGTGAGATCGCTCCACTACAAAGCTGTGATGTTGGTCTGCTGATTGGGTACAACTGCCCCCAAGCACTTGTTCCTTGTGAGGTTGTGTCTGGAAAGGAAAATCAGCCGTTTGTGCAAAGAACTGATCTGGGATGGAGTATTGTGGGTTATGGCAATCCATGTCTCGATTATGGAGACGCCTTCGGAATAAGTCACCAAGTCATTGTGAAGGAAGTGGTGCCTGACATTAATCCCTCTTTAAATCTCACCAACAAGGTTCACTATGTCTACAGAACTCAAATAAAGGAAATGATCTCTCCCACAGAGGTCCTAAAGATGTTGAAGTCTGACTTTGTTGAGAAAGCACCAGAAGACACAAAGGTCTCTCAAGAAGATCTCAAATTTTTAACAAAGATGAAGGCCGGCATTAGGCACAAGGAGGATGGTCATTTTGAAATGCCACTCCCATTTAAGAGTGAAAGGCCGAACCTGCCAAACAACAAGGTATGTGCTATTCATCACCTCAAATGTTTAGAAAAAAGGCTCAAGAGTAACAAGCAGTACTACATGGACTATAAGAAATTCATGAATGACATCTTAGCCCATGGAGATGCTGAAAAGGTCACAGAGCAAGACATTGACAAGACACCAGTATGGTACATCCCACATCATGGTGTGTATCATCCACAAAAACCCGGAAAGATTCGTGTCGTCTTTGATGCCTCTGCCAAGTTCCAAGGCGCTTCCTTAAATGACCATCTCCTCACTGGTCCAGAGCTAACAAACACCTTGCTCGGAGTCTTGTGTCGCTTCCGAAGAGGCCCAGTGGCTTTCATGTGTGACATCGAACGCATGTTCCACCAATTCCATGTGCATGCTTGTGACCAAGATTACCTACGGTTCTTGTGGTGGGAGAACGGTGACCTTGAAACTCCATTCACTGTCTACAGGATGAAGGTACACCTATTTGGAGCAGCATCTTCTCCAGGTTGTGCCAACTATGGCCTCAAGCATCTTGCAGCTGAAGGGGAAGGAAGTTTTAATGAAGAAACCATCAAGTTCATCAAAACCAACTTCTATGTTGATGACGGACTAGCAAGTGTTGACACTGAAGATCAGGCAATACAGCTGGTTAATGAAGCACGCAAACTCTGCAGCATGGGCAAACTTCGGTTGCACAAGTTCATCTCAAACAGCACCAAAGTTCTAGCTTCGCTTCCGAAAGAAGAATGCGCTGCAGCTCCCAAAGAGCTAGATATGGCACTCGGTGAAGTACACATGGAAAGAGCACTTGGCGTACAATGGTGTGTGGCATCAGATCAATTTCAGTTCAGAGTAGTTGTTAAGGACAAACCACTCACCAGAAGAGGAGTATTGGCCACAGTCGCCTCTGTGTTCAATCCACTTGGGTTTGTGTCACCTTTCATTCTGCTGGGAAAGCAGATTTTGCAACAAATGTGTCGAGATAAACTCAGCCAGGATGATAACTTACCTGACAGACTTCGACCTCAGTGGGAGTATTGGTTGCGTGACCTGGGAAACCTTGCAGACGTAAAGGTTCACAGATGCTACATTCCTTCGACCTTCAAGGCACAGCACTACGAACTTCATCATTTTTCTGATGCAAGTGCATCTGGATATGGAATGTGCACTTACCTCAGAGCAGTAAGCACAACTGGTGAAGTCCACTGCTCATTGGTGATGGGAAGATCAAGAGTTCCACCAACCAAAGTCACAACTATACCTCGGCTTGAGTTGTCGGCGGCCGTTGTTGCTGTGCGCACTGGTGACATGCTGAAAAAGGAATTGGAAATGGAAATTTCAGAAGAAAGGTATTGGACTGACTCGAAGGTGGTACTCGGATATGTCAGCAATAAAGCCAGAAGATTTCATGTGTTTGTTTCAAACCGAGTGGAACGCATCAAACAAAGCACAGATTCAACCCAATGGAGGTATGTAACTTCCGAAGATAATCCGGCAGACCACGCCTCAAGAGGTCTCACAGCAGAACAACTTGTAGCATCAAACTGGTTCAAAGGCCCAGACCTCCTTTGGCAGAAGATCATACCCAGTGGGGAAATTAAGGTGGGAGAGTTATCAACCAGTGACCCGGAGGTTAAGAAGGTTCAAGTCCACAAGATACAAGGGGAGGAACAAAGGTCACTGTTAGATCGCTTACACAAGTTTTCCGACTGGTCGAGGATGATTAAGGCAGTTGCTAGACTCAAGCGCTATGTGAAAGAAGCAAAGGATCACAAGAGTAGATCACACGACATCAGTAGTGTAACAAGAGAGAAAGGAAGCAGAGTTAACAATCATAAAGATGGTTCAAGAAACAGCCTTTGCTCAAACTTCGAGCTAACAGATTCTGGATTCTTGGATGCAGCAAGATCGTGTCATCTTACATCTATAAATGTGTAAAATGCAGAAGGTTCAGAAGGCGCACAGAGCAGCAGAAGATGGCAGACCTCCCAGAGGATCGGATGGAGACCACACCGCCATTCACCTACTGTGGGATGGACTGCTTTGGTCCTTTTTATGTCAAAGAAGGCCGCAAGGAGCTAAAGCGTTATGGCTTGCTAATCACTTGCATGTGCTCCAGAGCAGTGCATCTTGAAATGCTTGACGATCTCTCTACAGATTCCCTCATCAACTCATTACGTGCATTCATGGCCATCAGAGGTACAGTTCGTCAGATAAGATGTGATCAAGGCACGAATTTTGTCGGCACTAGAAATGAGTTTATTGGAGCATTTAAGGAAATGGATCAAGCCAAGCTAGGGAAACTGGACTGTGAGTTTCTCATGTACACCCCAGCATCTAGTCATATGGGTTGTGTCTGGGAAAGACAAATTCGCACCATAAGAAGTGTTCTCATGTCCATTCTGGAACAATCAGCCAAACAACTCGACAGCTCCTCTCTGAGGACATTCCTGTATGAAGTCATGGCAGTGATTAATAGCAGACCATTGACTACTGACCAACTATGTGATCCATCAAACCCAGAACCTTTAACACCGAATCACATACTAACCATGAAGTCCACAATCATCTCTCCACCTCCAGGAAGGTTTGTGAAAGAAGATCTTTATCTCCGTAAGAGGTGGCGTCGTGTTCAACTACTTGCCAACACTTTCTGGACAAGGTGGAAAAAGGAGTATTTGTTAAATCTTCAAGGAAGACAGAAGTGGACCAAAGAGCACAGAAATGCTAAGATCAATGATGTTGTCCTCCTGAAGGATGAGATAACTCCACGCAACCAGTGGAAGTTGGCAAGGATCATTGAAGTGTATCCTGGAAAGGATGGAAAAGTGAGGAAGGTGAAATTGCTGCTGAGTGATCCAACCCTGGATAGAGCAGGAAAACGTAACTCCAAACCTGTGCACCTGGAAAGACCCATTCAGAAGACAGTCATTCTGATGGAAGCGGAAGACGATTCTCCACCGCACTCTGCTTAAAGGATAATTCACGATAGTTAATTCAAAAGCCGTTCATTAGTTCATAGGCAATACTTTATTCTTTTTAATCACAAGTGATTGGTGGGAGTGTAACGGTCTTTTGCATTTGATGTTTGTTGCATTTGATATTTGTTAAGCTGTATGTCTGGATTTTGTTCCTTTGCACCCTCTGGTGGTGAACTGTGTAGGGTACAGTTTTGCTGTTTGGGTCTCCACCCAGCCACTTTTCTTTTGCTAGCACACATGGTGTCTGCATGCTGCAACTCACAGTTAGCTCCACACATCGAGAAAATATTGTTTAAAGAGTGAAAATAATTGACGAAGAAGATGGAAGATAAGGCAATAAGGCCATAAAGCTCTATTTAGCACCTCCTGGATGTCAGCTCACGAGGTTTGTGTATTTTAAATGGTTTATTTTCTGTAATTAAGGATTTTTTTGATTGATTGACACTACGTACAAGAGCGCATTTTGATGTGATGTTTTTGTTTTATTGTTTTGTCCGTGAGCAGTTCTCACGGGTTGCCAAGACCAGAATAAACCCTGTTTTATAACTACATCGTGCGTACGTCAATCCTTGAGGATTGACAATATGGCTCCCATCAACACTGTGCAAAACGAGGGATTTAGGAAAACGATCAACACCCTAGACAAACGCTACACAGTGCCGTCCCGCAACTATTTTTCTATTGTTGCACTACCTGCTCTGTACACGCAGCGTCGAGCAACGGTGGAGACGGAATTTCAAGCAAGACAACATTTTGCTGCAACAACAAAACGTGAGACATTTGTTGTTTTTATGTTTATTTGTTGTTATGAGAGAATCATGATCTCAATTCTAAGCCAAAAAATCGTGATTCTCATTTTATGCAAAATCGTGCAGCCCTAACATTAACACAAAACTATTGTTTCACCAGAGAAACACACATGAAGAGAGAGACAATAACAGCTACCAAACAGTCGTCATAATTCGTCACACAATGAGAAAAGGACAAATCAACAAGTAACAATGACTAATTAATATTAAAATCTGTAACATAATGTATTGTTTGGAGTTTAGTCTGATTGGTTCAGGATGAGCTGCCATTATCCAATCACACGTCTGCTTACCTGCATCTTTTCTCTTTTTTCTAACCTGAGCACCTGATGGCTTTGAACTTTTGTTGTCCATCTTCCATTGGTTTGAATTTTGCGCTCCAGTACAAACACAAATCCCCCAACCCGAGGATCAGCACAATTAACCTAACAGCAGGAACGTACAGAGGGGGGGGGGGGGGGGGGGGGGCTACAGGGGCTTGAGCACCCGCCCCTTTCCTGATGGTGCCCAAGGTGCCCTTTTGTTGAGGCAACTTTTTTTTTTTAAATTATTATTATTATTTTTTAATGTGTGTGTGTGTGTGTGTGTGTGTGCGCGTGCGTAGTCCTGTCTGTGCCCCTAAAACAATAATATTTAACTATTAATCACAGTTTTGCTAAATAAAAGGATCTGGCTTGCATCAGTCACATGATCACATTTAACCAATGATCGCCCTTGACGGCAGAACGCGCTGGTTACGAGCCGGGAACGAGCTCACAAAGAGCACGCGCATTTGTTGCGGTCCGGAGCTGTAGGAGAAACACAAGTTAACTCAGAGACACAGACTGATGCGACAAAACCAGTAAGTAGGTGTACAGCGCACACTGTAGTGTGTAGCACCCAGGAGTATTAGCTTATTACGTACACGTTGGTAAGCTGTCTTGTTGCTACTGACGAACTGAAACAAACGAGCGTGCTGTGTGTGCAACAGCGCGACAAACATTACCTGTGCTTTTATTAACTGCACAGGTAGTGCTGGTCACAGCTGCTGGCTACCTGTGTAAGGCTGTCATGGGTCTGTAGCTCTGTCACCGTTTTAGGGAACATATTTAGTTTTAAAGTAAGTTTCCGGGCTTTTCCTGCCTTTCTGGGGGGATTATATTTCACTAAAAAACGATCTAATATGCATGTCCACATAATAATGCATTATTATAATTATAATATATTAAAAACACACGCTGTATTTTAAAGAACATACATTAAGAAGCAGATTATATTAGATTTATATTTTAAATAAGACAAAAGTTGGATGTTACAGCAGTAAAATGATTGTATCTCTACAGTTTAAACATGTAATAAGCTTTGCCTCTGCACAGAGTGGATAGTGAAACAAATGGAATCATCATAAATACATTATTTCATATTTATTACTTCCCCCTCCTCTTTGCTTTATTATTGTAGCTCTAGTAATAAATAATAATGTCAGGATTCTGGATCAGCACCATGATGCCCATAGTATATACAGTATTCTGAAGAAGGTCTAAAATGTCACTGTGTGTGCGTGCATGTGTGTGTTTTATTTAGATGGATTTTTAAAAAAAATATTACTCATGATATAACATTGTGCAGACATGGCTGGTAAGGACATGAGGAGGAAACAGCAGGAGCTGTGTGAGGCTACTAAAGGCAGGGCTATAACATTTTTCTGTCATCATTTTATTATAGATTAAGTGTAAGAGTTGTTAGGTGTGGATAATTAGATTATAGTTTATTGCAATAGCAAGTTGTGCCTTGTTCTCACATAGACAGCAAGTGCAGAGTGATATATGAAATGATGGGATGGAAGAAGAGAAGCAAAGAGTGATTCACAGGCAGAGCCTAAATTATTTCTCACAGTTTTTTGTTGCCTTATGGTTCCAAGCGCTGTCACCAATCTTTGCATTTTGTTATTATCTCATGACACTTGTTTAATCAGCTACCATCTCTCCTGTGGACTTTTTAATGTCTACAGTCTCAGACCAACACAGCCCTGCCCTCATAGCTGGACTGGCCATCGGGCATACCGGGCACTTGCCCGGTGGGCCGCTGGCGATTTTTTATTTTTATGGGCCGACCGTTTTTTTTGTTTTGTTTTTGTTTTTTTTTGGGAAGGGTATAAACAATGAAAGGTGTTGGATTGGCCAATTGGTCATGATCGACTCTGGGCTGGACCAATTACAGCCGAGGAGGTCGGATGCACCCTCCCCCATGTTTAGCAATCTTATAGACGAACTAAAGAAAATGGAGAACAAAAAAAGGAAAGGAGGTGCCGAAAAAATTAGGGCCAAAAAGAAACAAGCCCTTCAGGCAGACGCTGCCAAATGTGTGAAAATTACTGAATTGTTTGGTGGTAGCTATGGCATAGCTTCCATAGATTTAGCAAGATCAGCAAGTGGTGGAGGCCAGCAGGTGGATGAAGGAAAGGGGAGGCAGGAGGAGGAGAGACCCGAGGCGGCCGCCGGTCATAGTGGCAGAGGAACTGAACTTCAGGTAAGAAGTTATGACCTGCTGTCTATCTGTGTCAGATATAAACTAATTTTAGTTGTAGTTTGTTTTCGTTGTGGTGACTTTATACAGTCGCTTAGAATAACTCGTACAGCGTAACTAGCATGACGGAGTTTATATACTGCTGGGCGGGTGCTATGAAGTTACTGATAGTAAATTTTATTTTATGCTTAAGGTTAGTTTCTCAAACTTCTCAAAGTCTTAACAAATTGTGCCAATCCATGTTGCACCAGCTGATTTATCATCAAAAGTGGAGAAGTCTGTGACAGAGGAGACAGAAGAGCAGCAGAGAGAGATGGAAGAGCAAGAGAGAGAGATGGAAGAGCAAGAGAGAGAGATGGAAGAGCAAGAGAGAGAGATGGAAGGGCAAGAGAGAGAGATGGAAGGGCAAGAGAGAGAGATGGAAGGGCAAGAGAGAGAGATGGAGCAAGAGAGAGAGATGGAAGAGCAAGAGAGAGAGATGGAAGAGCAAGAGAGAGAGAGATGGAAGAGCAAGAGAGAGAGAGATGGAAGAGCAAGAGAGAGAGAGATGGAAGAGCAAGAGAGAGAGAGAGATGGAAGAGCAGGAGAGAGAGATGGAAGAGCAAGAGAGAGAGATGGAAGAGTAGGAGAGAGAGATGGAAGAGCAAGAGAGAGAGATGGAAGAGCAGGAGAGAGAGAAGAGCAAGAGAGAGAGATGGAAGAGCAGGAGAGAGAGATGGAAGAGCAGGAGAGAGAGATGGAAGAGCAAGAGAGAGATGGAAGAGCAGGAGAGAGAGATGGAAGAGCAAGAGAGAGAGATGGAAGAGCAGGAGAGAGAGATGGAAGAGCAGGAGAGAGAGATGGAAGAGCAAGAGAGAGAGATGGAAGAGCAAGAGAGAGAGATGGAAGAGCAGGAGAGAGAGATGGAAGAGCAAGAGAGAGAGATGGAAGAGCAAGAGAGAGAGATGGAAGAGCAGGAGAGAGAGAAGAGCAAGAGAGAGAGATGGAAGAGCAAGAGAGAGAGATGGAAGAGCAAGAGAGAGAGATGGAAGAGCAAGAGAGAGAGATGGAGCAAGAGAGAGAGATGGAGCAAGAGAGAGATGGAAGAGCAAGAGAGAGAGATGGAAGAGCAAGAGAGAGAGATGGAGCAAGAGAGAGAGATGGAGCAAGAGAGAGATGGAAGAGCAGGAGAGAGAGATGGAAGAGCAAGAGAGAGAGATGGAAGAGCAAGAGAGAGAGATGGAAGAGCAGGAGAGAGAGATGGAAGAGCAAGAGAGAGATGGAAGAGCAAGAGAGAGAGATGGAAGAGCAGGAGAGAGAGATGGAAGAGCAGGAGAGTGAGAGCCAGGGCATCGATGACTTTGCTCGCCCTGAACCTGCCATATTACAGGCCTTCTTAGATTACCACCCACAGCAGAACAGTAGCAGTGCAGTTGTGATGAGGGTGTTCAGCTGTAAAGATGGCACCAACAGGAAGTGGCTTACTTATTGCAAAGAACGCCATTTATTGTTCTGCTTTGTGTGTCTGGCATTTGCAAGGCGGACTGACACCAGCACATTTATAACAGGCATGAGTGACTGGCGACATACATCTGCGCACAGAGGAGCATGAAAAGAGCACTACACACCAGACCTGTGCTGAAGCTTTTTTCTTAAGGTGCTCAAAAGGCAACATCAGGAGCTTGTTTGCTGGCAGTCAGTTGTCAGCTCACAGAGCACAAGTGAAAAAGAGACGGCAAGTTTTAGAGCGTATAGTGGATGTGATCAAAGTACTTGGGAAGAGGGGACTCAGCTATAGGCATGTGGAGAATGAGGCTGCATACACTTTAGGTGATAACACCATCGATCATGGTAACTTTCTGGAACTGATTGTGTTATTAGGCAAGTATGATATGTGCCTTGGAGAACATTTGAATGACTGCATTGAAAAAAGCAAGAAGTTGCATCAGACCAGTGGATCAAGAGGTAGAGGATCTCTCATCACCCTACTCTCCAAAACAACTGTCAACTCAGTGATTGATGCACTTGGCCATCTCCTTCAAGAGAGCATCGCCAGTGATGTCCAGAAAGCTGGGATGTTTTCTGTTCAGCTAGACACAACCCAAGACATCACAGGTTATGATCAGTGTTCAGTAATCATCAGGTATGTTACGGAGTCTGTGCAGGAGAGGCTTGTCTCCATAGTGAGGTGCGAAGCATCCACGGGGCAGTACTTTGTAAACTTGCTTTCCGGAGTTTTAGAGCATCTGAATCTAGACAAGGCCATGTGCATTGGGAATGCAACAGATGGTGCTTCAAATATGCAGGGCCAGTACAAAGGCTTTTCAGCACTTATGACTGCCCAGTCTCCAACTCATGTGCATGTGTGGTGCTATGCACACATACTTAATCTTGTGATTGCTGACACAACACAAAGTGTCATTGAAAGTGGATCACTCTTTAATTTACTTAATGACATAGCTGTGTTCATCAAGGAGTCCTATCACAGGGTTAATCTGTGGGAGAAACAAACCGAAAACACAAGACACAGACGCCTCAGTCCAATAGGTGAGACACGGTGGTGGGCCAAGCACGATGCCCTCCAGAAAATCTTTGGACATTTTGGAAAACCAGATGATGGCCTCTTCGTTGATGTAGTGCTGACGATGGAAGCCATTGAAAAGAGGGAAAAAGAAAAGCCAGCTGTTTGTGTCAAAGCACGAGGCTTTAAAGAGTGTCTCTTGAAGCATGAAACTGTGTTAACAGCACAGATATTTCTTAGAGTGTTTGAGCAACAACTCCTCTGTCAAAGTACCTCCAGTCAAAGGGGATGGACATTCTCTCTGCCCATCATATGGTGACTGCCACACAAGATGGCCTCAAAAGTATTGCCAGGGACTTTCCAACTGTGAAGACAGCTGCAGACACATTTGTGAAACAGACAAATCAAAAACTAGAGGAGAGGGTGAACAACACAGACATGGAAGTGGAGGCTGAACTACCTAAAAAGAGAGCCAAAAAGAGAAAAGGCATGGCCGGAGAGATGCCTGAAGATGAGTTGCAAATCAATGCTGAGAAATCATATGAGGTGAAAGTGCACAACATCATCCTGGACACAGTTATTGAAGCAATCCACAGACGATTTGTCATACATGGCCCTCTTCTTGCCGATTTGGCATGGTTGGACCCCAGGAAGTTTAGCCAGGTCAGAACAGTTTCTCTTCCAAGTAATGCATTTCAGAACCTCAGCGCCTGTCTACTTAAATTTGACAGCAGGGCTACAGTTAATAACCTTCAGTCAGAACTGAAACGTTTTGCTGAACAGTGGGAAAGGCTTAAGACATCACATGTAGATGAGTACACGACCAGAACAGCAAAGGACAGATCTGAAGAATGGGACGAAGAAAGTGAAATTGTGACCGAAAGCTGTGGTTCTTGCAAAAATTGCCCACTGTGCTGCTATCAAATACTCAGGCGGTTCAACATGCTGTCTGATGCCTATCGTCTCCTTGGGCTGGCATACAAGTACCTGCTGACCCTCTCCCTCACTCAGGTTGCCTGTGAAAGAACGTTCTCTACACTCAAGTTCATTAAAAGCAGACTCCGAAGCAGCCTGTCTGCAAACAAGCTGGAGATGTTTATGCTGATGGCCACTGAAAAGGACATTCTCATGTCATTGGACTCTGGCATGGTCATTGACAGGGTAGCTGAGAAGAGTGACCTGCTGAGAAAGCTCCTTTTGTAACCTGGTGAGGTGAAATAAAAATGAGCAAAACATTCCTAATTATCTATTGTTAACATTAGATTCAGCTTTATTGTTATTGCCTAAATGAATACATTTAGCATCTGCCTTCACTTCAAACAAGTCAAGTGATTGGTAAATGCTTAGAATTTGTCCATCTTAATAGATAGAATAAATATGAGATTGGAGTATTAGGCATTTATAAACATATATTCTTACAGTCTTAATCTGTCATTGTTTCATTTCAGATGCTGTCAGTCATTTTAGGAGGACTGAAGTGTGTTCATTTTAAGTAAGTACTATATGGAATATGATTCAACCATTTTTCTAGAGTAAGCATACCAGTGCTGTCATTGTCTGAAAAAATCTATTAAGTACAATTCTTTCTCAACCTTCACTGTCTGTCCTTTCACTTCATAAAGGTATCCATGTCTTAAGATATGTTCAGTGTTGCTGCTGTGGAAGTGTTGTAGGTGACCTTTTATTGATGAGTGAATAGTCTTTGGTGATACAATTCAATCATAATCTGTCCTTTATAGATTTTAATATTCATCTAATCTTTATTCCTTTCTGTCCTGTTTGTCAGGGTCTGATCATACATTGTTTGTTTAAGAGGTTCGAGACCATTCAACTTTTTAAGTTCATCAACGTAAGTACTAGTGTATATGATTTCTCTAATTCCTTTCTGGAATAAAGATGCCAGTACTGTGATCATCTGAGCAAGTCCATCAATTGCCATTCACAGTTCTTTGTCCTTTCACTTGTGTCCTGTTTTTCAGGGTCCCATATAATTTCTTCAGAAGTAAGTACTGTATATGATGCCAGTATTTTCCCATATTTTCTAGATACTGTATTAGTACTGTGTGTAAAATGCCATCAAAAACTCAATTAAGTGTTATTCTTATTCTTCTTTCTCACCTTTCTTTCTCTGTCTCCTTTCATATTTAAAGGTTGCTGTGTTAGCAAAATATATTGTGCTACCATGCTGTTTTCTATTGTTTTGGTAAATAAATACTTTATGAAAATATCCCTAAATCGGTCATTTATTAATTTTAATATTAATTAATGATCATGTCTCACCTCTAGTGTTCTTGGTCTTAATTTCAGGTTTCTACCATGTGTTGTAGATAGTTCAGGAGGTTAACACTACCAAGCAGTCTTTTTGTTTCCGCTATGTACTGTTTAAAATCCCGAATAGGGAGAATGGTGTAGGTTTAACTTTATTAGATTGATACATATATACCAACAAGGCAGTGTACATCAAAGCAGTTGTTTTCATGCAAAGGCTTTATGGTTTTTCCTATAGCGATTGACAGACCACGTGACTTTGTGCATTGCATGCCGGGAACTCCTGGCAAAACAATCCAAGTACCGCATCAAATACAAGCATTTGCAATTGCAGCACCACAAAACGTTCATTCTCCGGTTCCAATACCTTCTTGTTTTTTCTTTGCCGCACAAAAAAGGTATGTACAAAACGACGGAGAACAATGCCGGTCCGTACAAAGACAGACTCGACGAAAAGACAAAGAAAAGATACGAGGAAAAATCAAAGGAGTGAAAGGGTCAGACCCTTACGAGCACACAGAGGGACAAAAGACGTTAGCGTGCTGCCCAACTTTCACCACGCTCAGATTTATAATTATACGGTTCTTGGAGTGAGTGCATACACTCATGAAGTTTAGTAACTTCAGCTCACTGCAACAAGCCCAGGTACAGTTTACCGACGGATGGGTGCAGGACCTTGAAATGCACCGAAAGACCATCGTACGAACAAAGGTACGTTTACCTTTGTTCGTCTCACAAATCGTCTTCATAAATACACATTCGTTAACCGTGTATTAATATAACCTTTGAGCTCAACGGTAATTAATTAGTAGTGGAAAAATACTTGTAATATTTGAGCCATTTCTGCTGTCCAACTACTTCTTAAAAAATACATTTTTAATGTTAATTAGATTTTTTTTACGGCATAAATAAAGGTTATATAAAAGTCACTGCCACAGACTGATTGCGGCTTCTACCTTGTTACACTAATGTTGTTTGTAGCTCAGTATGACTTTATGTCATCCATGAGGGATGCATTTGACATATGTTTCACATATTATAGCCCAACAAGTTATTTATAGCAATTTAAATACGAGCAATCAGTTTCTTTGCAAATACCGGAAATCAGTTTTTGGCAGACAATCACTTTTTGGCACAACACCGGCTATTGCAGTTAATAATACAGCAGCTTCTTGCCATTTTTTGTGTTTCTTTTTATCGCTGTGTAACTGAGTTCAATTGAAAGCCTGCATGCGCTAGTACCTCTTGCCAAAAGTTCCCAGAATCCTTTGCGGTTTTATCCATGAATGACGTCACATTTTTGGTGGGCCGGTCTCCAGTCAAAATGCCCGGGCCGATTTTTTGTCCCAGTCCAGCCCTGCCTGCCCTCCAGCACTATCCACAGCAACCCCTCAACAGCAACATTGTACCCATCAGGTAAAGCATCGGCTACGTTTGCTTTGCCTTGTTGCCCATATTAGATTCTTGATGAAAGTGTGTTGTTGTTATTCAGCCTGGTTCAATGTGCCCCTTTTTAACTTTGAGCACCCGCCCCTTTAAACCTCTCTGCACAGCCCTGCCTAACAGACCTACACCTTAGTTCACAGATTCACTTTGTCTAAGGTTGATTTCTGGGATTTCACACAACCCAGGATTCAGATCGTGAATCCATGATGGGCTTGGATTTACATCATTATAAATGAAATGTGCTCTACTTGGAAGCAGCCGGCCCCGCCCCTTTTGACGGGTTGTGTGAGACTTTAAATCATCAAACTGTAAATTATAAATTTAAATTGTTATTGATCCTTTACCCCGAGTCCTAAAGTGTAGATTTATTTTCTTACTCTTCTTATATTTATTGTTTGTTTACTTGCACCGCTGTAACTGCAGCCTCGTCGTCTCGTCTCTCTATATGCTGGACTGTCTGTAGCGGAGATGACAATAAAGTTTACTTTGACTTCAGCAGCGCGCAGGCGCACCGAGGGCTCTCGCGCTCACTTTATAGAATTTAGAAAAAACATGGGTGCAGATTATAAGTCTGTATCATAATATCTGTTTGTTGTTTTTATTTTGTTTTGCGAGTTGGTTATTAGATGCCGCTCCAGCCAGCCAGAGACTCCCCGCCGCCCCGCCCTCTCCTCCCTGTGCCGCCAGCAGCAGGCGCACCTCGCAAACGGAGGGCGCCCTTACTCCCAGCAAATGGCTGATAGAAAACCGATCGGTGCCTACGAATTTCCCAATATGCGCTGGCATGACGTCGGGGAAGCATTGGTACGACCGATTATTTTATTTTTTTTCTTGCCCGTGATGCCCCCCCACCACGATGCATTCTATTGGTTTGCACACTTACACACACTCAGCTGTGGTTTCCTGTTTTGCTGGACTCTGGAGAGCCCCGCCTTTAACGCTCTTCTCTCACAGAGAGCAACAGAAAACTTGGAAAAACTCCAGATTGACTGAACTCAGTTCAAAGTTACCTTGACACCTTTAGATGTGAGACGTAGTGATGGTCCGCTTGAAGCTGACGCTCCGGTGCGTGTGTCAGAAAGATCAACGCGCTGCTTCAGAAGCACCGTGTCGAGGCTTGATTCGTTTGGCCAGAGTCACGTGATCAGTGACGTCTGAAGCTTCGTTTAGAAGGTACCTTTTTTTAAATCGAACTTTATTGAAACACAATGAGTATACAACATACAAACAGATGAAGTTTACAAAAGAACAGAACATGAACATACAGAACCAGGAGTAAAAAAATGATGATATGAGTAGGCGAAAAAAATCAACATATAAATATTGTTCTGAGAGGCTTTTTGTTGGTTGAGTCTGAAATTGATTGTATGTACAATTCATATCGTTATAAAAAGGCAGAAATATGGTGTTTTATTAATAAACTTACATTCATGGATATAAAATAGCTAAAAGTATTAACAAATATTTTATAAAAAAAACATTTATCATTCTTCCTGGGGAACTTAAAGAAACAGAATAAAACATTTTCCCATCGTAAAGAAAACTCCCTTAAAATATGGACAATAACAAAACTGCTAAATTCTTCCAGACTCTCTGTGTAGAGGAACCAAAAGAGATATGCCACAGTTTCTGGATGATCCCCACAGAAAGTTCAATTAGTATTTATGTCTCTTTTAAATGTTACCATATAGTGACTGGCTGGGTCACATTTATGAAGAATTTTATAGGAGATTTCCTTCACCTTGTTCACAATTAGATATTTATGGGATCATCCAGACTGTCTTCCAGGTGATATCTGGAACATGTCGGTTCCAGTAAGATATTCTATATATGGGAGAGACATGATATCTTCTTGGAATAAACTACGTATTCTCTTATTGCTGTTACCAAGTTCCTGTGAAAAGCAGATTTTTCCCACTGCTGACTCAGCTGGATCAGGGAGAGTGACTGAGGCAGATATTGAGCTGTCAGTGTTTTTATATAACATTAAAGTCCCTGAGGGTATGGCACCAAGCACCATTGAGAATTCCCCAACACTGACGGGAAAATTATATAGTGTAAGGAATTCATTGTAAGTAAGTAGTACTCCCTCGTTAAATTTTAAAACTTAGTAGCGGCCGCCATTGTTGGCAGCTGAAATTTGGCTGGGCCGCGCTATGAATTCTGGGATATGGTGGGCCACGAAGGACACACCCGACCCATCCTTCAAACTCGGGGGAATGAAGGACGCATTTGAAGGAGTCGAGGAATCGGGACAGCCTTCGTCGCCTGGCTGTGACGTCATCGGCCTTCAAATGCGGCCTCCGGAGGATGCAGCCGACGTTTTGGGACACAGCTTGTGTGTCTTTGTTGGTCATGTGACCTCCCAGGGACTACACATGGAAACGAGCAGTTTAGCTCAAATCTGGCAGGTTTCCATCGTCTGTTTTTGTCCTGATGTCCATGAACATGAACACTGTCCCTGTCAAACACGTCCAGATAATCTGATCCAGTGTTGTTCTTCTTCTGTGGTGTTTGTGATGGAGCTGCTGATCCTGATGTCCTCCACCAAGGGGGCAGCAAATTCAGCTGACTGTCATCATTTATTAAAAAGATGTAACAATGTGACATAATGCAATATAATAGTGTCAGTTACACATTGTGGGTTGCACTGTGGCCAGAATGGACATTACCTCCTGCCTAATGGAAGCTGTCAGCCATCCTGCAACCATGAATTAGATAAGCAGAAGTGAAGGGATTGTTAACAACAATTTAATAATAAAATGTAATGTGATAGTTGCACTTTATTAGCTCCCCACAATCGTATGAATAATAACCATGAATGCACTGCATGCTCATAGCAAGTTCTTTAGGTTTAAAGTGAGATCCTGCTTTAAAGGGCGCTTCATCTGCTGGGAATGACATGTTTCTTCTAGTATGTAAGGCTCAGCCCATCTTACTGGGACTTACTTTTGTAGATCCACATGCTCTAAACCTGGTGCTCCATGATTGGTGCAGAAGCTTTAAGCTACTATTAACAAATAATAACCATGGACTTAGTTGTTACTACAATAACTTATCATTGAGCAACTTTTAATTTTACTTGTAAAACTATGCAAGTAGAATTGAATGGGGCACAGTGAGCTGAGCACAGGCCCACTCTGTGACACTCAGAGGTTTGTGGATATCATACTGAGAGTATTGGACACAGTGCAGCCAGCTTGCAGCCACTTTCCCACCACTTTAGCACAATGTTTACATGAGACTCAGCCACACTAATGTTCCTGGGCAGACATGTGGTGCAGCATGGCTGATGGCACTGTACCTGCAGCTGTCATGGACAAGAACCACTCAATACCTCACCCAAGCCAAGCCTGTGCTGATGTTGTGATCTGAGACCGAGACACTAACCCAGGATCAGGATATGATGTTGTGAGAGTTTCACTAAGAATTAGCTCTGATTACAAGATTTCAATCTATGGTAACTCTAATTTGTATTTACTTCAGTTTGTTCATCTTGGAGCTGTGTGCAGCTGAGGACAGTCTTATTATTACCAGGTGAGGATATGTAACAGCCACAGTCTGTAGAGATGATGTCACCATGGAGTGGTGATGTCACTGGAGCTGCCAATATGTGCTCCAGCCAAAGCTACACCAGAGGGTTGTGCTGTGTAACAGGTTGGTGCAGGTGGTGTTATCTACATTTGAACATTAGGCAACAGTCTCATGAAGACACTTTCTATTGTTCACTAAAGACCAACAATAACAGAGACAAAGGGAGAGCAGCAGAACTAGTGCTAACAATTAGCACTGCTAGCCTGCCCACCAACACCAGCTAATGTTCTAAAAACGATGATCAATGATTTTGCTGTAACGGCTCCAGCTGTCTGTGTCAGGGACACGTTGGAGATGAAGTGAGTGATCCAGTGACAAAGGTTTGGAAACCTGCAGTCAGCTGAGACTAAAGGAGTCACCTGACCGAGAGACCAAATGTTTCACTGAGAACGTCCAGATGAACAGAATCAACCTTTGGGATAATCTGTTCCACACATCCATGTTTCACTTACTGCATTATATTTCCTCATTGCTGTGCACACAGGCCTGTGGCTTATAACCAACTCCAAGTTCAGACTCAGAGGCTGCTGAAGCTGTTTTCTGGAACAGAGACGTGTTGGATATAAAAGCAACTCTTCTTTATGTGTCAGCACTGAGGAAAGGAGCAGCTTCGTTTCTAAGTGTATGAAGGACTGTAGCAGTGTGTGTGTGAGGTTTATTTCACAGACAGAACCATGTCAAAAACACAACTTCAGGTAAAAACAATACAAAATCAAAGAGTCTGATCAGAAGGATTAAACAGAGGAGTGTGGGACTGTTTTTAACAGACAGCAGGTTAAGCCAGGCTGGAGGAGTAAACTGAGCCTCGGTGTGAGCAGCAGTGTGTTTGACAGGAAGCTGAGATAAACAGTCTGGAGCCCATTTAGTGCTTCATATGAAAGTGTGAGGATTTGAAAGCAAATCTAAAATCAAGCAGGAGTCAGTGTGAGAATGATTTGTGCTTTTCCTCAGTCAGATGCTGGGAGTTTCAGTTCATCCATGTTCAGCGTGCTGTGCAGAAATGTGATTATGAAGAGACTGAAGGTCAGCTGGATCCAATGCAGTTTGCATACAGGCCCAACAGAGGAGTGGAGGACGCACTTTTGACTTTACTAAATCTGATTCTTAAACATGTAGAGAGTAAAGGGACTTTTGCAAGACTTCTTTTCATTGATTTTTCTTCGGCTTTTAATACAACACAGCCCCATATTTTAATTAAAAGACTTTTAGAACAGTTTGAAATCAGGAAAAACCTGCTGGGCTGGATTTTAGATTTTCTAACTGACAGGTCACAAAGAGTGAGAATAAATGGGGTTCTGTCTGACCCAGTGTTCTCCTCCACAGGTTCTCCTCGAGGCTGCGTCCTATCGCCCTTATTATTCACTCTCTATACAAACATGTGTCAGGGCAGGCATGAAAACAGGGTCATTATTAAATATGCAGATGACTCTGTTATTGTCAGCTTACTGAAAGAGGGTGAAACTAACCACGGCCCAGTCATTGATGACTTTGTTCAGTGGTGGGAGGAGTCTTATCTCCAGCTGAACATATCTAAAACAAAAGACATGGTTGTTGATTTTAGGAAACAACAAAATGGGCACGGAGTCACTTTAATTAAAGGTCAGAAAATAGAGCAAGTGCAATCATATAAATATCTTGGGACCATAATCAATGAAAAACTGAACTTTGATCAAAATTGCAAATCAGTTTGTAAAAAGGGTCACCAGCACCTTTATTGCCTTAGGAAACTTGTTCATTTCCACATTGACCAAAACATTTTAACTTTGTTTTATCGTTCTTTTATTGAGTCTGTTTTATCCTTTTGTTTGGTGGCATGGTTCGGTCAGACCTCTGTCACAGAGAAAAACTCTCTGAATCAGATAGTGAGATGGTCCAGTCGTCTGATAGGTGAGCCACAGTCTTGTTTAGCCTCCCTGTACTCTGAGCAGGTACAGAGGATGGCTTTATCAATCCTTAAAAATGGTTCCCATCCTCTAAGGGGTGAATTTCAGCTTCTTCCCTCAGGACGGAGGTTTCTATTTCCGAGATGCAGGACAAAGCGTTATAAAAACAGCTTTGTCCCCGTTGCTGTCACTGAATTAAATAAGAACTGTTTTTGATTCGAAATATTAAAGTATGTGTCACAGTGAGCTTTATATATTTACTAGGTATGTGTGTTTTTAAAGGGATGTCAAATGCTGTCATTTTCCTGTAAAGCAAATTTACCTTGCCTTTGGGTATAAATAAAGTTACCTAAATAAAGTTACCTAAATAAAGTTACCTTACCTGCAGACGCTGTGCGCAGAGGTTCAGGAGCAGAAGTCCCGTTGTAAACATATCACGGCAGACCCGACGATGTTTGCATGAACGCGCTTTTTTTAAAAGTCAGGTCAAGGCTCCAAAAGCCCAAAGGCGATATAACAGTTTGTGTTTGCTACATGGATCATTGTAGTTCAGCTTTCCTTTGTTATATTTCTTTAAGAGCTCAAAATGTGTTCATTACATAAATCAAATGTAATTTTCTCTGTAGCACTTCATGGATTTCATAAGCAACACACTGTAGTTGTTCACACAAAGCATAAAGGTAAAAACAATATACACAGTGTTATCTTCATTTTAGATGTCACAAAGTATTTGCGGCTCCCAGTGTTTTCCCGAACCCTGACCCTTTGCGTGGAAACCGGGTCCAAAAGGCTCTTTGGGTGTTAAAGGTTGCTGACCCCTGCACTAGGCCCAACTGACACATATATTTGATTCCAAATACAAAAAATAATGTGTAACCTGCTGGAAGAATGTAGGAGGTTGAGACAGGATCTCAACACTTGGTGTCTGCAACAAAAGACAACAATATGTGGGGCGATCGTGGCTCAAGAGTTGGCAGCTCGTCTTGTAATCGGAAGGTTGCCGGTTCGAGCCCCGGCTTGGACAGTCTCGGTCGTTGTGTCCTTGGGCAAAAAAGCACTTTGGGGTCCTTAGGGACGAGTAAAGCGCTCTACAAATACAGGCCATGTAATGGCAGAAACATTCTCTAGTGTAAATCCTGACTAGTTCATTAACTACAGATCAGTTTCAGTGAACATTATTCACAGAGGGATCTGAGTTCCTTATACCAGACTCTACAGAAACTGTAACACTGTACAGCTCTGCGACTCAACAATATGACAACAATGTAACACACACTAGAATCATCAAATAAAGCCCCACTAACCACTAGAACTAACTAACTAGCACTGGACACTTGCATATTAGAGATTTCTACCACCATAGGAGGCGAGATATCATCCTTGAACCAGAGCATCCAGCCCTCAATTTCGGACATAAAAAGCGACGTGGCCAGGCATGATAACACTTTGACTGAACTGCAGGACTGTGCCTCGAACCACTCTGACACCATCGCCACTCTCCAGGCCACTGTGGAGCGTTTGTCTGCGGAGGTAAAGAAGTTAGATGAGAGATGTGGAGCTCTTGAGGCACTCCAGGAGGAATAATTTAAGAACTGCAGGAATACCAGAAGGCACAGAGGGACCCAAGATGACTGAGTTGGTTCACACCTGTTGGCGGAGGCGCTATCTCTCGAGGAGAAGCCACTCATCGATCGAGCACATAGAGCGAATCGCCAGCGTCCCAAACAAAGTCATCTTCCTCGGCCCATCATCTTGAGATTGCACTACTACCACATTGGTGAGGAAATTCTGCTGAAAGCTGCAGAGAACAAGAACCTGATGTATAAGGGTTTTTAAAATAAACATCCTCCAGATTTCCCTCCCTCTGTTGGAAACGCAGAGCCGCATTTGCAAATATGAGAGGAAGACTACGTGGGATGACCGGCGTCAGGTACAGACTGCTATACCCTGCAAAGCTGTTAGTGACCCATGGTGATGTGAGGAAAAGCTTTAGCGATCCCAAAGAGACCGTAGACTACGCGGAGAAGCACCTCTCCCACCCACCTTCAAATGTATTAAAAGCAAGGATATATCTATATGTCTAACGCTGACACAGCACTGTGTTTCTTCTTTTCCCTTTATATTCCATGTAAAGGTGAATATGGAGCGTTTATGGAGCTCGTTTATTGACCAGCTGTCAGTTAGAAGGTAAGAGTTACTAGGTTAACAGAGGTTAGCAGTAACAGTACGGGGAAGTATATTGTGTTGTTCTTTTGTTGGTTTTTATTTTATCGTACTTTACTTTGTTATTTTGATTTTACCTGTTGTGAGTGCTTCCCGTAATTCTCCTTTTTCTTGCGCCGCTGCGGCCAGAGTTCACAACATTACATATTTTTGTATCTATAAACAGGAAGCTGACACTCTCCAGAC
Source organism: Rhamphochromis longiceps (assembly GCF_057381845.1). NCBI lineage: Eukaryota > Metazoa > Chordata > Actinopteri > Cichliformes > Cichlidae > Rhamphochromis > Rhamphochromis longiceps. The sequence continues at coordinate 40,991 of NW_028187224.1, forward strand.
TTTATCAAAGGTGTGAGCGTCACAGCAGAGGCCTTTGTGTCAACGTAGCTGAAGACAAAACACAGAAACACATGAAGGAGATTTTCCTGGCCTGGATTTTATACAAATATTCTGCAGTACATCAAAAATGAAAGAAAACCATTAGTCAACATATGAACATCACCTCTGAAGTTACAGAGCTTTGATTGGAGACACAGCTGAGCGTTTTGCATTTTGCATAATTAATTACATAATTAATTATGTAACCATAATTAAATGGTTACATCATCTTTAAAGTCCCCAGAGATCAGGAAAAGGGCCTGAGGGTGCTGTGTTTGGAGTCTGCTGGTTACAGTGTGCAGGACCTCACAGGCTGCTGCAGCGTTAGCAGAGGGCGGGACATACACAGCTATCATAATCACGTGTGTAAACTCTCGTGGTAGATAGTACGGTCTCATGCTAACCGCTAGCAGCTCAATGTCCTTACAGCATAGCGTCTCTTTGATAGAGAAATGCCCAGAGTTACACCATCTATCGTTCACAAACACAGCCAGACCCCCTCCTCCCTTCTTACCACTCTCCGCTGTTCTGTCATAAGAGGCTCAGCAGCTAAAGCAGCACACCTGGGTCTCCCAGCCTATTAAAAGCAGCCCTTTGCTTCACCTGCTTCACTAAACATTATTATTTTAAGCAGAGTGGTGTGATTTATGTAGGCATTGCTGTGTGACAGGATGACTTTTCTTGCACACCCACCAAATGAGGGCGCACATGCTTCCACGCCCACTGGTGACTGCACACATCCTTTCAAGGAAGCATTTCATTCATCCCTAACAAATGGAAGAAAACACTGTGCAGCGTGTTCAGGTTTGAACGTGGCCCTGGCCTCTCTCTGCATCCATCTGGCACATGCAACACACATCCACTCCCTGCTGAACTGCTTGTATTTGATGTGTTGAAGTTTTGGTAAAGTTTGAATAAATTCCACTTTATTTATAGGAACATTTCATCTGTGGACTCCTGCTTCCCCTTTCCTTGAGCCAGTTTGTGACGGGAACATGACATAAGAAAAGTAATTTATCCCTTTTTGATTCTGTGTATCTGGCGCTCATCCAGTGAGTTCACACTTGGCAGAAACAGACTGAATTTGTCTGGAGAACTTTGGCTTCAGCCAAGTTAGATAAACACACTGTGTCTCTGTCAAAACAGCAGTGTAGTTGTGGCACCCCTGTGAGGGAATGACCACATTAATATTATTTTGTGTAAAACACTCATGTAACGGGACATTTTTCATTGCTATATGTATTTATTTTCAGTTTCTTTAAGAGGATAGAAAATCCATGTAACAGGGATTCATTTTATGTTAGAAAGCAGTGAGGGCGGAACTTTGGTGCTTGCTCCGGGGTTTCGGGGAGCAGTAAGTGGAGCCCACCTTCCGCTGCTTCCTCAGACACGTTCTGGAGGAAAGCAGAGACGCATCGTGTCTTCCTTACTCTGCTCTTCACCTGCTTTTACAGGTCGGTACACGGTGCTCGCACCGAAAATGTTGTTTATTGTCACCATGGTTACCCACGTTAATGTGAATGGGAGAGTTAAGGCGGTCCGCCAAAGTTATTTATATGTAAACACGGGAGAAAACCAGAGGAGTGTCCCGCGCGACCGCACCGCGAGCCCGCTCGTTAGGTGGAGCGCTCGTGAAGCAGAGTCAGTGCGCTCCTATGCTCTGTGCAAACGTGTTGTAATGCTCCAATCAAATCAGTTCTGTGAGATGTGAATGTTAATAGTTCTGTTAAAGTGACTGAGTAGATTAGCTAGTGTAACACAAGCACTCTGAGCAACTCTGTGTAGCTAACAGAGGCATTCATGGGTTGATTCAACAAGCTGTGTTTCATGATGCACTAAATAGTGATTTTGCCAGTAAATTACTGGAGGGAACAAATGTAATGTATTTACCAATGCTGTTATTGAATAGAACTGTTTAGCCAGTAAGACACTGCAGAAGACAATGTGATGTGTTTATTGATATGATAAAAGGATGTAGCTGTTATGGAAAGAAGTGTGAACTTGAGAAACTGAACCAGTTAAAAAGAGTATATTTCACTGATGTTGTGAAATAAGTAAATGTAATTGATGTGAATGAGGAACCAGCTGAACAGTATATTGAAAGCTCATGTTTAGTGTTTTATAGCATTTATTTGTGTGAAATAAATCAGACTCAGACACGTTCTGGAGGAAAGCAGAGACGCATCGTGTCTTCCTTACTCTGCTCTTCACCTGCTTTTACAGGTAACATATTTGTCATCGAGGTCTTCATCCTTGGGACCCGTAACATAGTAACTTCTTCATTGTTATACTTCTATAGTTTTCCCATTTTGTGAGCTGTGGATGTGGAAAGTGTCTCAGTGACACATCCACATGAAAACGGCGTTACCTTCGTTCATTTGCACGTCAAATGAACGAGCTGTTTGGACTTTAACGTCACAGCTGATGCTTCGATACTCGAACTCAAGAGTTCGGCTTCCACTCAGAGGTACAAGTACACACAGCAAAGATAAACGTGTACACAAGGTGGAACCCACAAGTGCACAGCTCCAACCAGAGATGGGCAGTAATCCGATTACTTTTTCCAAGAAACGAGTAAAGTGAGGGATTACTATTGCAAAAAAGGTAATTAGATTACTGTTACTTTGCCGTAAGCACGCTGCGTTACTGCGTTACTAAAACCGCAGCTGTGTGCAGATGAACAATGGATAATCTATCGAGTGTGGAGAGAGTGTGAGCGTGCAGCGTTTAAAGCGTGGAAGCACTGACCTTACTTTGAGTTTGACTCTGTAAAAAGTGACAAAAACATTAGCATCCGCTGTTCACTGCGTGGGAAGACAACATGCTCACTCACTATGTGTTAATGGGCATGCTTATTTATAACTTTGATAAAATGTCATAAAAATAATTCCATGCCAGCTCACCATTGGTGATCAGGTAGTTTCTGTTCCAGTTCCAGTCCCATAAATCATGAAGCTTGCTGCCAGAAAAGCTTCAAATCTCCTTTGAAAGCTGTTTGTGGTCTTGATTGTGGGAGCTTCAGTTGTCTGACTCCAGCTGCCACACAGTGCTCACTGATATCATTTGCAAAAACCCCAGTGTGACAATATTTATCAGTGAAGCAGAAATCAGGAAGTGACGACTTTTCTTTGAACATTTGCTAAGGCTAAGCTGTGCTTTCTACCACAGTTGGGAATTTCCTGGTTTACAACAAATTATTGTGTCAACACCGCATAAGATTTCAAACTACAGGAAAATCACTGGAGTTATAAGAGGCAGACAACGACACACACACCACATGCATGCTGTTGCTATTTATTGTGGATTAACCTGTCAAGGGCAAGAACAAAATAATTCTGCCTCAAATACAGGAAATCATAGCTTTCCTGTATTTCCTCCATTGTTGGCATGCTGGTTAGTGCTGTTGCTCCACAGTAAGAAGGTCCTGGGCTAAATTATCCATGAATGTAAACGGCTGTGTGTTTCTATCTGATAGACTGGTGAGCTGTCCAGGGTGTACCCTGCCTGGTAACCTATCACTTCAGGGTTATTTCCCAGCCCTGCTGCAACCAGGATAGAGATAGGAGGATGGTAGTTGTTGTAGACCCATTCAATTTCAATTGAAGGATTAAAATGTTCCAGGAGCTCAACTTACTCCATCTGAACATGTTTCAATCGTGTTTTATGAACACAACATGCAGGTTTACTGAATATGAAAAGGTTGTGTTGATTTAACTCAGTTGTTTAAGTTTCTGCCAAAGCAAAACCTTTGTGTGCAACCAGTGTCCACTATTGGATCAAGTAAATCCAACATGTTTTTGTCAGTGCAAAAGGAGTTACGGTGCCTGTATTTCTGCACAATATTGTCCCGGGAGGGAGAAAAACTTTCTGGTGAAGTTTTGGTTGATTTTTGGGTTTTGCTTGACACTAGGTTGATTTTATCAGTGAGGTTTGGATTGTTTTCTTTCTCTAAGAGAGAGAAAGATGGTTTTATGCTTGGACATGTTTGCAATGGGCCCCAGTATTTGTTACTTTATTAGTATTTTATTGGTTGCGTTTGTTTGTGCTTTTGTTACAGTGCACTGAGATAAGAACATCTGAGAGGTGTGATCCACCGGTGGTGATATTTTGGTATTTTGTGAGTTCCCGATTTAACAAATCAGCTCTTTAATCCAGACCTGAGAGGTTGAACTTTAAAGCGCTATAAAATATTCTTACTGGAAACAGTGGCAAAGTGTTTTTCTCCATGATTATAATGGGCTTGGGAGAAATTCACTTATATGTGACATTGATCACATGAGAAATCCTGAGCCTAAAAGGATTGCAGCGAGTCAATCCAGTCCAAAAACAAGGAGCTGTTTTCCTTTAAAATGATGACGTCATCTTGCTGGTGATGGAGGCTCGAATAGGCTGCGCGTGAGACTCCATTATCAGCAATATCTGGTATGAATGTGTGTGGATGTATGCATGTGACTGGACTGTGATGGACTGACGACTAAAAGTTTAACTGACTTGATACTGAGACAAAAACGGTGCCGACTTTAGGATTAGTGAATGTCCACAACAATTCACCCAGCCTGTAGAAGAAGGGTGGAGGTTTTGTCTTGCTTTGTTGTTGCAGGAGCAGAAGGATGACAGAGACTAAAGGGGGAGGCTGTAGCTTCACATGAGTGTGAGCTGCAGACTGAACCCTTTGGTTGCTAATGTTGAGTCACTGATGTTTGCATTAAGAAAATTGTGTTTTATTAGCTGTGTTTTAATTAAGGTATCACATTATATTGTTGGGAATGTTAAATGCTAAAGTGAAGAAAAGCTTTGATTTCACTCATGACTGAACATGTTATTATTAACCATAGCAGGCCACTGTAAAGAGTCAATTAACTGTTACAGAGGAAAAAAAGGCCAAAAACTCTGTGAATACCTATGAATAACAGGCAATGATAGACTTGTCACATTCAAAATAGAGATATGTAATAACAAACACGGGTCCGTGTCATTTAGGTTCTCCATTGAAATAGTCAATCATTTAGAAAAGTAGAATATATATATATATATATGTCTCAACGCTGTTTCTCAATAATATTAAAAACCTAAAAACTATTGTTGTGGAAGATAGAAGTCACTGTGACAGCCCTCTGACTGTGGAGGACGTTTGTAATCCTATTTCTGCACTTAAGGCCAACAAATCTCCCGGCACAGGTGGTTTAACTGCAGAGTTTTATGAATCATTTTCTAATCTCCTGGCTCCGTTCTTACTGCAGCTTTTCATAGGAAGTGTAGAGAATAACATCCTCCCTCCTACTCTTACTCAGGGTCTCATAACACTTATTCCAAAGCCAAACAAAGACTTACTTCTTATTGATAATTGGAGACCCATCTGTCTGCTCAATGATGACTAGGGATGGGTACCGGTGTCCGGTGCCATGATGGCACCGGTTCTGACATAAACGGTAGTAACCAGACCGAAAAGCAGCGCACATTTCGGTGCTTTATTTCGGTGCTTTTTTTCCTGAGCCTTGATACACTTCTAGCCAATCATTTTACGTTTCCGAGGATAGTAGGCGGGGCCAGGTACGTACGTTCTGTTAGAGCAGAGCTACCAATTAGAAATGCCCAAGACGAAGCGGTCAAAAGTCTGGCTGTACTTCACAGCAAAATATGCAAACTCAGCAGCAACAAGTGCTTTAAGCTGATACTGTGATACTGTCAAAGGAGGTAACACCTCAAATCCGATGAAACACCTGGCGACACATAGCGGGTTTTTTAAAGCCGAGAAATGCACCGTATTTGATGGCAGCAGCAGCCGTTCTTCTCTGTTGTTCGCGTGTAATTTACGTTGAGTAGGCTAACCACGTTATTACATTAATGCATGTAAGGTGAACTAGCAAACATCATCATAGCTACATGCGGCTGTCTTCTTGTTTGATGGCAGATACTCCCTTCACCCTGGCCAAAAAGGCTAAAATGACCAAAGAAAAAGAGGGAAACAGTTAAACATGAGAGGTTTTTGGATAAAGTTTGTATTTTTTCCATTGGTTAAGCACTGCTTCCAGCTAAGAGTGATACCATATATGCCCCATAGCTGCAGAAAAGGCTAACATTGTTATCTTTTTACACAAAACCAGCTGAACATGAGAGGTTTTTGGACCAATTTTGTGTTCTCCATTCTTTAAGCACCGGTTTGAGCACCGGCACCGTTTCAAAAGTACCGATTTGGCACCGGTATCGGATAAAACCTAAACGATACCCATCCCTAATGATGACTATGAGATTATGGCTTTAGTACTTGCTAACAGAATGAAAGAGTTCTTGGACACAATTATCGATGAGACACAATCAGGCTTTATGAGAAACAGACACCTTTCTAAGAACATGAGACTGGTTTTAGATCTACTTGATTACTCTGATTTGGTATCTGACTATAGCTTCATTCTCTTCCTGGATTTTTAAAAGGCTTTTGATACAATTGAACATCAATTTATTTTCCACTCTTTGGAAAAATTTGGCATTTTTCTGTAAAGCTATCAAAACCTTGTACACGAATGGCAATAGCTCAATTAAAACGATTAAGACTCCATCCCGAGATTTGACCTGTTATACAAGGAATCAGCACAGCTGATAAGGAGCTCATCATCAGCCAGCTAGCTGATGACACCACACTCTTCTTGAAGAATGCAAATCAAATCCGTCCAGCCCTTAGTGTTATTAGTGATTTCTCTGAGGCATCTGCTTTATGTCGAAATCTAAAAAAATGTGAATTACTAGCAATTAAAGGCTGCACTGCAAATGCTCTCTGTAACATTTCTGTTAAACAAGAAGTCACATATCCAGGACTGTTAACATCCAAAGACCAAAAGTCAAGATGCTCGTCAAACTTGTCAAACAGTGTTGGGGAATTCTCAATGGTGCTTGGTGCCATACCCTCAGGGACTTTAATGTTATATAAAAACACTGACAGCTCAATATCTGCCTCAGTCACTCTCCCTGATCCAGCTGAGTCAGCAGTGGGAAAAATCTGCTTTTCACAGGAACTTGGTAACAGCAATAAGAGAATACGTAGTTTATTCCAAGAAGATATCATGTCTCTCCCATATATAGAATATCTTACTGGAACCGACATGTTCCAGATATCACCTGGAAGACAGTCTGGATGATCCCATAAATATCTAATTGTGAACAAGGTGAAGGAAATCTCATATAAAATTCTTCATAAATGTGACCCAGCCAGTCACTATATGGTAACATTTAAAAGAGACATAAATACTAATTGAACTTTCTGTGGGGATCATCCAGAAACTGTGGCACATCTCTTTTGGTTCCTCTACACAGAGATTCTGGAAGAATTTAGCAGTTTTGTTATTGTCCATATTTTAAGGGAGTTTTCTTTACGATGGGAAAATGTTTTATTCTGTTTCTTTAAGTTCCCCAGGAAGAATGATAAATGTTTTTTTTATAAAAAAATTGTTAATACTTTTAGCTATTTTATATCCATAAATGTAAGTTTATTAATAAAACACCATATTTCTGCCTTTTTATAAGGATATAAATTATAAATACAATCAATTTCAGACTCAACCAACAAAAAGCCTCTCAGAACAATATTTATATTGTAACAGTTGCTATTGTAATGCAGTGTATCACCACATGGCGGCGCCTCCTGTCTCACGACTGGTGTCACCCCCTTTTTGTTCTTCTTCGCACTCCTCCTGTAATGGATGCTCCCGTGTGTACGCGGACTAGTGTGCTCTTTAGTAATGTGTGGTAGAGGTAGCACTTTTATTTTTGATATTGTAAATAAATGAGTACTTTTTGGAAAGTCAGAAGCTGTTTCTCATTCGCTATCCACCTGCACACCTCTGCGGCTGGCTTCATCTCCACTGCACGTTACAACTGGTGCCCGAACTTTTTCCCCTTGGACTTCAGACAATTTTTGCATCCCGCCGAGGATTCTTCTCTTCTAGCACGTGAACGGTCTCGGAAATCCCCCCAGTTTTGCGGACGCTCGGACGTTTTCTCCAGCCATGGCCGCAGCCTCAGCTCAGGTGGGACCCGACTAATTTCTGGATACCGTGGTGTGCCGCTGCTCCGCTTGGGAGAAAGAAAAAGAGAGAAGCTGACTCCGCGACGCGAATGGACTCCGTGGATTTGTTATTTGTTGTTGGTTTCGTCTTCTAAGGATTAATTCTTCTGTGGAGAGCCTGGACATGAACATTTCTGCTGGCTTTTCATTCCCCTTTCCCTCTGCTGAGACTGACTGTAGCACATGTAAGTGATAGCTTGGCCGACTACAACCGTTGGTGCTGGTCTTCGGCTCAGTATAACGAAACGACTTAAAACTAATCTTGCATTGAGCTCTAGTGTTGCAGATATGCTATTGTAATAACATGGTTCTGATCACTGCAGTCTAATTTCAGTTGTTGGGCGAAATTTTATATGTGTTTTTTCTAAATTTAATCTTGAACGCATTTTTGCAGTTTTGTCTTTCTAGTCTGACCTAAGTGACTCTTTTACTGCTATATCAATAACTGCGCTGTGCCTTGGAGCGGCTTAATTTTTTTGAAATTGCAATGGCACACTGCCCAGACGACTCTGACTCCGACATGGAACTTACCTCGTTACCTATGTGCCAGATAGTTGAAAATGTGACTCCTAGCCTTAGCCAACAAGTGGTGGAGTTAAGAACTGAGGTGAATAAGCTTAGTGATTGTTTACGTGACTCACTGAACATACAGCAGAGTTTACTAAGGCAGTGGGACCAACTCACAACGGGGAACTCTCCCCCTCCTGCAGTCCCACAGTCTCCTGTTTTCCCAATGGCCACATCGACACCTCATGTTCATGTGATGGACAAAACTGAACCCACCAACAGTACCAATCCGTTCCTGCCCAGCAACCCATTTCAACCTACAAATCCTTTCCTCCCATCTCACTCACTTAAACTCAGCAGCACTTCCAGAGTGATTGCGGCAGCTTTACATCACGCAAAGCTGGAGCCTCCTGTGTATGCTGGGGACGGAAAAGTGCAACCTGAGGACTGGTTAAATGCAGTTGGCACATACAAAGCCTCATTGAACCTAACTGATGGGCAATTGCTAAACGAACTGCCACACTTTCTTGCAAAAGAGCCCGGGAAATGGTTCAAGGCACTGAGCTCCCACATCACATCATGGGCTCAATTCTGTCAACTGTTTAAGACAGTTTTTCTGCCCTCCGACAACCAAGAACGCATCCTGAGAGGAATTTTGGATCGTGTTCAGGCTCAGGACGAGCTCCCAACGTTTGTCGCCCACATGTTGAGTGAGTTTGACAAACTGAAGAGCCCCCCACCTGAAAAAGACAGAATTGACCTAATTAGTAAACATGCTCTCGAAAAATACAGAGTTGCCCTGTATGGCGCTAATGTCACTTCTGTAATGGACCTGCTGCTACGTGCTCATGAGCTTCACTCAGTGCTTGGACCACAAAGACCACAGCCTGCTTTATGTAGCAAAGACAACTATAAGCCTGAACCTTACTGCTTCAAATGCTCTCAGCCAGGGTTCACCACACGCACCTGCCCAAACTGTAACACCCACAACGAGCCTCGAACACCACTAGGCATGGCCCAGTCCAGCCATTGCCAGCACCTGGCCCCTCTGACCCTGGCCATGAAAAGGTGGAATTAAGCAGCACCACATCCCAGCCACAATACAGGCAGTCGGGAAACTACAGGGGGGGGGGGGGGAGGACATTTCACAGAGGCCAACCTTCCCCCAATTACTAACGGAGCCTCACACGCCCGATTCACTACAGGGTGGACACAGTCTTGGACACTTGGAAGACAATTTTTCACAAGTCCACTGGAATACCCCACTAAGAACGAAAGTGAACTTCAATGCTTCATCTGTGGATGCTACCCTCGACACGGGTGCTTCCCTCTCGGCTGTACGAACAGATCTCATTCAAGTAAATGACTCTTACCCTAGAAACACAAGTGAGTGGAATGGTCCTGCAGTTAACCTCGCCAATAATGCTCCCTGTATCCCTGTTGGTGTTATTTGGCTCAATATTGGATTCATGAACAAGAACTTTTACCAGCGTTTTGCCATAATACCAGATTTGTCCTCTCCTTTCATTCTGGGAATGGATTTTATGGCAAGAGCTTCTGTTTCTATTCACATTCCCACTAGACGAGTCTACATTGAGGACATCCCCTGCCCACTCGCAGACAATGAAGAGGACCTTCAAAATGATTACTCACATTCACCTGGAACACTGATGTCTTTGGACTTGGTTCGCTCCGACTTAACAGCCAAACTGTCTGAAGCAAGTCTCTCAGAGAACAACAAGGATGCTTTACTAAATCTGCTCAGCAAGTTTAGCTCCTTGTTTGATGGTCAACTTGGTCGAACGGCTCTCACTGAGCACGCCATAGAGACTGGCAATGCAACACCTGTCAATCTCCCACCCTATCGCACGTCACCTGCTAAGAAACGTGTGATTGAAGAACAAGTGCAACAAATGTTGAAGGACAACATCTTTGAACCTTCCACAAGCCCTTGGGCAGCTCCTGTAGTCATTGTAAATAGAGCGGCCATGGAACCAAGGTTTTGTGTGGACTTTTGAGGGCTCAACCAAGTTACCCGAAAAGACTCTTATCCCCTGCCTCGTGTAGATGAGTCTTTGGACTTTCTGGCAAGAGGAAAGTTTGTCTCGACATTGGACTTAGCGCGAGGCTATTGGCAGGTTGCTGTAGCAGAGGACTCGAAGCCTAAAACTGCCTTCATCTCTCACTGCGGTCTCTTCCAGTTTCGGGTGCTGCCCTTTGGGCTCTGCAACGCACCTGCAACTTTTCAGAGACTCATGAACTGTGTGCTTGCTGGCCTCATTTACAAAACGTGCGCAGTCTACCTGGATGACATTGTTATCGCCTCACCTACCTTTGAACAGCACTTAGTGGATCTTGAGGAGGTGCTGGGCAGACTCCAGGCTGCTGGCTTGTCATTGAAGCTCAAAAAGTGCCAATTCTGCCTCGATGAATTCACCTTTCTCGGGTACCGCATCACATCATCAGGTGTTAAGCCCGATCCGGACAAAGTAAAGGCGGTTAAGGAGTTTGATACCCCAACCTCAGTGAAACACGTCCGTCAGTTCCTTGGCTTGACTGGCTATTATCGACGCTTCATTCAGAATTATGCCCGCCATGCCGAACCTCTTCACGCCATCACCAGAAAGGACAATGCTTTCCACTGGGACGACAACTGTCGAAGGGCCATGGACACTTTGAAGGATCATGTCACATCAGCCCCGATCCTGTCATTTCCAGACTTCAACCGTCCCTTTTCCATTCACGCCGATGCATGTGACATTGGTCTTGGGGCAGTGTTGATGCAAAAGGATGACAAGGGTCGTGAGTACGTTGTGGCTTTTGCTAGTCGCTCCCTTCACAAAGCTGAACTCCCCTACTGCACTTCAGAGAATGAGTGACTCGCTGTGATATGGGCTCTGGAACACTTCCGCCCTCGTCAAAACCCAACGGGCCGACTCGCCCGCTGGTCACTTCGTTTGCAGGACTTTGATTTCACAATAGTGCACAAACCTGGTGCACAGAACAAAGTTCCCGATGCACTGTCACGCAACCCTTTGCCTCTGACCTGTGACAGGCCGACTGATCTTTTACCAGATCATGCTGTTATGGGCAGCCTGGACATTCGTACTCTGCCCCCCGTCATTCTGGCTGACCGTTCACAATTCAGACAGCTGCAGTTAGACGATCATGTCACAGGTCCACTCCTCAGAGACATTGAAGCAGACTCTCTGAACAGCTCGGACAATGCCACCTTGTTACAGTATGTTGTGTATGACACTCTTTTGTATCACAGAGAACCCAAGTCCACATGTGCTTTGCACCCTTTGAAAGAGCTGAAACTGTTTGCCCCTACTTCCATGAGAGGCACCTTGCTGGACTATTACCATGACCACCCCACAGCAGGTCACTTGGGTGTTTCTAAGACACTGGCTAGACTGCGTTTTAGGTTTTTCTGGCCCAAAATGGCAGCTGATGTGAAACGCTATGTGATTTCATGCTCAGTGTGCCAACTCACCAAGCCAAGTCAGAAAAAAGCAGCCGGTCTTATGGTTCCCATTGTCCCCCAGAAACCCTGGCAGTATGTGGGTGTGGATTTTGTTGGGCCACTTCCCCGCACCCCCACTGGTAATGCTTATTTGATCGTGTTTGTTGACTATTTGACTAAATGGGTTGAAGCCAGTGCTGTCAAAGAAGCTACATCTCAGGTAGCAGCTGGTAAATTCGTCACTGACATTTTTGCTAGGCATGGTACACCCACTTACCATGACAGCTATATGGAGAGGAATCTGTCTCCCAAGGCCCTACTTGGATATAGGGGGCCCGGCTCCCCGAGGCCGTGTTATCTCAGAAGGGTTCATCCAGACTCTCCTGTCGACTGGCTTTTCATCCCCTCGGTGAGTGGAATATATGAACGTGAAGGCTCTGATCCCGAGAATTTACGCCCTTTAATTCGAGAAACTCGAGCTTCTTCCAACAACAATGTTTTCACCCCGCTGTCTATGGCGCTCTTTAATGCCCGATCTTTGACGAATAAATCGTTTGTGCTTAACGATTTTATTGTTTCTAAAAATCTGGACTTCCTGTTTTTGACTGAGACCTGGCAACGGGGGTCGGATTATTCGGCTACTATTGAAATGTGCCCATATGGCTTCTCTGTCATTAGCCAGCCTCGAGGATCTGGTCGTGGAGGAGGCCTCGCGGTGGCATTTCGGAGCCGTTTTAACTGCCGTTCAGTGAAAGTTGGACACTTTCTGTCTTTTGAACTGCAGCTCATCAAAATCGGAAAGAAGGATCCTTTTTACTGTGCGTTGGTTTATCGCCCTCCTGGCCCAAACAGCTCGTTTTTAGCCGAGTTTAGTGATTTTCTGTCCTCTACTATGAGGTTGTCTAAATTGCTTCTTGTGGGGGATTTTAATATACATGTTGATGATGAGTCCGACCTCTTTGCTAGGGGTTTTACCAGCATCATGGACTCTTTTCATTTTATCCAACATGTATCTGGCCCCACACATAACAAAGGCCATACACTGGACCTTGTTTTTTCTTTGGGTCTGAATATTGATTATATTTATTCTAAGGACATTTTTATTTCTGACCATTATTGTGTCTTTTTTAATATGTCTTTTTATGAGCCTATGTCTCCTGTTCATCGGACAGTTATTTCCCGCACTTTAGACTCCTCCACAGCACAGAAGTTCTCTGATGTTTTTAATTTAACATTATCCCCACAAAACGATGTTGATTTTTCTATAGATCTATTCAATTATCATTGTCTTTCGATCTTAGATGAAATCTGTCCGATTAAAATGAGACCTGTGCCTGTTTCCAAGTCTGTACCCTGGTTAAATGACAACATTCGTCTTATAAAACGTAATTGTCGTAAAGCTGAGCGGTTATGGAGGAAAACCCACTTAAATGTTCATCTCCTTTATTTAAAGGATCTTTTAGCCTCCTTTGACAATGCTATTAGAGTTGCGAGGGCTGCTTACTTTTCTCAGTTGGTTTCAAAGAGCAGAGGTAATCCTAAAGTTTTATTTGATACTATTACTAATATTATTACTCCTGCTCCACCTGCTGCTATTATTTCTTCTGTGTAAGATTGTGAAACTTTTCTTGCTTTCTTTTTAGAAAAAATTAGCAACATAAGGAAAAACCTGTCTTTTTCAGCGTCTGCGCTGTCTGTTCCCACGCCAGCTCGGCCTGTTGTTTTAGAAGGTTTTTCACCTGTTTCACTACCAGAGCTGGGAAAAATAGTTAGTGCAACAAAATTATCCTCTTGCTCTCTTGATTTTTTACCTGCATCATTATTCAAAAATGTCTTTTACTCTACTGCTCCCTGTATTCTTACTATAATTAATACCTCCTTGGCCTCGGGCATAGTCCCTGCCTATTTTAAAACTGCTGTTATACATCCCTTGTTAAAAAAGCCTATGCTGGACCCATCTCTCACTAGCAATTATAGACCGATCTCAAAAATTCCGTTAATTGCTAAGATTCTAGAGAAGATCATGGCTAAGCAGCTTACAGCAGTTTTAGATAAATATAGTATTTTCGACAAATTTCAATCTGGCTTTCGTAAAGTTCATTCCACTGAAACAGCCCTTCTTAGAGTTTCTAATGACATTTTGTTACAAAGCGATGCAGGTAAATGTTCTGTTCTCTTAATGTTGGATCTTACGTCGGCCTTTGATACTGTTGACCACTATATTTTACTTAACAGGCTGAAACACTGGGTCGGTGTCTCTGGGACTGCATTGAAATGGTTCTCCTCGTATCTCTCTGAACGATATTCTTCTGTGGCAGTTTCTAAGTATAGATCATCTTCTGCGTCCCTGTCTTTTGGTGTGCCACAAGGCTCTGTGCTAGGGCCATTACTGTTTCTAGTTTATTTACTCCCAATCCAGCACATTTTGAGCCCTTTTGAGGATATTTGTTACCATTGTTATGCAGACGATATCCAACTCTATATATCTTTTAAACCGGAAGAGGCTTCTAAGCTGCGGCTTTTAAATGTGTGCTTGGAAACCATTAAAGGCTGGATGGCTGAAAACTTCCTCCAACTAAATGAAAATAAAACCGAAGTCCTCTTATGTGCCCCAGATAGACATATACCCAGTATAATAAATGCTCTTGGTCCTCTTTCAACGTTTGTAAAACCATCTGTCAGGAACTTAGGGATTATCCTTGATCCTGCTCTTACGTTAGATAGTCATGTTAAATCTCTTGTTCGGTCTTGCTTTTATCATTTAAGAAATATTTCTAAATTGAGCTCTATAATATCCTATACCGAACTGGAGATTGTTATTCATGCTTTTATCTCTTCACGACTGGATTATTGCAATTCCCTGTTTACTTGTCTAAACAAAGGTTCTTTGGAGCGTCTGCAGATCGTTCAGAATGCTGCAGCAAGACTTTTGACGAAAGCTTCTAAATATTCACATATAACACCGTTGCTTATGCAGTTACATTGGCTTCCTGTCGAATTTAGAGTCCATTTTAAGATTTTGGTTTTAACTTTTAAGGCTCTTCAACAACAAGCACCACTATATATTATTGAACTTTTACAGCCCTATGCCCCTAGTAGGTCTCTGAGGTCGAGTAGTCAGGGCCTACTTGTCATTCAGTGTACGAGACTGAAAACTAGGGGTGATAGATCTTTAAATGATCTTAGATGTAACTGGGACTCCCAAAAGCTCTCAGTCCTGGTGCTACTGGATCTAAGCGCAGCCTTTGATACAGTAGACCACGCTATTCTTTTAAACAGACTGAAACACATGGTGGGCCTCTCTGGTGCTGTACACAGCTGGTTCACTTCCTATCTCTCTGACAGAACTTTTATGGTGAGTATGGATACATGCTCCTCTAAGATCCATAAAATGACATGTGGTGTGCCTCAAGGGTCGGTTCTAGGCCCTGTACTTTTTAATTTGTATATGCTCCCTCTCGGCGGTGTCATCAGGAGGCATGGAGTGAACTTCCACAGTTACGCTGATGACACGCAGCTGTACATCTCCGTGTCTCCTGATGACACCAGACAAATGGATGCCCTCTTTAACTGTATCTTGGATATAAGATCTTGGATGGCAGAAAACTTTTTACAACTTAACCAGGACAAAACTGAAGTTTTAATTGTCGGTCCTGAGGCTCAGAGAGAGAAACTCTTGTCTAAATTAGAGGCATTTTCACTATGTCCTTCGCTACAAGTGAAAAACCTGGGTGTTATTTTTGACTCTGAGCTTGGTTTTATCCCACATATTAAACATGTAACTAAAATTGGATTTTATCATCTAAAAAATATAGCCAGAGTCCGCCCTATTCTCTCTCGGGCCAACACGGAGATGCTGATGCATGCTTTTATTACCAGTCGCATTGATTACTGTAATGCCCTGCTCTCTGGTCTTCCTAAGAAGAATATTTCAACTTTACAACTCTTGCAAAACTCGGCAGCTCGTGTGCTGACGAAGACCAGAGGGCGGGCCCACATTACACCGGTTTTAGAATCGCTGCACTGGCTCCCCGTGTGTTTCAGGATCGATTTTAAAGTTCTTTTATTGGTTTTTAAATGTCTTAATGGTCTTGGGCCTTCCTATCTCTCAGATCTGCTTTTACCATACGAACCCTCGCGGACCCTGAGGTCCTCTGGTACTGGCCTTTTGATTGTCCCTAAAGTCAGGACACATACTCACGGAGAGGCAGCGTTTCAGTGGTATGGTCCTCGTCTGTGGAACAGCCTGCCGGAGGAGCTCAGGGCCGCAGAGAACGTACATGTTTTTAAGAACAGGCTCAAGACCCACCTTTTTAATTTAGCTTTTACTTAGCGTTTATTTATTTTATGCTTATTTATTCTATCCTGTTATTCTATTATTAATTTAGGATTTACCTAATATTTGTTTGATTTTATTCTTATTCATTTTTTAATCTTCTTATTCTATTTATATTTATATTGTATCCTGTTCTTATTTATTTTATCATTTTACCCTATATATATTGTATTGCGTCATATCTCCAGTGTTTCCTCGGAGGGCGCTCTCTGCACCGGGGCTGTTATTGACCGTGGCTGCTGGGTCTCTGGGGTCCTCTCAGCCTGGCTGGGGGGCTCCTTTGCCTCCCTCCTGCTGTGTGCCCAGCCTGGAGGCTGCGGTCTGTGACCGGCTCCCGGTGCAGACGGCTCCCTGTTATAGTGTTTCCTCACTTGGCTCATGCGAGCCCAGCCCAATTTTTACTCTTTAAGTGTGCGCGTGTGTGTATGTGTGTGTGGGTGGGGGGATATATGTGTATTGAGAGTGTGGGGAGTGAGTTGGAGGGTGGGGTGGGCTGCTTTTAACTATGTAAAGCACTTTGTGCTACATTTTCTCTGTATGAAAAGTGCTTTATAAATAAAGATTGATTGATTGATTGATTGATAGAGCTTTTGCTACTGTGGCCGCCAGACTGTGGAATTCCCTTCCTCAGGACTTAAGATCTGCTGATTCATTGATTACTTTTAAAAAACAGCTAAAAACACATCTTTTTAAAACTGCTTTTTGCTAACTTTGTTTGTATTTTGTCTTTTTAATCTGTTATATCTTGTAAAGCACTTTGTGATCTCTATCTAGAAATGTGCTATATAAATAAAATTTTACTTACTTACTTACCTCATTTCTGACAGAGGGTCTCCTTTTGTGAGTGAGCTTTTTGAACATGTTGTTTCTGCCTTAGGCTCGGTGCACAGACTCACTACGGCATATCACCCTCAGACAAATGCTACTGAACGCGTCAACCGGACTCTGAAAACTGCAATCCGCGCTTATGTAGGTGATAAGCACACATCATGGGACAAGTTTCTCCCTCAGATTTGCTTTGCTCTGCGCACCGCCCCCCATGACAGTACAGGTATGACTCCTGCCATGATGCTTTATGGTCGTGAGTTAGACACCCCGCTTGACCTTATCACTCAGCCTTCTACAGCAGGTGTTGATGAACCGGGTGTGCCTTACCCTGAGACTCTGAGAGCCTCCCTGCAGGAAGCTCACGACCACGCCAAAGCAGCTTTGGACTATAGCCATGACAGACAAAAACATTACTATGACTTGAGACATCGACATGCCACGTTTCGTGTTGGTGACCTTGTGAGAGTTAAGACGCACCCCAGGTCAGACGCTCAGTCTAACTTTACTGCTAAACTTGCACCACTGTTTCAGGGACCATTGTGTGTATCTCAGAGACTCAGTGATGTTAATTACAGGCTCACTTGGGTGGACTCCGGTGTGGATGCAGGTGTTTATCATGTTGTGAACATGCAACCGTTCCATACCTGGGACTCTCTCACTTCCAAAGAACATTCTGTTTCATTGCCTGCTGAGAGAGAGACCGCAGAGGGTCTGAACTCCCTGGCCCCCCTGCAGACACTGACATTGACTCTGAGCCATTCCCCTTTGATTTACCGGACATTGACTCTTCTTCTGGTGTGGGCGCTGTTCCAGAGAGTGTTTCACCCAGATCTGTCCAGCACCCAGCTGCTGGTGGACATTACAATCTCAGGCCCAGACGTTGCCCCAGAGTTACGTCTGGCTGGAGCAACAAAAGATGGACTAATGATTTTCACACAACCAGGCTTGATCTGAAGTGAAATGTTTTGGTTAAACCTGTTTGATGCTGTCTTGTTGCATTGCTACTTTGAGTCACGATATGTAGATGTTTCTGTTTGCTCTACTTAATCCAGTTTTATGGCTCTTTCGTGCGTTAAGGTTCATTCTTGGCATTTACTTAGAAAAAAAAAAAGAACAAAAGAAAAAAGTGAAAAAAACTAAGAAAACTGATTTTCCACTGTACATATTCGTCTTATTTTTACCAATTTCATTTTTAAATGGTCTTTTGCCCTGTGTGTGTGCACCAATCTTAACTGTAACCTCTATGTATAGGGTACTGTTAGGTGTGGTGTGTGCTTTTTCAGCTGTGTACGGCTGAGGACAGCCTTTTTCTCACCGGGGGGGACTATGTAACAGTTGCTATTGTAATGCAGTGTATCACCACATGGCGGCGCCTCCTGTCTCACGACTGGTGTCACCCCCTTTTTGTTCTTCTTCGCACTCCTCCTGTAATGGATGCTCCCGTGTGTACGCGGACTAGTGTGCTCTTTAGTAATGTGTGGTAGAGGTAGCACTTTTATTTTTGATATTGTAAATAAATGAGTACTTTTTGGAAAGTCAGAAGCTGTTGCTCATTCGCTATCCACCTGCACACCTCCGCGGCTGGCTTCATCTCCACTGCACGTTACAATATGTTGATTTTTTTCGCCTACTCATATCATCATTTTTTTACTCCTGGTTCTGTATGTTCATGTTCTGTTCTTTTGTAAACTTCATCTGTTTGTATGTTGTATACTCATTGTGTTTCAATAAAGTTCGATTTAAAAAGAGGTACGTTCTAAACGAAGCTTCAGACGTCACTGATCACGTGACTCTGGCCAAACGAATCAAGCCTCGACACGGTGCTTCTGAAGCAGCGCGTTGATCTTTCTGACACACGCACCGGAGCGTCAGCTTCAAGCGGACCATCACTACGTCTCACATCTAAAGGTGTCAAGGTAACTTTGAACTGAGTTCAGTCAATCTGGAGTTTTTCCAAGTTTTCTGTTGCTCTCTGTGAGAGAAGAGCGTTAAAGGCGGGGCTCTCCAGAGTCCAGCAAAACAGGAAACCACAGCTGGGTGTGTGTAAGTGTGCAAACCAATAGAATGCATCGTGGTGGGGGGGCATCACGGGCAAGAAAAAAATAAAATAATCGGTCGTACCCATGCTTCCCCGACGTCATGCCAGCGCATATTGGGAAATTCGTAGGCACCGATCGGTTTTCTATCAGCCATTTGCTGGGAGTAAGGGCGCCCTCCGTTTGCGAGGTGCGCCTGCTGCTGGCGGCACAGGGAGGAGAGGGCGGGGCGGCGGGGAGTCTCTGGCTGGCTGGAGCGGCATCTAATAACCAACTCGCAAAACAAAATAAAAACAACACAACAAACAGATATTATGATACAGACTTATAATCTGCACCCATGTTTTTTCTAAATTCTATAAAGTGAGCGCGAGAGCCCTCGGTGCGCCTGCGCGCTGCTGAAGTCAAAGTAAACTTTATTGTCATCTCCGCTACAGACAGTCCAGCATATAGAGAGACGAGATGACGAGGCTGCAGTTACAGCGGTGCAAGTAAACAAACAATAAATATAAGAAGAGTAAGAAAATAAATCTACACTTTAGGACTCGGGGTAAAGGATCAATAACAATTTAAATTTATAATTTACAGTTTGATGATTTAAAGTCTCACACAACCCGTCAAAAGGGGCGGGGCCGGCTGCTTCCAAGTAGAGCACATTTCATTTATAATGATGTAAATCCAAGCCCATCATGGATTCACGATCTGAATCCTGGGTTGTGTGAAATCCCAGAAATCAACCTTAGACAAAGTGAATCTGTGAACTAAGGTGTAGGTCTGTTAGGTTAATTGTGCTGATCCTCGGGTTGGGGGATTTGTGTTTGTACTGGAGCGCAAAATTCAAACCAATGGAAGATGGACAACAAAAGTTCAAAGCCATCAGGTGCTCAGGTTAGAAAAAAGAGAAAAGATGCAGGTAAGCAGACGTGTGATTGGATAATGGCAGCTCATCCTGAACCAATCAGACTAAACTCCAAACAATACATTATGTTACAGATTTTAATATTAATTAGTCATTGTTACTTGTTGATTTGTCCTTTTCTCATTGTGTGACGAATTATGACGAATGTTTGGTAGCTGTTATTGTCTCTCTCTCTCTCTTCATGTGTGTTTCTCTGGTGAAACAATAGTTTTGTGTTAATGTTAGGGCTGCACGATTTTGCATAAAATGAGAATCACGATTTTTTGGCTTAGAATTGAGATCATGATTCTCTCATAACAATAAATAAACATAAAACAACAAATGTCTCACGTTTTGTTGTTGCAGCAAAATGTTGTCCTGCTTGAAATTCCGTCTCCACCGTTGCTCGACGCTGCGTGTACAGAGCAGGTAGTGCAACAATAGAAAAATAGTTGCGGGACGGCACTGTGTAGCGTTTGTCTAGGGTGTTGATCGTTTTCCTAAATCCCTCGTTTTTCACAGTGTTGATGGAGCCATATCTTTGGTCAGGTGATAAGTGATAGCCTCCGTAATGTCTTTGTGCCTGCGGGAGTTCGACGTGTATAGGGAAGCGCTGTATAAGGTTCCCGTTATTGATGTTTGGGTGGTTGACCGGGACGGATTTTCTCCTGTCACTTTCTCGTCATCCCTGACGTGCTCTCCGTTGTTTTTTCCCTGCTAATTTTAGCATCACACGGCACAGCTTCTGTATCACGTGGTATAAGGCTCCGCCCTTGTCATTTGTTGAGCAGGAAGAGTGAGCGCTTGTTTTTATGCAGAGTACGTCCCGGATCAAAATGTGAAGTTTTACAAATCACCACTTCTTTAGTGAATATCATTTCAGTCTCAGACAACCTCGTTTCTCTTACAGAGGTTGAATGCACCTTCTGCGGATGGCCGTACCACACAGTGTGCGTGGACTTCCCCTGCACAGAAGGCAACTACAAATGCTGTGAATGCTAAATAAAGAGAAACAAATGATCCCTGTTGTCTTTGCTTGATGATTGGTTTGAGTCTTGACAATCCACATTGCTGGCGTTGCATCTTTCAATGCCAGCAATGGCAGGTATCAGTGCTCAAAGCTTTTGTGTTTGTTTCCAACAAGTTGCCCACCTCGGGAAACAAAAATGTGTTCTTTTACTTGTCAGATGAACATATGAGACACTTTGACTCTTCAGTGCAGTGTGGAGCCTAACAAAGATCTGTTTTGTGTCCCAGCTGATCAGCAGGAGGAGGAGAGTCTGACGGAGCAGCAGAGGAACATTTTCAGCTACTTGGACTCAGCTCAGCCACTACAGAGGAAACAATGAGCTCAACACAGAAGGTGACAGACAGAGCAGGACCATATGACCAAAGATATTTATCACCATATACATCTGAACATTTGCCATAACGATGTAGCTGACGATAGAATTGACACCAGACAAAATACTTTACAGCTCCACAACTTTATTAAAAACCCATCAATGTATTTTCACTGAAACAAGCAGCTGTTGTTTATGTGCATTAAAGTTATATAAAAATGTAACAGTGCAAATGCAAATTCCTCGCTGACAGTTTAACCAAAAGGCGTTTCCAGTGGAAACTGGCCGACACATCCTGAGCATAACCATGTATAATATCCACTAAACTTGAGAAGAGGTTATACAGTCGTGGCCAAAAGGTTTGAGAATTGCATAAATATTGGAACCTGGAGAAGTTGCTGCTTAAGTTTTTATAATAGCATTTTGCCTGCACTCCAGAATGTTATGAGGAGTGATCAGATGAACTGCATCGTCCTTCTTTGCCATGAAAACGAACTTAATCCCCAAAAAGCCTTACCGCTGCATTTCATTGCTGTCATCAAAGGACCTGCTGAGACCATTTCAGTGATCGTCTTCTTAACTCAGGTGAGAATGTTGGCGAGCACGAGGCTGGAGATCATCATGGCTGTATCCCGATTCAGGTTCTGCAGCTTTAAAGTCCTCAAGGGCCGCGTACTCAAAGACCGCTAAGGCCGAAGTGCGAGGCTCGTAGGCTCGTGAAATGGGACGTCTAGCCTCCGTCGCGCTGCCCAGGTTGCCTAGCAACCATGATACTAACAGCTGGAAACGTTTCATACAGCTTTGTTTGACAGAAATGAAGGAGAACATATTTAGTTCATTTGTTTCTACATGAGCTCTGTGTGATTTGATGAGTATCTGAGGCTGAGACCACAGGACTGTGAAACATGATTGTTGGGCTTCATTTCTGTGCTGCTGGCTCTTCCTCCTCCTCTTCCTCACACACTGCTGAGTTTGTCCTGGTGGATCATCAGGGGTGCAAAGCCTCACAGATGATGTGCAGCAGTGGCTCCCTCAGTCTGTCCTCACTCTGGACACTTGCAGTCGTCACACATGGAAATCAAATGTGTGATAAGCTGCAGGATTCAAACACAAGTGTAACTTATAAACACATGTTCATACTTTTATTCCACAATCAGAGAGAAAGAAACAGAGAGAGAGTGCAGGACAGACAGACAGGTGACAGTCTCAGGTGTACACACTGCTACACAACAGCACCAGAGAAGCAGGATTTAGTGTTTGTGTTATTACGAGTGTAAACAAGAAGAGTTCCAGATGGTGCAGTGGACACATGTGTGACTGCTGTGATTAAAGCATCTTTCTTTCAGCTTAACGAGTGAACCGTCAGCTCGTTCAAACACACGTTAAAGTGCGTTTGGCTCGACACCACCGAACAGAGGCAGCAATATAACACAGCTCACATTAACAGTGCAGTGAATCCTGCTTGTGCCGTGATGTTCAGGACTGCAAACCGAGCAGCATCACTGACTTTCAGCTTGTTGTGTTTGTGGATATATGACTGACTTTAATTATCCACAAAATCATCACATTCTCTGTCAGATTAAGGTCGACTATTGAACGGCGTATATTTTAAAGGCTTTAAAACCAAGTTAACGCTGAAAGTACAAACATCACTAATGTCACATAACTCTGCCGACAAGGCATAGCTATGGCTATGAAATGCTCTTTGTGTATCACTTCTTCATTATGAAAGATGTCATTAATGCACTAGTAATGTCTCATCTGGAGTATTGTTCAATCATTTGGTCAGCAGCTAATAAGACAGATCTTAACAGACTTCAGTTAGTCCAGAATAAGGCGTCCAGATTAGTGTGAAGATGTTCATACTATACTAATATTGATCAAATGCATAATAACCTTTCTTGGCTTCCTGTACAGGCTAAAATATTCTATGGCTTACTTGTAGTTCTAAAGAAAGCAATTCTGTTAAACACACCACATTTATTCTGCTCAGCTGCAGTATCCAGATGAAATACATCATCATATTACACAGTTTTCAACAAGCTGCAATTTAGTAAATGCTCGAGTTAAAAGTAACGTTTTGTAAAACTGTTACATTTAGAGCAACTTTTAAGTGGAATAAGTTGCCTTAAAAAATTAGAGAATTATTCAAAACTTCAATGAACACTTAAAAGCCGATTTACAGAGCTTTTAGTTGTTGTAAATATTGTAAGACATGATTTGTTTTTGAAATTTGTGTAATGTGCCTCAATGTTATTGATATTCATCATCAACATTATGAACTTTATTTATAAAGCACTTTAAAACAACCACAGCTGACACAAAGTGCTGTACATTGGAACTGTAAAATAAAATTACATGAGATATAAATAAAACACAAATAAAAGAAGAGTGAAATCATTAATTAAATAACTACTTCAATTAAAAAAGAAACTAAGTCTCACTGAGGTTAAAAGCCAAGGAATAAAAGTGGGTTTTAAGACGTGATTTAAAAGTGGACAGTGAAGGGGCCTCTCTAACGTGCATGGGCAAATCATTCCATAACTTTGGAGCCACAATAGAGAAGGCCCCGCCCCCTCTGAGCTTCCTCCTGGATCTCGGTACCTCCAGGAGCAGCTGGTCAGCTGACCTGAGAGACCGACAGGGTGTGTGGAGATGAAGAAGCTCAGAGAGGTAAGGCGGGGCAAGACTGTGAAGGCATTTAAAAACAAACATAAGAATTTTAAAATGAACTCTAAAAGACACAGGCAGCCAGTGCAGAGAGGCTAGCACGGGGGTTATATGCTCTCTTTTTTGAGTCCCTGTTAGGAGTCGTGCAGCCGCATTTTGAACCAGCTGCAGACGTGAGAGCAACGACTCACTGACCCCCACATAAAGTGAGTTACAGTAGTCCAGGCGGGAAGAAATAAAAGCATGGATCACTGTTTCAAGGTGCTGCCTCGAAAGAAAAGATTTTACTCTTGCCAGTCGCCTTAAATGATAAAAACCGGACTTCACCACTGCTCTGATTTGGTTGTCCAATTTAAAATCACTGTCCAACTTAACACCAAGGTCAGTAACCACAGATTTAAAATAGACTTCCAGGGATCCTAAAACAACAGGGGAGGACTCACAGGGACCACTGGGTCCAAACACCAACAGCTCTGTTTTCTTTTCATTAAAATTTAAAAAGTTTAGAGCCAACCAAGCTTTAATGTCATCTAGACAAGTCAAGAGAGGTTTTATGGAGATGCCATCCATCTGTTTTAGTGTCAAATAAAGTTGGCAGTCATCGGCATAACAATGAAATGAGATCCCATGCCTTCTAAGGATAGAACCCAGAGGCAATAGATACAGTGAAAAGAGCAGTGGCCCTAAAATTGAGCCCTGTGGGACGCCGCATGACAGAGGAGCAGAAGACGATTCGTAACCGAGAAGGCTGACAGAGAAATATTATTATTATTATTGATTGCTTATATTTGAACAATTGTGAAACCTCACTGTGGATGTAAGAGTGAAATTATGTGGATATCTTGAATCCACTTTATTGTGTAATATTTTATGTGAGTATTTGACGGAAGACGAGCAACATCTGTTGTGGAAGCTGACGGGGTTCCTTTAGAATAAACAAACATAGGATTTATTATCACTGAATAATTCTGTATAAATCTATACAAATTATAGAAATATGTAATAGGAAACAACAAAATAATCTAAATTATAAAATAATGTGTGTGTGTGTGTGTGTGTGTGTGTGTGTGTGTGTGTGTGTGTGTGCATGAGTTTAGTGTTTGAACAGTCATGAATTATCTTTAACAGCAGGTTGGATGTAATGTGTTAGAACTACCAGCAGGTGGGGATAAGAGACCTTTAAGGTGTTTGGTGCCACGCTCCACCTTCAGGTTTAAAACTAGTGTTAATGGAGTTTGAAGGTTGAGTTTGTTCCACGACTGCATTTCACTCACTGCCTCTGTTTGTATCTCTGTCACTGCAGGACCAACATGGAGCCAGAAGTCAGCGCTCTCAGGAGGCCGACAAACCTCACAGAAGAAAGGGAGAGAAAAAACACACCTGTGACGAGTGTGGGAAGGGTTTTACTGTGAGGGCTTCACTAAAACGGCATCAGGTCATCCACACTGGAGAGAGACCGTTCAGCTGTGACTTGTGTGGGAAGGGTTTTACTGTGAGGGCTTCACTAAAACAGCATCAGGTCATCCACACTGGAGAGAGACCGTTCAGCTGTGACTTGTGTGGAAAGTCTTTTTCCTTGAAGGGTTACCTAAAACAACACCAACTCATCCACAGTGGAGTTAAAGCGTACAGCTGTGATCAGTGTGGCAGAGCTTTTACTCAAAGTAGCCACTTACAGAGGCATCTAGTTACCCACTCTGGAATTAAGCCATACAGCTGTGACTTGTGTGGGAAGGGTTTTACTCTGAAAGCTTCACTAAAACAGCATCAGGTCATCCACACTGGAGAGAGACCATTCAGCTGTGACTTGTGTGGAAAGTCTTTTTCCTTGAAGGGTTCCCTAAAAACACACCAACTCATCCACAGTGGAGTTAAAGCGTACAGCTGTGATCAGTGTGGCAGAGCTTTTACTCACAGTAGCCACTTACAGAAGCATCTAGTTACCCACTCTGGAATTAAGGCATACAGCTGTGACATCTGTGGAAAAACTTTCAGCCAGAGAGGGTACCGAAATACACACCTACGCATTCACACCAGACATGATGTGTACTGCTGTGAACAGTGTGGCAAATACTTTACAACAGACGCACAGTTACAACGACACATGTTTACCCACACTGAGGAGAGACCTTATCAATGTGACCTGTGTGAGAAGACTTTTAAATCTCCACATCACCTGAGAGAACACCAACAGATCCACACCAGAAAGAGACTCTACAAGTGCAGCTACTGTGAGGTATGTATTTATATTGTTATCTTGTCATTTTAGCCTGACTGTTTGGAACAAGTCTGCTCATTAAATTGTGTTAGCATGTTAGCAATTCTACTGCATGGAAAAGCAGCTCTGAGTGATTATTCAGATTTTCCTTTCAGTTATGATTTTAGTATTACTGTAGTATTATGGTGGTAGTATTGTAGTTATTGCAGCCCAGTAAACTGAGTGTGTTAACTGAAACAGTCAAATGTAGTTGGACGTCTGCAGAGATGCTCTTTATTTCAGGCGACGTTCAGGATACAAATGTTGAAGGACTGACTTACACTGTCTTTGTGTCTTTGTTTAGAAGCAGAGCGACACAGATGGATCCAGTTCTCAACCCTGTCATCACTGTGGTGGTGGGAAAGACTTTCATTGTGACCTCTGTGGAAAAACTTTCAGTCGGCAAAAGACCCTAAAAGTACATCAACGTAGACACACTGGAGACAAACTGAAATACTGCAAAGAATGTGGGAGAAGCTTCACCACATCAAGTGATTTAAAACAACATGAACTGATTCACAGTGGGGTTAAAAAGCACCTCTGTGATCAGTGTGGGTCATCCTTCACCACTGCAGATCAGCTTAAAACACACAAACGAGTCCACACAGGAGAGAAACCACACAAGTGCAGACACTGTGACAGAAGCTTCTCACATTCAAGTACTTGTAACAGGCATGAACGTGCACACATGGAAGGAAACTACAGCTGTGACCAGTGTGACAAGAGCTTCAGGAATCTCAGTTCATACTCTGCACACAAACGATCCCACGTTACTAATAAACTGTTTCACTGTTACCAATGTGCCCAAACATTCACCTCATTGTCTGCTCTGTGCAAACATCAGCGCGATCACTCAGGGCTGAAATCACTCCCATCACTGGATCACAGTGAATCTGAAGACACAGAAAGATCCTCTGGTTTCTGTGTCAGACTCAAAAAGCTTGAGATCAGGCTCCACAGAGTTCAGATAGAATCATTTAAACTTGTGTTGAACTGAACTGGTTGCTGGGCTGAACTTCTACATAATACAGATCTACATGGGATCTTCTTTTCTGTTGTTTTACTGAGTCAGTTTTGTCCTTTTTTCTCTGTCCTGGTTTTGCTCGTCTGTAAATGATTGAAACTCAGTCAAATAGTTCATTGTTCTCCAGCAAAACGTTTTGGAAACTCATGTTTAACCTTTAAAACTCTGACATGTTTTAGCACACAAGGCTTCATCGGGGAGTTCACTCATGATTGGACCATGAGAACAAAGGTTTTTAGTTCTTTCAAAGAGAGTCTTGGAGATGTTTGATGTTTCTGTTTTTCTGAAACCACCTGAAAGAAAAACTATTTTTCTTGCTTTATGTAGTGTGGAAGTTTTTAATGTTTCTTCATCTGTGATGTTCTTGAATGTGTTCACGTGAAGATGGTACAAATAAACTGTCCTTTCAGCTTTAGCTCCTAATTTATTCATTATTTATGGATGTAGCACAGCAGCCGTCTCTTGATTAACACATGGAGGGCTCGGGATCTGATGGTGTCGTCTCCCTAATTTGCCCACTCAGTAAATCTCACTCATGGCCAAGAAATTGAAATAAACCTTGTTTCCCTGCTGGATAGTGATCCACTGTAACTCTGCTCCTCCTTCCTGTTTAGGATTTCTGTGGCTGAAGTAAAATTCCCTCCATCCATCACTTATCCCAGCTAACCCAAAGTGAAATAAAGTTTTGCTGGTCTTAAAAAAGCATTACAATAATGGGCATTACCAATGCAAACTGAATGATACAGAAGATGAAAGAAGAGACTTTGATCAGTTAATAAAGCTCATGATCTGGATTCATTGTGGCTGCTACACAGATACTTCTGGGTCACTTCTCTCAGTTAGGAACCTTCCTCACCAAACTGACTGTTGGACCACACCCCTGGTTTCATGAGAAATTGTTTCAGCCATGATTTCTCTTCCTGTATTTCAGAGTAAAGACTGAAGTGACAAATGGAAGCATGTTTAAAAAACACAATGTGAGAGAGACGTTGAGGTCCTTAGAAGTTACCCTGGGTTTTTCTGTCACCCTGCTAGATGTTACACACCTTGTTATTGGACTGGTTTCTACTGCTGGACTACTCCTGCGGAGAGTAACAATACTCTTACTAATTAGCTCCCTTTCACACCTTTGGGGATATTTATTTTTGTGTTTGCAGCGCTGTGAGCCAGAACAGCGAGAGAAAAATCTGCAACAGCGACGAGCCGAATGCTTACGTGAATCGCAGCAGCTGCACATGTGCTACGCTGAATTAGAGGATATCTTTGCTCTGGATTTCTATTTCTACTTTTTCATTTCTATATGATTCTTCTTGCATCTAAACAAAGATGATTCAATTTGCTAAATGTTGATGGCTCTTCGTGCTCAGGTGTAAATGAGACGTAATATTTGCTCTTGGTTTGGTTCTCCTGTACAGAACCTTGCAGTACAACAGAAACCTAAAAACATTATTTGTAGTTGTTATTCTTAGTTGTTCTGCTGCCTAAATACCACAGGGTCTGATTATGAAGTTATTGAGCTGCACATACTTTACGACCTGCTTAAGTTCGAGGTCACAGCGTCTGTAGAGCAGCTGGAACATAATGAAGTCTACAAGGTTAAAGTTTTCTGTTGGGTCTGTGTTTCCACAAGCCCCGCTAATTCTAGAGACTTATTCATCATGAAGAAAACAAGACAGTCGATCGATCGATTACTTGCGAAAGGGAGGCCTCTCATCTGTGTCCAGCACGACAATGACTCCGATGATGGCCTCCTCTCGCTGCCTTTTATTGACAACCATCAAACAATAGTTTACAAGACACCTCCCCTTTCAACCCCTTTGGTTACAAAGACAAGTCACTGTATGTAAATGTATACCGTATTTTCACAACCAAAAGGCGCACTTAAAAGTCTTAGATTTTCTTCAAAAAGTACGGCGCGCCCTATAGCACAGTGCGCCCTGTGTGTTGTAATGAGGACGTAGTAGAGAACACCATGAGAACGCTAAAGGGTGAAGTGTGTGCGTTGACTTTATCGCACATACCTGTATAAAAGAACAGGTACCTGCGTTATGCAGGACATCGTTGTTTTAACAACCCTGAAAATGGCAAAGAGACACGCTTACGAAGCACAGTTTAAACTGAAGGCCATCAGCTACGCGGAGGAACATGGAAATCGAGCAGCAGCGAGAGAATTTAAGATTAACGAATCGATGGTTCGCAAATGGAGGAAGCTAGAAAACAAGCTCCGGCAGGTCAAGAAAACGCAGCTGAGTTTCCGCGGACATAAGGCGAGGTGGCCCGAGTTGGAGGAAAGACTCGAGCGGTGGATCATCGAGCAAAGAACGAGCGGGAGAAGCTTTTCTTCGGTCACCATTCGGCTAAAAGCAGTTTCACTAGCTGAAGAGATGAACATTGAACATTTCCAAGGAGGTCCGTCTTGGTGCTTTAGTTTTATGAAACGGTGCCATTTTTCCATCCGGACCAGGACTACGGTAGCGCAGCAACTTCCAGCGGGTTATAAGGAAAAGCTGGCCATCTTCCGCTCCTACTGCAGCAAACACATCACCGACAAAAACATCCAGCCCAGCCACATCACAAACATGGACGAGGTCCCGCTCACTTTTGACATCCCAGTGAGTCACACTGTGGAGAAGAAGGGGACCAGCACAGTAGCGATACGCACAACGGGGTATGAAAAGTCTTCCTTTACTGTTGTGCTTGGCTGCCATGCTAATGGACAGAAACTGCCGCCTATGGTGATTTTTAAGCAAAAGACTTTGCCTAAAGAGAAGTTTCCAGCAGGAATCATCATTAAGGCAAATGAAAAGGGCTGGATGGATGAGGAAATGATGAAAGACTGGCTGAGGGAGGTGTATGTAAGGAGACCAGGTGGTTTTTTCCACGCATCACCATCGCTCTTAATCTGTGACTCTATGCGTGCCCACCTCACAGCCGATGTGAAAAAACTAGTGAAACGAATGAACTGTGAGCTTGCTGTCATTCCGGGAGGCCTGACGAAGGAACTCCAACCGCTGGACATCGGTGTTCAAAGTAAGGCTGCGAGCGGCCTGGGAGCGATGGATGACCGATGGAGACCACAGTTTCACCAAGAGTGGAAGGCAGCGCCAATGGATTGTAGATGCTTGGGCTAACATGTCTGCTGGCACTGTTGTTCGAGCTTTTGCAAAAGCCGGCATCATTTCCAAGGAGCCGCACGGCACGGAAAGTGACTCTGACAGTGAAGAAAGTGAACCTGGCATGTTTGATGGAGATTTAGCGCAGCAGTTCAATTCAGACACAGAGGATGAGGACTTCGATGGGTTTGATTGATGATAAAAATGTGAGTACCAAACTTTGTTTTGCTCCTGCTTTATTTTTAAATATGCACACTTGTATGCTTGTGTGTTGTTGATGATGACAATTACTGGTAATAAAAATGTGAGTACCAAACTCAGTTTTGCTCCTGCTTTATTTTTAAATATGTACACTTGTATGCTTGTGTGTTGTTGATGATGACGATTACCGGTAATAGAAATGTGAGTAAGGTACCAAACTCAGGTTTGCTCCCGCTTTATTTTTAAATACGCATATGGTACTTGTATGCGCCCTATAATCCAGTGCGCCTTATGTGTGTGTTAAATACAGTAAAGGCACACATAACTGAGACTGCGCCTTTTAGTACAGTGCGTCTTATGGTCGTGAAAATACGGTATATGTGTGAACTTCTGTAAGAATGTGTGTGTGTGTGTTATGTGAGAATTTGTGTGTGTGTGTGTGTGTCAGACCTCCTGCTGACCAAAGGGTCGTAAACCCAGGAAGTTTACATCAAAAGAAACAGATCTTTCCGATAGGATGTATCTACAATAAAACCTCCCCCAGCACAGAGTGGTTGGAGAGGTGGTCAGGATCAAAGGAATGGCTTTGATCCTACTGCTTGAACTAAGACTGTACAAATTTAAGAAACACAATGGCAACATTCAACAATTAGACTTAACATTTCCCTCCTTTTTGTCATTGTATACTTAAATTTCAACTTATGCACCCTTTGTTTGGACAGTGTCAGTATAGATTTCATTCATACACAGTAAACTACATCCTATACATCAGCAAATCAGTCTCAACAGTTCAAAAACAGGAATTAATATCTTCAAAAGAAGATGCCACCAAGGACCAGACAGTAACCAAGCTATCCAGCCTTGTGGCGGATCTACTCCTGTCGTGCAATTCATTATGTATTTCTGCAAGTAAACAACTGAATGTCAAAGGTCAAACAAGAAGAATCATCATTCTCAAAAATCATATGTCACTACAATCCAACTGTATACAGACATAGGTATTTAAACGCATCAGTCGACCTTATTGTTTGTCCATGTGGCTCTCAGCTAACTTCAAAGCTGCAGCCTGGTCAACACCCGTCTTTATGACTCCTATCAACCCCCCAAATCTTCTCACTGTAGGCATCCTGTGGGGGTTAGAGTCAACTGGTGAATTATCTGCATTTACAACTCTTCTCCTGTCCTGTTGTCACCACAGAAAAAGCTTTGTAAAGGAAATTGGATCAAGCTGTTTTGATCTTCTTGGCTCAAAACCTCAAGTGTTCATGATGTAAATGTCGACAAAAGGCTTCTCTGTTTACACCCTTCTTGCAGAAGACAAAAGAATAAATGATGTTACCATGTTCCATGGTTAATCTCCAACTTGGGCTAATCCATTGTCCTTCATACTCATAGGCAATTGGCCTGTTTCCAGTTCGTTTAACTGTATAATGTCCTGCAACAAGTCATATTCTTTGAGTCAGACGAGCAGGTCTGTCCTACCAGAGCAGTTCACCTTCCCAGCTACTGGTGAATCAACCTTCCATTCAGGTTCAGAGCAGTTGAAAAGTTGGCAGTGTTCCCGGATGTGTTGCTAAGGCAACCAAACAAACTGTCTCGCTCTCAGTGATGCTACAGGGCCACAGTCCAGAAGAATGTGTAGCCAGTGGCATCACAAGCATAACCATTGGTCTCGTTGTTTATGTGAGCGGTTGTGTTCTTAAACTGCCACCAGTAGTTGTTGAAAACCCATGCGGCACTTGGTGTGGTTTGCTCTGTTCCAGTGCGCTCCCTGTCATCCTACTCAGGGTCCACAGGCACAAGAAGATGCACTACACATTCCCAGCCATTCTGATGAGTACCTGTGGCTCAGTTGGTTTCTTCACCGGATTGAGACGAGGGGCCCTGGAGGCTTCCCCCCCCCCCCCCCCCCCCCCCCCCCTTTGTACCCTGTCTTCCTGCCACTTACTCCGAGCTCGCCTGGATATGTGTCACCTTCTTGCAGTGCTCTTGATGTATCCAAATGTTTCTTCCGGCAATCTTCACTGCTGTGGTCGTCGTCAGCAGCACCCGATAGGGACCTTTCCATCGTGGACTGGATCAGCACTTCCTCTCCGTGGCCTTATCAACATCCAATCTCCAGACTTCAGGCTCTGCTCCTGCGAAGAAACAGAATCATCTGGCAGATCATTTGTTCTCATGACTACTTTACTTTTAAACATTTCAAGCATCTAATCTGCTAATATGCTCTCTCTTCTGCTCTTCTATCATCACTACAGAAGACTGGAACTCTAAATGCTCTAACATGTGTAATCTCAAAGAGTCAGACCATTCTCTGCTGGAGTAATCCTCATGTACTTATTCTATACAGTCTAACCATGTCCTGCCTGTCTTCCTAAATCTTAACTTTACTGTTCCATTAGTTCTCTCTGCCTGCAAAAAGTTTTTTTTTTAAGTATTTAATAATCCTAAAGTATAAACTAATTCTAGAGTGAGTATAACGACTGCTCATCTCCCTCCTGTTGAGACATGGTATAGCCCATGGCTCAAAATAGCAGCAGTCTTATACAAATTATTAGGCAGTATTGGTTTATCACACAGATAATAAACACCATCCTGCAAGCTTGCTCCTTCTGTAAGTCACAACTGTTTTCCTGCAGTAGGTGAGTGGCCCTATATGTCTGCTGATGTTGTACTGCTAAAATGTTAACACCATGTTTAACTACTGCTGCCTCCTTTGTGATCATATCTGCAAAAACTTTCCCTAATGCAACTGGATCTTTCCCTCACATGTCTTAAAGATAAAAAAAACTTCACATTTGCAACCAACTGTAGATCATAAGAGTAGTAAAGTATTCAGCGTCACAGAGACAAGTATCATTGCAGGTTTATTTTAAACTCATTAAACTCCTACTTTTCCCCATAATTTGTTCCAAATTATTTAACATCTTGAACATGTTATTCCACATTGTAATCAGTGACTTTCCTTAAGTTTGTCAGATAATGACATCAGCCAAACACACGGTTCGTCCTGGTTGTCAGGTGTCAGCCATCCAGATTCCAGAGGAGCTGTGAAAAGTCATAAAGTTAACACTCGCTGTGGAAAAGTAACAATGGTCTCATCACAGTATGTCTCACACTGTATTAATTTCTCCCCTGTAACATTCACATTTTCTCCAACATTCTCTCAACAACACTGTAATTTCATCATCAACATATAGCCTGTAACTACAGTTTTCTTCACACAAAATCTCAGTAATCCTGTGGTAGAGAAACATCATTAAGTTGTGTCATGCTGTAAATCACATGATCAAATCACATGATTAACCATCGGCTGTAAAAAGAAATGTAAATGTTAGCGCTGTGCAGGTGTATACACTCTTTCTCACAGTAATCTCTGTGAGCAACACAAGGTAGTGAATGGTACCTGGTAAATTCACAGACAGAGAATTTAAACTAAAAAGGTTAAATTTTCAGAGTTCACATAGTCATGTGACCCAAGTTTCCTCCTGTGGTCTCCTTCTGCTCCTGCAACAGAGACACACACAGAGATACATCCACACCTTTGTCAGGTGGGGGTTAACTTCACACAATGGTGTTGAGTCAGTCAGTCTTGTCAGCTTTTGTCAGTCAGTCAGTTCCCCATTTATTTTAAAATTCTTACTCATTCACTCAGTGATTCCTTCTTTTGCTGATTGTGGAAATTATCGTCGCATTCGTTTCCACGCTCAGCAAAACGACGTCATTTCAAAAAGAAAAAGAATTTAGACTGGATTTCCTCGTTGAATCCTTTTGGACAGGAACTTGTTTCCTAATTGTCCCAAATAAGTGGCTTTCTCCTGAACTCATTTTAATTTTGGAGAAGCTCACTTTGCAACAGTTTTCTCGACGACGCTTCGATTCTAATCGTGCAGATCTGCTCAAACAGAGATCATCAAACAAAACTTTCAGTGCACCATGAAAGTAACAAAATAAAAGAAAGAAAATAAAGGAAATCAAGGGAAAGAAAGGCCTTGTTTAAGTCATGACACGTGTTCTTCATGCCAGGGGGATAAATCGTAACAACCCAATTGGCAGGTTCAACTTAGTAACAAAAGACAAATCAAACAGCCAGTTTAATCTCAAACATTCATCCAATCAGCCATACACACAACATACAGCATAACCCTGTTGTCTTAGCACATAATAAGTTTTAGTTCTCATGTAACTAAATGTGTGCCATGGTAAAACTTCTTCACACACCAGAAACTCACAATCAGCTCACTCAGCTCACTCATTTAAGACCTCTCATCAGCATTCTGTTTTCTCCTCTATGATGCAACCATCTGTCCTCCTATAATATTCAGTCCACTAGTCTATGTATCACTTTCATCTTACTAGTGACTTGGACAAGATGACAAACAGAATCTCATGCTTAAGATGCTGTCTGGTCTTCATGAGTGTCATTGTATGTGTATATGCATGTAGGGTTAGTATGGTTAATGCATTTTCTGTATGTTTTTGTGTTCCTCTCTCATCACACTTTCATTATTCTCATCACTGCTTAAACAACACACATCTCTCTGTTTTTTTTTTCTTTAACTGTACTTTTCTCCAAAACAGAAAGTAGCATTACAGCTGTTTCAGACTGAGAAACACCAAGCACTCTTCATGCTATCATTCATCCACACAACTATTTTATTTCTTTTTGTCCACTGGGCAGGTGACCTGCAGAATCACGTCTGCCCCAGCTGGATACCTTTTCACACACACCATGACGTCAGACACTCACACTCGCGGAATTGATCAGGAGAAAAACTTTCTTCATCTTCACACTCTGTTACAGAAACACCATGTTTTTGGGGGTTTTTTTTGTGTTGTGTCAGGGATGGATATGTAGTTGTAACATTTGTGTTCACTAACTTTACTTTCTGTTTCCTACCCTGCCTAGTCTGTCTTGGACTCAATGCTGCTCCTAATGTCTCTCCATACTCAGCCTTTAGTCTCTCCTCCACCTCTGCCTCTGCTCTCTCACGCTCTTCTCTGGCTCTTCTTTCTGCTAACATTCTTGCTTCTCTCCTCTTCTGAGCCTGCTCCAGCCACAACTTAGCAACTGCTAACTGCAATTCCTTCCTCTGCTTCGCTTTCCCTGTTTTAGCTGCTACACTTACAGCTATTCTTTCTACCAGCATTTTACACTGAACTTCCACTAATGTCCCTTCAAATCCATATTTCTCACACCAACAACCTACATACTGCGTGCTGCCTGGTAAAACTTTCTGCATAAATTTTACATCTCCTTCTAAGGCAGACTTACAAATTTTATTCCCCATTATGACAATTCTCTCAAGTTTGCGGTAGAATCAGAATCAGAATCAGAATGGGGTTTATTGCCAGATGTTGAGGTTTACAACATTAGGAAATTGCTGCGGTGCTTCAGTGCAAACATAGTGTCATAAATATCACTTAAATAGACATGAAAAAAAAAAAAAAAGTAAGAATAAGAATTAAAAGTGCTATGTAGAAAGATATGTGCATGGGATATACATGAGATATATACATGAGGATAAGAATTATGAGTGCTACGTAGAAAGATATATACATGAGTGCAGGTGGTGATCAGTGCCAAACATGAAATGATGCAGTGACACAGCGTAGGGTCATGTGTTAGTGGCGGGGACAGTCATATGGTTATTGTTCATGTGACCAACAGCAGAGGGGAAGAAACTGTTCTTATGGCGAGAGGTTCTGGTGCGAATGGACCGGAGCCTCCTGCCTGAGGGGAGCAGGTCAAACAGACTGTGTCCAGGGTGAGAAGGGTCAGCTGAGATCCGAGCTGCACGCCGCAGTGTCCTGGAGGTGTACAGGTCCTGCAGAGATGGGAGTCTGCAGCCAATCACCTTCTCAGCAGAGCGCACAACACGCTGCAGTCTCTGTTTGTCCCTGATAGTGGCTCCAGCGTACCACACGGTGATGGAGGAGGTGAGGATGGACTCGATGATTGCAGTGTAGAACTGCATCATCGTCCGTGTTGGCAGGTTGAATTTCTTCAGCTGCCTCAGGAAGTACATCCTCTGCTGGGCTTTCTTGATGACGGAGGTGATGGTGGGTTCCCACTTCAGGTCCTGGGTGATGGTGGTACCCAGGAAGCGGAATGAGTCCACAGAGGTGATGGGGGTGTCAGTCAGGATGATGGGGGGAGTGGAGCTGTGTGCTTCCTGAAGTCCACAATAATCTCCACTGTCTTCTGGGCATTCAGCACCAGGTTGTTGTGGCTGCACCAGGACACCAGACGTTCAACCTCCCTCCTGTAGGCAGACTCATCCCCGTCCGAGATGAGCCCAATAACGGTGGTGTCATCTGCAAACTTGATTAGCTTGACAGACTGGTGGGTGGAGGTGCAGCAGTTGGTGTACAGGGAGAAGAGCAGAGGAGAAAGAACACAGCCCTGAGGGGAGCCGGTGCTGATGGTCCGGGAGTCCGAGACATTCTTTCCCAGCCTCACATGCTGCTTCCTGTCCGTCAGGAAGTCAGTGATCCACCGGCAGATGGGATCAGGCACATTCATCTGGGAAAGCTTGCCTCGGAGATGGTCTGGAAGGATGGTGTTGAAGGCAGAACTGAAGTCCACAAACAGGATCCTGGCGTAGGTTCCTGGGGAGTCCAGATGCTGCAGGATGAAGTGTAGGGCCATGTTGATGGCGTCGTCTACAGACCTGTTGGCTCTATATGCAAACTGCAGGGGGTCCAGGAGGGGGGCCGTGAGGGTCTTGAGATAGGAGAGAACCAGGCGCTCAAATGACTTCATGACCACAGATGTCAGAGCCACGGGTCTGTAGTCATTTAGTCCAGTGATCTTAGGTTTCTTGGGGACAGGGATTATGGTAGAGGACTTGAAGCAGGCAGGCACATGACATGCCTGCAGTGAGGAGTTGAAAATGCCAGAAAACACTGGGGCCAGCTCGTTTGCACAGTGTCTGAGGGTGGCAGGAGACACACCGTCTGGGCCGGGAGCTTTCCGAGCATTCAGACTCCTAAACTGCTTCCTCACATCTGCTTCATGAATATGAAGAGTTGTGGTGGGAGGAGGTGGTGTGAAATCCTCTTTTGTGTGGGGTGAGGGGGCGGGTGTTGCAGGTGAGCAGTTTGAAGGTGGTGATGGCTCTATGGAGGGGGGAGAGGTGGGGGAATTAGTGTCCAAAGTGTCTCTATTGTTGGGGCCGTTGGAGGTGTGAAGGCTGCCTGATGGCTCGTCAAAACGGCAATAGAAGTCGTTAAGGGTGTTGGCCAAGAGCAAGTCGTCAGTGGAGTGGGGGGTTTTAGGCTTGTAGTTGGTGATATTCCTAAAACCTTTCCACACAGAGGCCGAGTCATTCTCTGAGATCTGCTGCTGCATCTTCTCAGAGTGCTGATGTTTAGCAATGTCCACTTCTTTAGTGAACCTGTACTTGGCCTCTCTGTAGCAGTCCCTGTCTCCGCTTCTGAACGCCTTACTCTTTTCCAGCCACAGCTTTTTGAGTTTAGGAGTAAACCAGGGTTTGTCATTGTTATAACTCACCCTGGTGCGTGATGGCACAATGCTGTCCTCACAGAAGTGGATATAGGAGGTGACAGTGTCCGTAAACTCGTCCAAGCTGTTAGAAGCAGCCTTCATTGTGTCCCAGTCTGTGGTCTCCAAACACGTGCGAAGCTCCTCCACAGCCTCGTTGCTCCACAGTTTTTTAGTCCTCACGACAGGTTTGGAGAGCTTCAGCCTCTGCCTGTACGCGGGGATCAGGTGGATCATGACGTGATCAGAAAGTCCGAGTGAAGCGCGCGGCACCGCGCGATAGGCCCGGCTGATCGTGCTGTAGCAGTGGTCTAATGTCCTCTCCTCTCTGGTCGGGCATTTAATATACTGCTTGTATTTCGGAAGCTCATGGCTCAGATTGGCTTTGTTAAAGTCCCCAAGAGCAATGATGAGAGAGTCCGGGTATGTCCGCTCCATGTGGAGAATCTGCTCTGCGAGTGCGCACTGAGCTGCCTGCGCATCCGCATCTGGCGGGATGTAAACAGCGGCCAGGATGAATGAAGCAAACTCCCGCGGAGAATAAAACGGTTTGCAGTGAATAAAAAGGTATTCCAGAGAGGGAGAGCAGTGCTGAGCAATCACTGTTACATCTGTGCACCAGCCACTATTGATGTAGAAGCAGACACCTCCACCTTTGGTTTTACCGGAGAGAGCGGCCTGCCGGTCCGCGCGCAGCAGATGAAAGCCCTCCAGCTTGAGCGCGCAGTCCGGGATGTCCTCACTGAGCCACGACTCCGTAAAACATAAGACACAGGAGGAGGCAAAGTCTCTGTTCATGCTTCTCATCAGGGCCAGTTCGTCTAACTTATTGCCGAGTGAGCGTACATTAGAAAGGAAGATCCCCGGAAGGGCCGTTCTCAGTCCGCGTCTCCTCAAACGCACGAGTACGCCGGCCCGCTTACCTCTCTTTCGACGTCTCACTTTCCTGATCAGAGTCTGCAGTAAATCTGCCGCAGATGCGACAAATATTGGAAATAAATCCGCAGGTGTTGTAGTCCTGCAGTTAAGGAGCTCTTCTCTGGTGTAAGAGTATCCAGAGGAGTGCCCAGACACAGAAGAAATGCACAAAAACAAAACAAAAGTAGCAATAGGCAGCGCCTTACTCCAAAACCCAGGCTATGTGTACACAACAGGTCACAGAATTACGTTAACACCGCTTTAGGTTTCCTTCTGTGTTGCTGCGTTCACTTTACTGGCACTCATACACACGTACGTTCATTCACACTGTTTATAGGCCTCTAACTTCTGTTGAAAGCTCTCCAACGCCCCAAATGGCGGAGATTCCGGACTCCTCACGGCGGAGCTACCGAACCTAGGTTATCTCCACGCCCCCAAACGGCGGAGAAGCCTGCGTCTCTCTCACGCGGCTAGCGCGCTCCCGGACTCACGTTTAACGCACAGCCCGTAGCCGCTCTCTATTGTTTTGGGTCCACGTGCGCTCTCGTGACCAGCGCTCCCCCGGACTCGCGTTTACGCAGAATCACGGTGATGCATTTCTATCTAGGATCCCACATTAATTCACACGGTTATAGAGACGCTCTCTGATTGCTTACCGTTGTGTTGCGTTTCGTTCAAAGGAGAGTCCTAGAATC
Source organism: Rhamphochromis longiceps (assembly GCF_057381845.1). Classification (NCBI taxonomy): domain Eukaryota; kingdom Metazoa; phylum Chordata; class Actinopteri; order Cichliformes; family Cichlidae; genus Rhamphochromis; species Rhamphochromis longiceps. The sequence continues at coordinate 80,888 of NW_028187224.1, forward strand.
CCGTCAGTCGCCGTCCACGAGGGGAGTTCAGATGCTATTCCATCGGCCTGGTCGCGAATTTAACACTCCAGGGCTTTGTCAGGCGTCCTAACGGCCTGGTTGTCAACAGTCTGCGGCGTGTCCTTTCTCTCCTCAGTGTGCGGCGAAATTCTTGGACTACGGCTCGGAGGACCAAATAATGTTGGGTCTAAACTCAGACCCCGCTGTATCCAAAAACAAGGCAACAGTGATCGATCGATTTCTTGCGCAAGGGAGGCCCTTCCATCTGTGACCAGCACGTCGAAATGACCACAATGATGGCCTCCTCTCGCTGCCTTTTTATTGACAAACTTCAAACAATAGTTTACTAAACACCTCCCCTTGCAACCCCCTTTGGTTACATAGACAAGGACTGTATGTAAATGTGTGTGTGTGTGTGTGTGTGTGTGTGTGTGTGTGTGTGTGTGTGTGTGTGTGTGTGTGTGACCTCCTGCTGACCAAAGGGTCATAAACCCAGGAAGCTTACATCAAAGAAACAGATCTTCAATAAAAACAATTACAGCAATAAAACATTACAGCCCCCCACCAGAACCTCGAGAATCTGGGGGGAAGGACAGTGGAATTTCTTTCATCGAGAATCTGGGGATGGGAGGAAAGAAAGAATTCCTTTCACAGAGTTAAAACAATGTGATAGGTTTTGTATTGTTGATTGTCATTTATGCTTAGAAATATTTACTCATATATGCTTAGAAGTGTATAATTATTTGTAGATTGAAAGAATGTCTCATCCTAAGAGGTGTATAATCAATTGTGTAGTGATAGGTTGTGTGATCTTTAACAGACTACAGAGGCTTGGTGTGTATTCCACACTGGAATGCACACTTACATCCTGGGAGCATGGGAAAGTTCGTACCTTGTTTAATTGTGTTATGGTAGGATTAACGTAGTTACGTCTGTTCTAGTCTAAGTGCTTTTTGTGTATAAATGAACTGCTGAACTTCCTTACTGTGTTATCTAGGATGAGGGGGGGTCTACCCTCTTCCTGACCAGGGATGTTTGCTTGTGTGCTTTTATGATCCTTTGATCAGCAGTACCACACACACACACACACACACACACACACACACACACACACACACACACACACACTAGGGCTGCACGATATTAGGAAAACCTGCGATGTGCGATAACTGTGATCAATACTGCGATAACGATATGACTTGCGATAAAATAAATAGCAAAAAAAAAACAAAAAACAAATACATAATTTCCGTTTTACTGCACAGTTTTATTTAATGAAAGCTGCTGTATTAGCAGTGTAACAACAAAGTGCAGTCAAACATTGAAACATTGCCCCCATAAAAAAATTTCTGAGGCTTGAATTCTGAAAGACATCCTTCCCGGTCTCTATAATTAGTTTTAAATAAACATAACTTAAATTATACTGCAAATTATCTCTATGCAGTTGTTCATCATTTTACCACTCACCAAGTAGTTATGATGCAAGTCAAAACTGGAGTGGAAACTTTACTAGATTAAACTATAGGTAAGAACTTGTCTGCTGTGGGAACACACCAAAGAACAATTGTCTACCTTTGTGGTCGTACTGGCCAAGACTAATATTATCAACAATTAAGAACAATGTAGGTAGTGTATTTTTGTAATTTTTTGAAAAAAAAAAAAGGTTTCTCTATCTTGCATTCATCCTTCCTGAGTGAATGTTTTTTATGGCAAGTTCTTGTTAAGGAAAACCAACATGTTTACTCTCCAAGGTTTTAAACATGTGCGCTGACATGTTACTATGTTTCCTGATGTACTAAAAAGTCTCTCTGAAGGTGAGCTACTTGCAGGTATGCAGAGATACTTCCTTGCAAGCTTGCTTAGCTGTGGGAATGTCATTTTGTGGAGTTTCCACCATGCCAAGGGGTCTTCCTCACTGTCTATGGCCGTGGATAGCAAGTAGCTGTTAAGCTCAGCTTCAACAGCTTGTGAGAGATGCATAAAAGAGGAGGTAGGGATTGGAGCTGCCTTGAAGAAACTGCCCAGGGACTTTTTTGCCTTCTTCAGGGGACGACTGGGTGGATCATCTGTCTGGGCCTCTGGTTCAGCGGAGCTTCTCTCCTGGAACAGAAAGCAGATTATAAGAAAAGTAAACATTTTGGACTAAATATGAATTGAAAGGTTTTATATATAAGCATGCATGAATACCTTCTGTGCCACTGCTTCCATTTCTGACATCACTCTGGTCTTGATGTCTGAGACTCGATCAGTGCTGGTGTAGCTGACTTTAAATCTGGGATCCATGAAGCACGCCATGTCCATAAGTTCCTGGGTAGCTGGATTTTCATATTTAGTAATCAGGTACTCGAGGATTTTCTTCTTAATTGATTTTGTCAAATCACTGTCTTCTTCCTTCTCTGCAAGCACCGACGTCTTCATCAGATGAAGGACTGGTTTTACATATGAAACACTAACGTAGCTCTCACCAGACAGGGCATCTGTAAAGTCTTGCAGGGGGTGTAATGCCTGGTTGACAGACTCCAGTACCTCAAGATCCTGCCAAGTAGGAATCAAGTGTCTTGATTTCTTGTCTGCTGAGATGACATCAGAAATGGCCCGCTGCTGCTCCAGGACTCTCTCAATCATCTTCTGCCTGGAACCCCACCTGGTTGGGCATTCTGTGATCAGTGTGTGCTCTGGGAGGTTGAGCTTCTGCTGTGCTTTTTTCAGAGCCATCTTTGCTTTCCAGCTGTGGCAAAAATGTCCAACTAACTTTTTGCAAAGTCCAATGGCTCGGGCAATGCGGGCATCATCTTTGATAGAATTTTCTGGAGAAATAAGAGGAAACAAAAAAACTGTCATGTTTAAAACCTTTTTTTTAAAAAAAAAAAAAACTAATTGAAATTTATAACTAAAGTTGTCTAAAAAGGTAACATTATCCTTATCAATATCAATTTGATAATAATGTATAGCACATTTTCATTGCTAAAAAGATCTGCCTTGAATAAAACTTACCGATTGCAAGGTGCAGCCTGTGTCCAAAACACTGAAGTCTGACCCAGTTGTTTAGCTCCGTGGCTCTCACAACATTGGCACCGTTGTCTGTGGTGATGCACACTTGTCGATCTTCTTTAAGATCCCAGCTGGCTAACACCTCACGTAATACATGGGCTATATTTTCACTAGTGTGGGAGTCTGGAAAATACACAGTCTCTAGACACCGTGTTTTCAGTTCAAAGTCTTCGGTGAGGAAGTGCACTGTGAAACTCATATATGGTTCCGTTGTACGACTTGACCATAGGTCTGTAGTGCTTGCGTAGTTTTCAGCTTGGCTCAGTTCAAACATGACGGTCTTGCGGCATGTTTCATACATTTGTGGAATGGCGACATGTGAAAAGTAGTTTCGTGAGGGGATGCGGTATCTCTGGTCCACTTTATGTATCAGACTGGTGAAGCCCTCTCTGCTAACTGTATTTATAGGCATCATGTCTTTAGCCAAAAAATGTGTAATGGCCTCTGTTATTTCTTTGTACCGCTTCGACGTTTTCTCATAAGGAATTCCACTTGAAAAACTCTGATACAGAGACGGCTGTTGGACTGCTGCGCTCTTTGTCTTAACATTAGCAACCTTTGTTTGGCTAGCCCTATCTTTCTGGAACTCTTCAAACAGTTCTCTGTGGTTGTATTGAAGATGATGGTGGAGATTAGTCGTGTTTCCTCTGGTGGTTGCCACGAGTGTTCGGCAAGTTTTGCAGAGTACCTGTGTTTGGAGAACGTCGTCTTTATCAAATCCAAAGTACCTCCAAATAAGTGAGGTACTATTTTTTTTTTTTAGCCACGAGTTCAGTAGCATTCTCGTCACGCGTCTCGCTCTCAGCCAATAAAACAATGACTCGTTGCTGCAGCGTTGTTCGCGCCCGACCTGCGTAGGAGGCGGGCCTCTAATCCATTTGATTGGTTAATGCCGTGAAGGGCTCTATTCGACTGGTCAAATGTGTAAATGGATTTCTTTGATTGGTAAATTCTTTACAGCACGTGTGTAAACATTTTAAGGTACCCAATTATCGCAGTTTACGCCGTCTTTTGCGATGGGCCCATCGCGCAGGCTGATATCGCGATGACAATAAATTTTCGATTTATCGTGCAGCCCTAACACACACACACACACAGGCAAGGTACTCTTTGTGTGATGTTAATGAACCTATGCATATTCATGTAACCTCAATAAAAGGACAGTGGTACGGGAGAACGGACGAGAGCAACTGGGGTCAAGCGAAGGGACGGCGCTTTGTCCGGTTCTCTCCCGTGCACGAGTAACATGAAGAACTTGCCTACTTCGTGTCTTGCTTTGCAGTGTAATTATATTGTCTTCAACGTTCCAGCGAATAGGTTTATGCTGCAAACCTATCACAATGGACAAATGGTAAACATAAAAATGACAAACATTTAACAATTTAACCCTAATAGCTGATATCCAGAAATCCTACCAGTGGCTGGACAAAGCTGGACTGAAAGACAGCACAGAGGCCCTAATCATGGCAGCACAAGAACAAGCTCTGAGTACAAGATCCATAGAGGCTGGGGTCTATCACACCAGGCAAGACCCCAGGTGCAGGCTGTGTAAAGATGCCCCAGAGACAATCCAGCACATAACAGCAGGGTGCAAGATGCTAGCAGGCAAGGCATACATGGAACGCCATAACCAAGTGGCTGGCATAGTATAGAGAAACATCTGTGCCGAATATGGCCTGGAAGTGCCGAGGTCAAAATGGGAGACGCCCCCAAGGGTGGTGGAGAATGACCGAGCTAAGATGAGATGATGAGATAGCCTTTATTTGTCAGTTTCAGGTCTTTTGCCCACAACCGAGATGACAGACCTTGCCGACCGTACATACAATGCAAATATCACATTGGGGAGACAGGTCAGGCCAGGTAGCGAGGAAAAAAAGTAAACAGTCTTCCAGCCAACCCAGGTGGCCTTGTGGGGAATGGGAAGGAACAGACTCAACACAGTCGTTATCAGGTAGTTTTTGTTCGGCTCCAGCCTTGAGCCCACAGCTGGCGCCGAAGGGGTAGCCGCATTATGATGGTAATTTTTCTTTTGCAAACAACTCATGAGAATTTCAAGCTGTTTTTAACACTTCGACACTGGTCTCTCAATCTCCCCTTAATAGCTGCGAGTTTCTCCGTGATGTTATTAGCCGTCGATTCTGTGGTCTTGTCACTCTTTTTTGCTCACATAGCAGATTCTGAGACCTCACGACCGCAGCCAACTGATCCGCGATGTAATCCAGCTTCCGCCCCAAGGTGTTGTTCCGAGTGGATTCTTCCTTGATGTAATCCAATATACGCTCAAAGGTGTTATTCTGAGCATTCACTGCAGTCGTAAGCGACTCCAACCTCCATCCTGCCTTCAGTGAGCCCTTTCTGAGAAGTCGCACCTGTCGTTCCAATCCCAGCGGGCAGCCTTGTGGGGGTTTGAACAGCCGGTTCCGCTCTCTTAATTCTCCGATAAGCCAGGGCCAAGGCAGCTCCGATCAGCAAGAACCCTGTTATCATGGTTCTGAATAGGTAGATATCTTCAGCGTCCTTGATCGACAGTCCCACCAGGCACACGATCCTCTGCCACCCGTCCATCATGTATCCAGCAGGGAAAGTCCCTCCAGGGCACTCGGGTTCTCCCGAGCCCAGACTTCTCGTTAAAGGGTGTCAATAGCATTCAGAGACCAGTTGATCACATCCATAATTCTCTTTTAGGTTTTAGACACAGACTGTGAGAGGGTGTTCCAGGGAAAGTAATACAAAAAAGACACGAGACTAGCACTAGAATTACTGAGACTTTTTTTCCCTGGTGCAAGTCCCTACTATTAGATTTACTAGCCCTGCGCAAATTTGCGTAAATTCCCCCGACCCTAACACCTCTTGGCACCCCAATGAGATTTTCACAGGTCTTCAGCTCCATTGTTCTCCTGCTTTTGTTGTGCAAAGACACCCTCCCCCAACCCCCAACCATGAGAGATTCAGGTCTTTCCTTCCCTGCAAGGCTACTTTCCTTCCTTACCTGCAGCGTACAATACACCATGTTAGTTTCTATGTGCAATATTTCTCATATGCAATATTAGTTCTTGTCAATCCTTGTCACTACATTGCATGCCTGTCCATAAACATATATACATACATTGTATATATGTTGTACATACATGTATATAGCCACACATCTATGCATAAAGTCTAGTTATATACACACACACATCTATATCTACATATATATATATATATATATATATATATATATATTAGGGGTGCAACGATACACAAAATTCACGGTTCGGTTCGGTTCGGTTCGATACTTTGGTGTCACGGTTCGATATTTTTTCGATACAAAAAAAATGTTCATGCCTTCTTAATTTGTCATTTATTAAAATTATAAATATATATTTTAACTCAAAAGTACAGTTTTTAAATTTAACCCTAACCCTTGTGCGTGTTTTTTATTTTGACAGCGAATACGCACCTGTGGACCACTTATGTGCAGCCCTGGTTATTTAGCCCGTCATATTGCAGCCACAGAAATTCTTTTGTCCATGAAACCATAAGGCTGCACTTTCTTTTTGCCTTATAGTCTGATTTGTCATAACTTCTCCGTTTTGTGGTAAGCTTTTCTTTGGCTTTCACTTCTTCACCCTGACCTGTCTTATTTGGCTCAGCAGAACTAAAATATATATCTGTCTGTGAAGGTTCTCAATCATCCAGGTCATCGTAGTCAAATATATATCCTGCGCGATCAACCTCTCACATGTTTAAGCTGCGGGAGATTTCACTTGTCATGTTTGCATAGTAAGCTAACAATTAATAAGACGATGTCACGATGCACAAATTATCATCACTCACAGATCAGTGCTGTCGCTCTCTATACACAGTTCGGGCGATTGCAAAGTGAAAGCAAAAAAACAAGCGCAAATTCAAACGCGATTTCAATATGTCACATATTGACAGTGGCTCACCCAATGACATAATTACCCAGCTACATTTCTGAAAGAATGCAAAAGCATTGACATATATTTTTCCTTCCTACAATAGCCCGACAGGCAGGGCAGAGATAGCCCCGGGACGTCGGGCTAGCGATATTGCGAGCCCTGTATCTGATTGAGGAATCACTCATCTTTGGAAAAGAGAGTTTATTACAGAGAAATGTCTCTTTCCAAAATAAAAGCTATACTATCCGCTTCTTCTGGGCTATATTCTCAGCAGCATATTAAACATATCAGGTCTCCATAAGGAGAATCCTGTGCTAACAGCTGTCTAAATGACTCGGCTAAAGTTTGTAGCATGCATGCTTGTTGTTTTTGTCTTTGCACTAGGATGATGTCGGCGTAAATGTGCAGTCATATTCGTTGTGTTCCCACTAGTGCTTTCAGGTTAATCTCGTTGAAATAACCTTAACGCCACAACATGGCAAATCTCCGTTAACGAGCTACCACCGATCGCCCCGTGCATGGGGCTAGACGGCCAACACGTTAACGAGCTAACTGCGCTAACACACTAGCTCCCACCCATGTAATTGAGCATTGCATGGCACATCCAACATACTGTTTTACTTTAGTCCATGACTCGCTTACCTTCAGGGTCATACGTCACATGAAAACCAAAATAATTCCAAACGCCAGATCTGAATGAGGGTGGGGGAGGTCCACTTCTGTCTTGCTAGCTTGCCCTGCGCTCTTCCTTCTGACCATGCTGTCTGTGTTGAGTGCGCAGTGAATCTGCGTTCGACTACTCCACCTAGGCTGCACTCTCGAGCCTAGGCGGAGTAGTCGAACGCAGATTCACTGAGCACTCAACACAGACAGCATCGTCAGAAGGAAAGTTGATAAAATAAATTACAAATTTTGTATTGTTCGATACATATGCGTACCGAACCGAAAGCACTGTATCGAACGGTTCAATATCGATACGAATATCGTTGCACCCCTAATATATATATATATATATATATATATATATATATATATATATATCTACGTGTGTGTGTGTATACACACACCAATATTTTTGAATACACGTGTCCATATTTATGTTTCCAGATTGTTTGTATAGTGCACTTTCTATACCATGCTCTTTGTACAGTTTTTATTTAGCTGCTTTTGTCTTGCACTGTCCACTTTTTTCCAATGACAATGCAGATTTTCCACTTGTGGGACAAAGAAATGCAGATTTGCTGTGTGTGTGTGTGCGTGCGTGTGTGTGTGTTTGTGCAACATTGGCATTTGTTTACTCAGATCCAAGGCAGGCCAAACCTCTGTTTTACAACCTATATATAAAAGACACACATTCACAATATATGGATACACAAGTCTGTTTTATTTCAAAGTGTTTCAGACTTTACAGCATTTGCAGATCCAGTGTCCATCATCCCTGCATTTGGTACAGGTGAATTTCTGACATGTTGCACAGCTAAACCTGCTGCGATTCCTGTTGCAGTCCCGCCAGGCAGACGATCCTCCATTTCTGCCACCCGTCCATCGTGTATCCGGCAGGGAAAGTCCCTCAGGGCACTCGGGCCCAGGCTTCTTGTTGAGAAAAGGGTGGCAATTGCATTCAGAGACCAGTTGATCAAATCCATAATCCCCTTTTAGGTTTTAGAGAACAGACTGTGAGAGAGTGTTCCAGGGAAAAGTAATACACACGAGACAAGACAAGGACACAAGAGGCTAAGCAGGGAAGATAAGGGGAAGGAGGAGAGGAGAAAAAGTGCGACTGCCTTCGCCGAGAGCCAAACGAGTTAGGGGAAGGTGAAGACGTACATGTAGAGAGCAGACAGGCAGCACTAATGCTGTTTTAGTCAGATCCACTTTCTTGATAAATTGCTCAATAGTAGAGCAGGATGTATATTTTTGTGAGTGTATTGGGGGCGGGGTGAGCATCATCACAGTTTGCCTTTCCTCAGAAGTTACCACACACCACAGCTGGGATGTTGGTCTGTGGACGCCTCTCTGGGTGTTTCCTTCCTCTTCAAAGTTCCTCTTTCCTGAACTTGGTGTTTGTGACAGATGCTGATCGTCTCCATGTGAAGGTAAGTGAAGCAGTGTGTAATGTTTTCCTGGCTAACATCAGCTGTGTGCAGCTTAGTTCCAGCACAAACAGCACAAATCTGTATATCCTGAATCCATAGTTCAGGTAACGGACTCACCGCTGGACCAACGAGGCCGAGTGTTAAAAACTCTTCCTCTTTTTAAGGTTTGTGTGTGTGCGTTGGTTAACATTAAATGTCTCTAAGCAGGTGCAAATACTTATTTCCACTGTAGATGATCTATAGTCTGTATATAAAAGATGGCAACAGACTCAGGGTTCATAGTTTAGTTTCTTGAAGCTTTGAGTTGAGTGTTGTTTTTCTTCAGTTTCTGGAAGTTTCAGCTGCTTTTTACAGATACGTTTGTTGTCCTGAATGTTTGAAGGAAAAAAAGACTCTGTTATGATTCAGTTTGCATGTTTTCAAATGGACTCTGTATTAAATCTCCTTGCCTTCATTGTAAAGTTGGAGTACCCTGAGGTTCCATACTGGGACCAATTTTCTTTTCTTTTTACATTCATGATTTACCAAATGTCTGTCAGAACATCAATAACCAGCTGTGTGCAGATAATGCTGTTATTTTTACACAGGCAGAGTTTCTCCAGATTATAAACCATAGAAACCTCAGGCTGTTCTTCCTGCTCAGGTCAAAGGTCCTCATCCCAGTCTGTGCAACCGCTTAGCAACCCCACTTCCTGTTTTTAACACCCCTCTCAGTCACTAACAGTCACATGAACACACACAGGAAGTTGACAAACTAGATGAAACTAGAAACTACTTCCTGTGCTTAAACAGGCAGATGTACAGACACAGCTTTGCTTTCAGCTCTGTGGGTCTTCAGGTTTATGTCTGATTGGTCTGATTCTGACTTCCTGTCCAACCTGTTTAGTCCCGAAATAAAAGAACTTCAGATCGGACTTTCAATAACACACAGTACAGAAAAAAGTACCAAGCAGGTAGCTGGTAACAAAGATGTGTTTTCAAACAGTTTCAGTAAACCATCCTGTTAAAACTGTAATTGTGTTTAAGAGGAACATGAAAGCACCACATGATGCTGCTGTCTCCTGTGTCTGTACAGAGTTTGAAGAAGAAAGCTGAATCTTCTTCAGTACACAATGTTCCTCTGTCTCTGCATCTGTTTCTCTGACTGCAGCTGTCCAACTCTGCAGCACGTTAACTCTGCTGATCCTCTTTGAATCCTGGATCAGGAAGTAAAGCTGTTGAATAATTGGTGGGGTTTTTTGTTTTTTTTTACCTGTCCCGTTTGGTACTGTAGCAATCAGAATTATTGTCTGAAGGCCAAGAAAGATGCCCAACAGATTTATTTAATCCAGGTGGATCATTATGGTTTTGCCATATTGGTCGACTTGATTGATCTTTGTTATTATTATTTGTTTATTCATTTCAAGTTATTACAAAATGGACAGACATGACAGGGGGAAGAGAAAGAAGAAAAGGGAGGGAAAGAAAACAGAAGGGAAGAGGGACAGTGAGAAAAGGCAAAAATAAAAATCTGCTGGATCACCTGTTGAAAGAAAAAAAAGAAAACAAGCAAAAAGAGAGCAACTCAGTACGGAGACCATAGCAACAACCTTCATAAGTATAAGTAACTAAATATACTAAAGTAATACTAAATATTAAATGTTATTGGGAAACGCGCAAGACCGACAGCACACAATATGCTCTGAGGTAGCAGCCAAGAAAGGTATAGTTTGTGTCTGTGTGCCCACACCTGTGTGGATGAGCGCGCTTGTATTCAAACGGTTTCTCAGTAAAGCTATCTACTAGAGGGTGTGGGGAACCATAGGCCCCCCAGGGCCCCAGAAATCCAGAGCACGAGAGCCCAAGGAGGACCACCAGAGGGGCAGCTGCGCCACCCTCCCAGAAAGAGCTGACAAGAGCTCAGGGGTCACCCAGCAGCCACGGTGCAGAAGCCACAGGGAGCTGTGGTTACGTGCCCACAGGCTCTGCCGGCAGCTAGCCATGCCAGGGAGGATGGATGGACCCCCACCCCTGGGAAGGGGCCCAACCGAGCCACGGGTGCCAGGCCCTGTCAAGCCAGCAGCCCAGGATGCTGAGAACCACCAAGGCACCGATGGAAGAGGGCATCAGCCACCAGCAGGGAGTGTGGTGGGGGGAGATAGGGCCCCACACCTGGGAATGCCTGAGGTGTTCCCAGAGAGGTGGAGTCTAAGACCCGACCTGATACACAGACATAGACAAACAGGCAAACACAGATACAAGCATGCATTCCCACCCTCATGCACACATATACAATGCCCAATGTGGAGACAAACAGAAATGAACAGTGTACACACACTCCCCAAACATACTCTATACCCCCAGGTCCATGTACCTTCGCCCCCAGAGGCCCAATCTGCCCCTAGACCCAGGAGATGTTGCCCTTTTTCCTGGGGTGGAGACACGCAGACCGCCCCTGGTCCTGCAGTAGCAGGGAGGCCAAGCATCCCAGACCTCAACCAGATGGCCAACTCCTCCTCCCAGCCCCCTGCCCCGATGGCGAACAGAGCATGGGGGTGTGTGAAGACCCCATACCTCTCTTATTTGGTGTTGCTGTGTGCTGTTCTAAAGTGCATTTAAAACACGGGAGGGGCGTAATATTTTCTGCCAGCAGGTGTCAGCACGGTTACCGTATTTTCACGACCATAAGACGCACTGTGCTAAAAGGCGCAGTCTCAGTTATGTGTGCCATTACTGTATTTAACACACACATAAGGCGCACTGGATCATAGGGCGCATACAAGTACCGTATGCGTAATTAAAAATAAAGCGGGAGCAAACCTGAGTTCGGTACCTTACTCACATTTTTATTACCAGTAATCGTCATCATCAACAACAGACAAGCATACAAGTGTGCGTATTTAAAAATAAAGCAGGAGCAAAACAAAGTTTGGTACTCACATTTTTATCATCAATCAAACCCATGGAAGTCCTCATCCTCTGTGTCTGAATTGAACAGCTGCGCTAAATCTCCATCAAACATGCCAGGTTCACTTTCTTCACTGTCAGAGTCACTTTCCGTGCCATGCGGCTCCTCGGAAATGATGCCGGCTTTTGCGAAAGCTCGAACAACAGTGCCAGCAGACATGTTAGCCCAAGCATCTACAATCCATTGGCAAATTGTGGCGTAACTCGCCCGCTGCCTTCCACTCTTGGTGAATCTGTGGTCTCCATCGGTCATCCATCGGTCATCCATCGCTGGATGTGTTTGTCACCGATGTGTTTGCTGCAGTAGGAGCGGAAGATGGCCAGCTTTTCCTTATAATCCGCTGGAAGTTGCTGCGCTACCGTAGTCCTGGTCCGGATGGAAAAATGGCACCGTTTCATAAAAAGTGAAAGTGAAACTGCTTTTAGCCGAATGGTGACCGTCGAAACGCTTCTCCCGCTCGTTCTTTGCTCGATGATCCACCGGTCGAGTCTTTCCTCCAACTCGGGCCACCTCGCCTTATGTCCGCGGAAACTCAGCTGCGTTTTCTTGACCTGCCGGAGCTTGTTTTCCAGCTTCCTCCATTTGCAAACCATCGATTCGTTAATCTTAAATTCTCTCGCCGCTGCTCGATTTCCATGTTCCTCTGCGTAGCTGATGGCCTTCAGTTTAAACTGTGCTTCATAAGCGTGTCTCTTTGCCATTTTCAGGGTTGTTAAAACAACGATGTCCTGCATAACGCACATACCTGTTCTTTTATACAGGTATGTGCGATAAAGTCAACGCACACACTTCACCCTTTAGCGTTCTCATGGTGTTCTCTACTACGTCCTCATTACAACACACAGGGCGCACTGCGCTATAGGGCGCGCCGTACTTTTTGAAGAAAATCTAAGACTTTTAAGTGCGCCTTATGGTTGTGAAAATATGGTAATAAATAAATAAAGTCAATAATCTGTTGGCTAAATGTTCTTGTTGTCAGAGGTAAACAGAGGTGAGAGGAGCAGATAATAAGGATTAAATATAGTGCTGAATAACTAAATGCTGCTAGTCTGTGACGTAGCTCCCAGCAGCATCACGTCATTTCTTTACTCTGACCTTTAACATTAGTTAGTTAGAGTATGAACTCTGTAAGCAGTCAGTTTGGTCCTGGACATCGTTACTGACATAAAGCTGTTCTCTGCAGCCATGTTTGACCTGCTGCTTTGTAGGACTACACTAATGGAGGATTTGGAGGCTGAACTTGGCTCTGTGACACTTTTTGTAATGAACCGAAGAAAGCTGCGTCTCAGAAGGATGTTAGTCCAACACATCAGACACGACCTCTGCAGCTCTCAGCTGATGTGCACATGAATGATTTGTGTTTCCTCTGCAGGTGAAGGTAGAAAGTGTGTGTGAGCTGATGTGAATTGAGCAGCATGGATCAGTGTGAGGACAGAGAGGAGGGAGTCCCTCCCTCTAAAAGCACTCTGTGTGGGGAACATGAGAGCCAGACCAAAGCTCAGAGGTGAGATGACCATCTCTAACTGTCCATGACTCTTCTCCATGTCACAGCTCAGCACTCACATGACTGCTCCATCATTATTCACAGGAACCAACCTAGACCTTCTCCTATGAAAGTAACCCTGTCAAAGATGTCATTCAGAAATTTGAGCAAAGACAGTTATCTGAGAAAAAGTAAACTAACGTCAATACTATCAGTTGATATGTGATGAGTCTTTTACTGAACATTTGAACTTTTTATCAGGATCAGACTCAAACCTAGACCTGAACCCTATGTTCATATGTGAAGCGGAGTGTGTTGGAGTGTTTCCACGAACACAGCAGTCAGAGTGTAAAGAGTGGATGTTGTAGGAGGTGTTTCTGTAGTGAAGAGTGTGTGTTGGACTCCAGCTGCTCCAGCAGGCGTCTCCTTTGTGCTTTGCTTCAAACAGATTGTAGGGAGGAACTTCCACACAGGTGTTTTAGGAGTTGCTGGATGGACAAATAGTTTAGTGAGGGTGAGAAAGTGAGTAGTTTCCATGTGAACCAGCTAAAAGAAATTTGGACATTGTATGAACCTGCCCTTTTGCCGTTTTGTTGCATGAGTGATCGGTTCAAGCCTTCAGTGGCTTTAAGTTCAGCTGATCCTCCAGTGTTTGTCTGCTCTAATAGAGGAGAACCAGCTCATTAGATTCAACAGGAACCTGTGAATATCTCAAAGGACCAAAGTTAACCTATCCATCCATTCGCTTCCGCTTATCCTTTTCAGGGTCGCGGGGGGCGCTGCAGCCCATCCCAGCTGTCATAGGGCGAGAGGCGGGGTACACCCTGGACAGGTCGCCAGTCTGTCGCAGGGCCAACACACAGGGACAGACAACCATTCACACTCACATTCATACCTAGTGACAATTTGGATTATCCAATTAACCCATCCCCACAAGCTGCATGTCTTTGGACAGTGGGAGGAAGTTGGAGTACCCAGAGAGAACCCACGCAAACACGGGGAGAACATGCAAACTCCACACAGAAAGACCCCGGCCTGATGGTGGAATTGAACTCAGGACCTTCTTGCTGTGCGGCAACAGTGCTAACCACTGTGCCACCATGCTGCCTCCAAAGTTAACCTATCATCAGATAATTATAACTATTATAATTGTAACTGCCATTATGCCTTCCTTCTTGGTGACACATTCCTGACTCTAAGGCAAATTTAGAAACAGTTAAACTGGTGCCAGTATATATGGAAATCTTTTCTTCATCTTTTCTGGAGTCTTGTGTGTTTATTTCTATTTGACTTCATATTTCATGGTTTATTTCATGGTTTAAGGTAGGGGTGGGCGATAGAAACGATATAAATTTGGCCAACGATAGAGATTTTGAATATGGGCGTTCGGGTACACACCGGCTCACTCCTTGGCGGCCGCTTATTGGTGCTCGGGCCACTTTGGAGGTGAGGTGGGGTGCCCCCGGCCTCTCGGCCTGGGGCTCGGTCACTCAGGCACAGCTGGCTGCTGGCGGAGCTCACGGGCGCGTCACTGCAACTCCCCCTGGCTTCTGCTCCGCGGCTGCTGAGTGAGCCCTCATCTGGGACTCTCCTCAGCTCTTACTGGGACAGTGGCGCGGCTGCCCCTCTGTGGGTCTTCCTTGGTCTCTTGTGTTCTGGGGGCCTCTGGATGTCTGGAGTTTTGATCTCCTCCTTACTTGCTTCATATAGACTGTGCTTTTGGAAAGAGAAAAAAATAAACAAACAAACAAAAACAACATACACTGCTCAAAAAAAATAAAGGAAACACATAAGATGTCCCAGATCTAAATGAATGAAATATTCTCATTAAATATTATTTCATTTTATTAAATATTATTAAAATAATATAAATAAATATGTAATAAATATAACATTTTTTGTCAAAACATTCAACTAACAAAAAGTGTGGATGTGTGTGTGTATTGTGTCATTTACATTTAGTTGTGATTTTCATTGCTGTGGTTGAGACACACCATCTACCGGAACCAAATTCCTTATATGTGTGCGCATATACTTGGCCAATAAACGCAATTCTGATTCTGAAAACTTAAGTGGAAACACACTACAGGCTGATCCAACTTTGATATAATGTCCTTAAAACAAGTCAAAATGAGGCTCAGTAGTGTGTGTGGCCTCCATGTGCCTGTATGACTTCCCTACAATGCCAGGCCCTGGTCCTGAAGAGGTGCTGGATGGTGTCCTGAGGGATCTCCTCCCAGACCTGGACTAAAGGATCCGCCCATTTCTGGACAGCCTGTGGTGCAACGTTGCATGTTGGTTGGAGCGGTACATGATGTCCCAGAGGTGCTCAATTGGATTCTGGTCTGGGGAACAGGCGGGCCAGTCCATAGCATCAATGGCTTTGTGTTGCAGGAACTGCTGACACACTCCACCCACTAATGGCAGTCAGGCTACCTTTGGCGAGCATATGGAGGCCTGTGCGACCCCTCAAAATGCCGCCCCACACCATTACTGTCCCACTGCCAAACCGGTCATGCTGGAGGATGTTGTAGGCAGCAATGGTCACCAGACTGTGAAGAGCACAGGGCCCCAGTGGCGAAGTTGCCAATCTTGGTGTTCTCTGGCGAATGCCAAACATCCTGCACGGTGTTGGGCTGTAGCACAACTCCCACCTGTGGATGTCCGGAGTATGTTTCTGACAGTTTGAGCATACACATACACATTTGTGGCCTGCTGGAAGTCATTTTGCAGGGCTCTGGCTGTGCTCCTCTTTTTCCTCCTTGCAGAAAGGCAGAGGTAGCGGTCATGCTGCGGGGTTGTTGCCTTCCTACAGCCTCTTCCGCGTCTCCTGATGTTCTTGTCTGTCTCCTTGTAGCGCCTTCATGCTCTGGACACAACGCTGACAGACAAAGCAAGCCACTTTGCCATAGCTTGATGTGCCATCCTGGATGAGCTGCACTACCTGAGCCACTTGTGTGGGTTGTAGACTCCGTCTCATGCTACCACTAGAGTGAAATCACCGCCAGGATTCAAAAGTCAATCAATCAATCAATCAATCAATCAATCAATCAATCAAAATTTATTTATATAGCACATTTTTAAGACCGAAGTACACCAAAGTGCTTTCCAGTAAAATCACAATACAGATAAAATCACAATAAAATATAAATTACAAATATATAAAATATAAAATATAAGATGTAAGATGATTACATAATCTAAATACAGAGCCAGATGTAAATTACCCTAATTCGCCTTAAATGCCAGATCAAACAAATACGTTTTTAAACGTGATTTAAAAGACTGAATGGAATCTGACGCGCGAATATGAAGAGGGAGAGTATTCCATAGCCTGGGTGCAGCAACGGCAAAGGCACGGTCTCCTCTGGTCTTCAGCCGAGACCTAGGTTGCACTAAGAGCAGTTGGTCCGATGATCTTAGTGCTCTCTGAGGGCTGTACAGACAGAGGAGATCAGCTAAGTAGTCAGGTGCCATATTGTTTAAAATTTTATAAGTAAGCAATAGAATTGTGACCAGTGACCAGACCAAAAAGCAAAGGTACTGAAAAGTGTGGGCGATCGTGGCAAAAGAGTTGGCAGTTCGTCTTGTAATCGGAAGGTTGCTTGTTCGAGCCCTACCTTGGACAGTTTCATCGTTGTGTCCTTGGGATAGACACTTCACCTACCGCTTACTGGTGTTGGCCAGAGGGGCCGATGGCGCGATATGGCAGCCTCACTACTGTCAGTTTGTCCCAGGACAGCTGTGGCTACAACTGTAGCTTGCCTCCACCAGTGTGAGAATGTGAGAGTGAGTGAATAGTGGAATTGTACAGCGCTTTGAGGTTCTTGAAAAGCGCTATATAAATGCAATCCATTATTAAAAGTGGTCTGTGGTCACCACCTGCAGAACCCCTCCTTTATTGGGGATGTCTTGCTAATTGCCTATAATTTCCACCTGTGGTCTATTCCATTTGCACAACAACGTGTGAAATTGATTCAGGGGGCCAATCAAATTTCAGCTGGGATCAGTGCCCCTGTGGCGCCACCCCTGGAACCACTCCTGGCACCATCATACCCGCCACAATAGTCATTTAACTCATCTCGTCAGCACACAGATGCAGTCGTTTCTAACTGTCGTTAAGGCGGGAGAAGGCGCTGCACTATTCTCCTAAATTAGACCATTCAGACAGGATCACACCACATGAGCTGATAAGGAGAAGCCAAACCTGGAAGCCACGACTTTGTTGAGGGTATTTTTTGCAAAGTTCTCTCCACAAATTCAAGTTTTCAAACTGCTTCAACATCTCACTCTGTGTATTCATGTCTCTCTGAGCTTCGGTGCAGGATCATCATTAAAATGGTGGGAAAATGAGCATGATTGCAACGACCACGGCACAATGGATCAAGTTACAAAAATTAAGCAATAATGACCAACGCACCACAACGACTGTGTCGCACAACACAGGATGTGATGTCACAACTGGTGTGAGACTTGCTGGCCTGCTCCTATGAGGGTTTTTTCTGGGGATGGCTTGTTCCTCTTAGCTGCGCAGTCGGGGTTCCCGCAGGTGTCGGGTGGTACTTGGGGTCCAGGGTCCCGTCTTTGGCTTTCTCTGAAGTGGCCGGCCTCTGCAGTGGTTGGCTGGCCGCTGCACTGGACCGCTAGTACTCCTTCCCCTGGCTGTGGGAGCTCCATCTGTGGCAGCAGGTAGAGACCCATTGTGTACATCTGCTTCACCCTCGACTTTTCCCCACCACCCTTCTTTTCTGTCCCTTTTCTTTCTTCTATTCCTCTGCTTTCTTCTATCTTTCACTGATCTGGCCTTCACCCTGTCCACACTATAACATCCACACAGGGGGCTAACGGCATTCTGGCCAGACAGGAGCTCTTAGTGGTAAATCCTGTGGTTTATGCATTTATATGACACATTTAGACCAGAAACACTGGCGCAAATAATGATTTTAACTGTCTAAAACTGAACGTCAAAGCTCTTCAGAGGTGACAACAACAAACAGATCCCATCCTGATCTGTTCCACTGCACAGGTGGACTCCAGTCCAGACCTGGTCTACAGATCTGGTCCAGAGTCATGTTGCTATCGGGGCTGTGTGACAGTATATGCTGCTCTTCTTCACTGCAGTCATCACATCACATGGTTCTGTAATCAGCACAAACACAACCTGAACATCATCCACTGGATTTAGAAGATTCACAGCAGTCATTTTTTATTATGAACTATGTGATTTTGTATCTGTTGTCACTGTTTTCAACTCAAAACGTGATCGTTTATTTTCTAGTTTTTTGTGTTTTTTTGTGTTTTTTTGACTTTCACTTCCTGAACGTCGTGGAGTGGAGCTTGTTGTTGGTGTGTGAAGAAACTGTAAGTTTGCTTTGTTTCCTCCTTTAACAGTTTGTCTTTAGGAACTTTACTGTTTGTTCAGCTCGTGTTTGATTCCTTCACACAACAAACTGTGTGTGTTTGTATTTCCGGTCTCTCCATTAAAGTCAGTGTGTAATGTTTCCTGGCTAACATCAGCTGTGTGCAGCTTAGTTCAGCACAAATCTGCCGCTCCATAGTTCACGGTAACGGACTCACAGCTGGACCAACGAGGCCGAGTGTGTCCGCCACTCTGAGCTACGTTCGTGTTTGTGTACTTGTAGTTTGTACTTTGTGAGTTCACTCAGAGCCCACAGAGGACGCAGCGTACGTGATGACGTCACAGCCCTTTACCTCCTTTACTGTCACTGTAATTAATATTTCCTGCTTAGTGGGTGGTTACCTGGTTTCATGTTTCCTGCCAGAGCAAATATACGTTTTCAAAATATGTTTTAAAGCAGATATTTGAAGTTTACACATCCATGTCTTCCCCTAAAAACTTTATTTAGTGACACAGAATTATTTAAAAACTTTACTCTAGTAGTTTACATCTAGTGGACTGATAGCAGAGCAGCTGATGGCAGCTTCCTCTGCCTCACACTGCTGTCTGACTGCATTCAGCTGACACTGAGATGAAGCAGGAAAGAAGCAGCTGATATTTGGACAGCACACATGATAAAAAGGAGGATTTCAGCTGATGTGCACATGAATGATTTGTGTTTCCTCTGCAGGTGAAGGTAGAAAGTGTGTGTGAGCTGATGTGAATTCTTTGGGTGAATTCTGAGCTTTTTGTGGATACGTGTCCATATTTGCATTAAAGACCTGAGAGCTGGAGGGTTAAACGGCAGTTCACCCCCTTTGTACTGGGGGCGCTGGAGCTCAAGAGGTAAAAGGAGACATTATGGCTCAATAAAAGCTCTGAGAACAAAACCTGAACTCAAACTGCTCAAACTCTAAATATTCTAAATAAGTAAATACATTGGACATGTGATGAGATTCATGTTCTCTCTCATGTTTTACAGTTGAAAGATGGAAAAATCTGTTGAGGAGCAGTTGCTGAACATGCTGGAAGATTTGGGAGAAGAGGAGCTGAAACTCTTCCACTGGTACCTGGAAAAAGGACCCGGAGGTGATTTCACAACCATCAAAAAGAGCCGACTGGAGAACGCAAGGAAGGATGGACGTCATAGAACAGTGGATCTTATGGTGGAGACATACACTACTCGCCATGTAATGGAGGTGGCAGAGTTGATTTTAAAGAAGATGAATGAAGGTCAGTCAGAGAAAAAAGACATGACTCAGTGCAGTATCAGGACAACACTGTCACAGTTTATGGATGGAAAACTGAGGCTGTTTTAGTCTGAACTTTCAATTGTGTGTCTTTTCTCTAATAAATTTGTTTGAGTACAAATATTATATTTAGACATCTTGATGCATGCTCAATCATGCAGGTAAGTAAATCTCCAAAAGTTGATTTGTTTTTCATCTGAATGTAGCGTTTTTAGTGGGAGAAACATTTCGTACATCTGTCACCATCTTACATGCTGTGATTGCAGCCATTCCCCAACTCTCTGTGAATGGGACTCGTGGCCATTGATCAGTGGTTATTGATCAGTGGTTGTTGATCAGTGGTCATGAGAATTTGCTTAATTACGATGAAGACACTGCCCTCCCAGCCCATTGTTCCTTCAGTGGGCTGGTTTCAGTCAATATCCAAATGTACTGTTTATAAGATTGAAACCTGCAGTCAGCTGAGACTGAAGAAGTCACTTGGGTGAGTGACGACACGTTTCTCCCAGAAAACACTACGTCCAGATGAACAGAATCAACTTTTGGAGATTATATTTAGAGTATTTTGAAGCCATGCAGGTCTTCATTGTTAAACA
The DNA here is from genome assembly GCF_057381845.1 of Rhamphochromis longiceps. Lineage (NCBI taxonomy): Eukaryota > Metazoa > Chordata > Actinopteri > Cichliformes > Cichlidae > Rhamphochromis > Rhamphochromis longiceps. Next base: position 101,614 of record NW_028187224.1, read on the forward strand.
AACAGTTCCTTATTCATGGTGCACTTTACTCCAACAGGGAAACCCTCAGCCCAGGCATCTTCATCCTGTTTATCACAAGGTAATAATTCCTTAGTTTGTCTCAGGAGCCATTGGTAAGGTAGAAACACATGAAGCCTGCACTGACCAATAGGAACTCAGGTTGTTTCCATGTGGTATCTCTGTATCCTCAGCTCTGCAGTGTAACTAAGCTCTGAGCCCCAGTTAATGAACAGTTGCCCATAAGTATAACCGCAGTTACCTACCTACTATCTTTAATTATAATACACTTTAAAACAGCCATAGGTGACACAAAGTGCTGTACATTGATACTAAATAATAACAATACATGTGATATAAAAAAACAATAAAAAAGGTCAAATAACTAAAACAGACCGAGTCTCACTGGGTCAAAAATAATAAAATGGGTTTTAAGATGTGTTTTTGAAGTAGACAGTGAAGGGGGCTCTCTAACATGTAACGGCAAGTTAGTCCATAACTTATGAACAATGATAGAGAAGGCTATCTGAGTGAGCTGGTCAGCTGACTGATGAGGTGTGTAGGCATGAAGAAGGTAAGGCAGGGCAAGACTGTGAAAAATGTAAAACTAAACACAACAATTTAAAAATGAACTCTAAAATATACAGGCTGCCAGTGGAGCGAGGCTAAGACAGGGGTAACATGCTCTCTTTTATAGGTTCTTCATGCAGCGGTGTTTTGAACCAGCTGAGCATGTGAGAGTAATGACTGACTCCCACATAAAGTCAATCACAGTAGTCCAGATGGGATGAAATAAAAGTATGGATCACTGTTTCAAGGTGCTGCCTAGAAACCACATGTTGAATTGTGTGTATGGTTGTGTGTGTGAGAAATAAAAATGTTGAATTTGAAAGAAAACATTTCACTGCTGTCAGTTGCCTAAAATAAAAAACGCTATACTTTGAAAAACTAGACAACAATTATAATTTACTTTCCAGTTTAAAATCACTGTCCAAATTAAACCCAAGGTTGGTAATAATTAGGGGTGGGTTTTTATAATCGATTTATCGATTAAAATCGATTCTGGCTTGGATAACGTGAAATCGATTCATTAAAATCCTGAATCGATTTTTTAAATCTAAATTTATTTTGCCCGAAACGCCAGAATCTCAGGTGAAACCTCACAAAATTTCAACAACCACCAAACAGCTAAGACAGTAAATGAGAGCAGGAACACGGATTCTGCACAAAGACGTAAACACACAGCGCGGATCAGAATCAGTGAGATGTCGCCTTTCTGACCTGACGGCACGGACACAGTCGGGGCTGAAAGCCGACAGCTCGCTGATTCTGAGGTGTCGGCGGGTCCACGCTTTGTGTTCACGCCCTTTTGGTGCTGATTCTAAAGCTGTTAGTTTGATCTCTCTCCAAACAATACTGACCGAACCAGCAGCAACATAAACATCATTATATCAGTAAGGAAGCTGACTAAATATTAACTGATAATTTATGGCAAAGGGGTGGGATTAAATAAGTGTTTACTTCTTCCCACTCCCTTTCAACATGTAAATTAATCAGAACGTTTTTTTGTATGTATTTTGTATAGTATTTTTTTCTCTCTTATTTTCATTTCTAAATGTACCTGTATATTGTTCACATGTTGAACTAAATTACCAATCAATCAATCAATCAATCAATCAATCAATCAATCATCAATTCCCTCTGACTTTTACTTTTACTTCATGCACAGCTCTCTCTCTCTCTGTACTTCAAGAACAGTTTCCCATCTAAAAATCTGTTTTCTGCATTATTCGCTTGCTTGTTACGCACAAGTCTACCGTTGTTTACAGCCTGTCTGCTGCTGTTTTTTTTTCCTTTTACATTCTTCCGAAAAGAAAACCTAATTTCTGCCGTTCAATACTGAACAAATTTAAACTTTTTAAAATTATGCAAAACGCTCAGCCGTGTCTCTAATAAAACCGCTGTAACATCAGAGGTTCATATGTTGATTAATGGTTTTCTTTTGTTTTTGATGTACTGCAGAATATAAAATCCCAGTCCTGGAAAATCACCTTCATGTTTTTCTGTGTTTTATCTTCAGCTACTTTGACACAAAGGCATCTGTTGTGATGCTCACACCTTTGATAAAGTCTTGCGTGTGTCAGCTTCCTTTTTATAGATACAAAAATATGCAAATGTACTGATTTCTGACTGTCAAAATTTCCCAGATTCAATTCGAAGCGAATTGAAGTGAATCGAATTAAATCGAGTCGTGGATCGAATCGATTCGGGACCTTGTGAATCGGTATCTTCCCAAAGCAACAAAAAAGGACTCATATGGGCCACTAGGCCCAAACATTATCACCTCTGTTTTGTTGCTGTGAGTGTTCTGGGAGAGTAGAGAAGCAGTATATATCAATCAGTCCATTTAAAATGTAAAGAAAGGGGGGAAAAAATAGTGATGGCCCTAAAATTAACACCCTGGTAGGCCACATGTCCAACAAGCAGCAGAAAAATCAGAACTAAGAAGGTTCACAGAGAAAGTTCTCTCTGCCAGATAATACCTAAAGCATTTAAGTTCAGTGCCACTAATGCCCACTAGGACATTTAATCAAGATATTAGAATATTGTGGGCTACTGTTTCAAAGGCAGCGGTCAATTCAATCAAAACCAAAACAATGTGGTTGTGGTTTTGCACTTCTAGGTACTTGTTTTGATGGTTTATTGTTTTAGTTTCAGTTTTGAGTTTTAAATTAAATGTAATCTTCATTAAGCTTTAAGCGATCCCACTGTCTCATACTTCCTATATTAGTTAATTTATTTTAACTTCTGTCTACCTGCTACCGACTTTTTGTCTAGTTTGGTTTTTATTTTTGACTGTTGATGATTACATTTACCTATTTATCATCCACTTTATCATCCCCGGTCAACCCTTAGTGCATAAGTACTCCTGACTTGTATATACTGGTATAATGATAAATCTTAATTCTTCTTGTTGTTTTTATAGGTTTTTATCTAACAATATAAAGTTCCTTCAAGTGGCAGTTGTTGTAATTTGGGGATATAATTTGTAATTATATATTAATGTAATTTATGTCAAACATGTTTTCTTTTTTTCTTTTGTTTTTGCTAATTAGTTGATTTATTCTTGCCTCAGAGGATGTTTTGCTAAAATAAAAAATAAACAGGGCTTTGATGTCTACAAACTAGTTAAATATACAGAAAAACATTACTTTAACACCCATGTACTTAGTTAAAATTTCTCATGAAGTAACTTAAACATCTGACATGATGTGATGGTGAATTATTAATAAATACAAAAAAGGCTTCAGTTACACATGATGCTGAAAAAAAAGACACACACAAAAAACAAACCATGCAACAGCTTAATAATGCTGTGATGGATCTGTTATTATGTTTTTGTTTGTTTTTCTAGAGTCATATCAAAAGTGTGAGCCTAAACTCGATTCAAAACAAATGAAAAAGTTCAACTATAATAATTCAAGCAAGGAGTCATTTGTGAAGATCACAGCAAACATCCTGAAGAGAATGAAGCTGAATAAGCAGGCTGATCATCTACTGAGCAGTAAGAAGATATCTATAAATATATCAGCTAATGGAAAAACTAAAATTTCATAATGTTGCAAGAACTTGACCTGATTCTTCACAAGCACTTAATTTGGGCAGGAAAGAAATGGTCATGTACCCTTGATAAGTACTTAAATTCAATATATATATTTTTCTTTGTTTCTAAAGGAACTCACAGTGGACATTGTCAGCGTAACCTTAAATCCACCCTGAAGAAGAAGTTCCAGTGTGTGTTTGAGGGCATCGCTAAAGCAGGAAACCCAACCCTCCTGAATCAGATCTACACAGAGCTCTACATCACAGAGGGAGGGACTGCAGAGGTCAATGATGAACATGAGGTCAGACAGATTGAAACAGCATCCAGGAAACCAGACAGACCAGAAACAACAATCAAACAAGAAGACATCTTTAAAGCCTCACCTGGAAGAGACGAACCAATCAGAACAGTGCTGACAAAGGGAGTGGCTGGCATTGGGAAAACAGTCTTAACACAGAAATACAGCCTGGACTGGGCTGAAGGCAAAGCCAACCAGGACATCCAGTTCATATTTCCATTCACTTTCAGAGAGCTGAATGTGCTGAAAGAGGAAAAGTTCAGCTTGGTGGGACTTGTTCATCACTTCTTTACTGAAACCAAAGAAGCAGGAATCTGCAGCTTTGAAGACTTCCAGGTTGTGTTCATCTTTGATGGTCTGGATGAGTGTCGACTTCCTCTGGACTTCCACAAAACTACAATCCTAACTGACCCTAGAAAGTCCACCTCAGTGGATGTGCTGCTGATAAACCTCATCAGGGGGAAACTGCTTCCCTCTGCTCGCCTCTGGATAACCACACGACCTGCAGCAGCCAATGAGATCCCTCCTGACTGTGTTGGCATGGTGACAGAGGTCAGGGGGTTCACTGACCCACAGAAGGAGGAGTACTTCAGGAAGAGATTCAGAGATGAGGAGCAGGCCAGCAGGATCATCTCCCACATCAAGACATCACGAAGCCTCCACATCATGTGCCACATCCCAGTCTTCTGCTGGATCACTGCTACAGTTCTGGAGGATGTGCTGGAAACCAGAGAGGGAGGAGAGCTGCCCAACACCCTGACTGAGATGTACATCCACTTCCTGGTGGTTCAGGCCAAAGTGAAGAAGGTCAAGTATGATGGAGGAGCTGAGACAGATCCACACTGGAGTCCAGAGAGCAGGAAGATGATTGAGTCTCTGGGAAAACTGGCTTTTGATCAGCTGCAGAAAGGAAACCTGATCTTCTATGAATCAGACCTGACAGAGTGTGGCATCGATATCAAAGCAGCCTCAGTGTACTCAGGAGTGTTCACACAGATCTTTAAAGAGGAGAGAGGACTGTACCAGGACAAGGTGTTCTGCTTCATCCATCTGAGTGTTCAGGAGTTTCTGGCTGCTCTTCATGTCCATCTGACCTTCAGCAACTCTGGACTCAATCTGCTGGAAGAACAACAAACAACCTCCAAGAAGTCTGAAACAACAGAATATTCAGAGAAACCCTTCTACCAGAGTGCTGTGGATAAGGCCTTACAGAGTCCAAATGGACACCTGGACTTGTTCCTCCGCTTCCTCCTGGGTCTTTCCCTGCAGACCAGTCAGACTCTCTTACGAGCCCTGATGACACAGACAGGAAGTAACTCACAGACCAATCAGAAAACAGTCCACTACATCAAGATGGAGCTCAGTGAGAATCTGTCTGCAGAGAAAAGCATCAATCTGATCCACTGTCTGAATGAACTGAATGATCGTTCTCTAGTGGAGGAGATCCAACAATACAGGACTTCAGGAAGTGTCTCCACAGGTAAACTGTCTCCTGCTCAGTGCTCAGCTCTGACCTTCATCTTACTGTCATCAGAAGAAGATCTGGATGTGTTTGACCTGAAGAAATACTCTGCTTCTGAGGAGGCTCTTCTGAGGCTGCTGCCAGTGGTCAAAGCCTCCAACAAGGCTCTGTGAGTAAATCTGTGATCATGTTTATTTTTAAAATGTTGATTAAAAGTGGTCATAGATTTCTTCCATGACAGATCCGTGTCCTAAAACCATGAGCCAGCGTAGTTGTATAGTATAAAAGAAAAAAGGAGAACTTTTGACCACAATATTGTAACTTGAATGAACTTTTGATACAGCCTTTAAACATAAAATTTATGAACAGAATCGGTGACAAAGGGCAGCCCTGGTGGAGCCCATCACCCACCGGACTTATTACTATCCAACGTATTGCCGGCTATGCCAACCAAGCTCTTGCAATGGTTGTAAAAGGATCGAATGGCCTGTAGCAATGGCCATGAAATGTTTCTCAGTTTTATTATTTTCAGTCACATCTGTTTTTGATTATTAACTGAATATTTTAAAATTCAGGCTTTTTATGTTATACAAAACATATTTTCTTATGTCTTGTATTGATTCTGAAGGAATAGTTTTCATCAGTATCGCAGATACCAGCCTGAATTTTACTTTGTATTGGATCAGGAAGGAAATCAGTGGCATCACACATCACTTACAGCAACTTCAGTACCTCTTCATTTTAATAAACTGGGGGAGGTGCACCAAGATTCAGTATGAGATAAAGAATTATTTTTAACTGTAAGGTTGGAGAAATCTGTTGTTGGAAATTGGAAGAACGGGTCATCTTAAAAATCACTGCATTGTAGTTTTATTCAGGCCCCTTCAATCTGTGATCGCTGTTGCTTTGCATTGTAAATGCTACTATTACAAAAGTCACAAATATTAGTGTATGTGTGTGTTATTGGGTAATAAACCAAAAGAACAGAATCTACCAGCACCTCACTGATTTCTGCTTAAAAACAACAAAAAAGCAATAAAGCTCTGATTTGTTTGGTTGATCTTGTCTCCCTTCCCGCTTGATTTCAGACTGAGTGGCTGTAACCTGTCAGACAGAAGCTGTGAAGCTCTGTCCTCAGTCCTGAGCTCCCGGACCTCCCGTCTGACAGAGCTGGACCTGGGTAACAACAACCTGCAGGATTCAGGAGTGAAGCTTCTGTCTGCTGGGATAAAGAGTCAATACTGCAAACTGGAAACGCTGAGGTCAGATCAAGCGATATCGATTTTTTTTTCATCAATTAACATCATTTAATCAATTTAATTTGGAAAAAATTAACATTGTGTGTATGTTTTGTTTTTTTAATGAATCCATGCAAGTCACAGTAAACTGCCACATTTGTCTTTTGTAACATGAGGCAATAAGGATTCCAGCATGTCCTGAAACAGTGTTGAAATATTGTAAATGTAGTAGCTCCTCAAGGCACCATGAATATACTTTAACACAAGTGTTTCATGTCTTCTTGTCATCCTTTCTTCAGACTGAGTGGCTGTAACCTGTCAGACAGAAGCTGTGAAGCTCTGTCCTCAGTCCTGAGCTCCCAGTCCTCCCGTCTGACAGAGCTGGACCTGGGTAACAACAACCTGCAGGATTCAGGACTGAAGCTTCTATTTTCTGCAGTGGAAAGTCCAAAGTGTACACTTGGGATTCTCAGGTCAGGATTCAGTCTTTTCTGATGATGATTTAAAACCTGAGTCAGGTCGATAAATGGCTTACTCATTTACAACAGACATGATTTGTTAAATCACCTTATATATGTGTGCTTAAGTTCTGTGCTGCTCTGATTTATTGCCCGTGCTGTCTTTCAGTTCAGCTTTGTCGAGCCTCTGGTAGGATTTCTTTTACATGACCTGTGTAAAAACAAAACAGGAAACACACATACGGGCGATCGTGGCTCAAGAGTTGGGAGTTCGCCTTGTAATCGGAAGGTTGCCGGTTCAAGCCCCGGCTTGGACAGTCTTGGTCATTGTGTCCTTGGGCAAGACACTTCACCCGTTGCCTACTGGTGGTGGTCAGAGGGCCCGGTGGCGCCAGTGTCCGGCAGCCTCGCCTCTGTCAGTGCGCCCCAGGGTGGCTGTGGCTACAATGTAGCTTGCCATCACCAGTGTGTGAATGTGTGTGTGAATGGGTGGATGACTGGATATGTAAAGCGCTTTGGGGTCCTTAGGGACTAGTAAAGCGCTATATAAATACAGGCCATTTACCATTTACATTAAGCTGAAGTAAGATGCACAATTTGAAAAATGGGGCGCAAAAAATGTTGCTGCTTTCTGGAAAGTGTGTCTAAGAAGACCCAATGGAGAAAGTGAAGAGAAAAATCAAAGATTAAGAAGAAGAAAATGGCAGAGGCAGTTTCTCTTGGACTGCCTGCAGATGGGGCGAGACTCTAGAAACAGGGATGATTGGAGAAAATGTAAAGAGGCCAGGAGATGAATACTCTGGTGTTCTGGGGATAGTGGGAGTGAGAGGAAGAGATGCCAGTAAATGATTTCAAGGATAAATTTCAGAGAATCAGAGCTAAGAAACCAAAGCAAGTGGGGAACTACAAACATGTGGACAGACTCATAATTAGGCCAAAGACACATTAAAGCAATTATTACAGGTTTAGAAACTGGGATGGATACTAAGGAGCTTAGCATGAATTTGCATTGAGGAAAGAATAGCAACGAGCATCAGAGGAAACAGTTAGGAAAACTAAAAGGATGTACTGGCAGGAATACTGCAGTACTTTAGGAAGAACTACACCAGTTCAGAATGTGTGGAGTACAGTTAAGAACATGAATGCAGACAGGAAACAACAGCAGTTGTTGTAAAGTAAATTCAAACTCCTTCATTAAATGCAGCTGGTTGAGTTGAAAACAATGGAGAATGATTGTGTTACGTTGTTTATTCTCTATAGAAATGGAGCAGAAGGAGTGCATGCAGAGCTGGACGTGGGCTGTATATACATGCGTGTATCTGTGTTGTCTGTGAGCAGAGAAAACAAAGCGCTGGAAATGTCCAGTGTATCATAAGCCAGCCAGTCCTGTTACTGCAATTCACTTCTTCACCAGAAAGTGTCACCATCAGGCTTAAACAGCAGTTTCCAGTCTTAATAGTGTTAATGAGCTCCAGGTAGTATGGATGGGAAAATGTAGAGATGCTGGGCAAACAATATGATCAAATCCACAGTGGAAATAATTGAAGTGATGACGGCAGGTGTAGAGAACAAAAATGAATCATATTGAAATGTTAAATCAGGAAAATCCTGGAGAAAAGGATAGTTCTAATGTTCAGTTTGTAATGTTGAATTCAACACAGCTCTTAAATGCATAAAAATGGCTTCACCTGACGTCAGACTGAACAATCGGATTAGCTACTGATATTGATTTAACCCTTTAAGACCTACCATAGAACCAAGTCCGCCAGAGCTTATATTATATTTTTACATGCTGTAGAGCCATTTTTGGGAGCATTTCAAGTTGCTATACATCAATACAACCATTACAGTCTAAATTTTAATAATATGTATGTATTAAGTGCATAGTAATTACATAAATTGCAAAAAAGTGCAATAAACTACAAAAAAATAGAAAATCGTTTTTGTTTTTCTAACATATATTTCTAGTTAGAGAAATTTAAGAGGCTTATCCCTCAAAACTGTAAATACAAAAAAGTTGCACAAAATAGTTTCCCACCACAGGAAATTTATTTTGAGTGCCTTCATAGTTTTACTTTTGAAATACACCAATTTTTATATACTGCAGGAAAAACAACAATGAATATTATACTGCAACTTTGCAAAATAACAGCATATGCATCAAAATAAACTATTTCCAGCAGTGCAATATGAGTCCTAAGCATATGTGGAAGGAAACTGTAACCTAGGACAAGCTGATGGCATAAGATGTAAGTACAACTCCTCAGGTTTCATATGCAAAAAAAATTATTGCGCTAGCTCACGTGGTTACAGTGCTACCGGGATTTAAAAATAGTTGCGCAAAACAGAGTGTGCCCACTCTGACCAGTTTTAAAGGGTTAAAGCAAGAAAATATAGTATTAGCATTAGCTGCCAACTCCTATTCACCTAAAATTAACATTACCTGCTAATGGCAGTCTAGTTAGCATTAACTCCGCACTAATGTAATGCTAATTCACATCAAATTATCTTTAGCTTTAGCATTAGCTGCTAGCTTCAGCCTACCTAGCACTAGCTGCTCACATTGTTAAAAGGGAAGAGAAAATGTTATTAGCATTAGCTTGTAATAATTATTCACCCCTAATTAGAATTAGCCACTAATGCCAGCATACTTAGCATTAACTCCTCACATCGTTATAATGCAAATGATGCTAACTTGCATTAAATTAGACTGCTGTCATTAGCTAATGCTATTTAGCAGTAGCTGCTCACATTGCTATAAAGCAAAGGAAAACGATATGAGCATTAGGTTCTAATGCGTATTTGCCTTAAATTAGACGTAGGTGCTAATGGCAGCCTACTTAGCATTAGCAGCTCAGATGCTGTAATGCTAGGAAAAAGAGTGTTAGCATTAGTCGTTCACATTGTTATAAAGTTAAGGGAAATAGTGTTAGCATTAGCTACTCACATTGTTAAAAAGGGTTAGCATTAGTGCATAATGCTAATTCACATCAAATTAGCATTAGTTAATAACGGCAGCCTATTTAGCATTAGCAGATAATGTTGACCTTGGCCCACTGGAAAAGTTCAGAACTAAAGATTTAGGAGTGTTTCTCGATAGCTCTTTCTCATTTGGGAAACAAATAAATTCTGTTATTAAAACCAGCTGTAAGGTTTATATTGTTGATTGTCATTTATGCTTAGAAATATTTACTCATATATGCTTAGAGTTGTATAATCGATTGCATGATGATAGAGGTTTGATCCTGAGTAGTCTGTAAAGACTCTGTGTGCCTTCCAGAGTGCTCTGGCATGCACACACCACTTGGGGCCATGAGAGAGGTCGTACCCTCTCTTACTGATTTATGGTGTAGGACAGGGGCCTCAAACTCAATTTAGCTGGGGGCCGCTGCAGGCAGAGTCTGGGTGAGGCTGGGCCGCATTAGGTTTTCCACAAGAAAGGCATGGTTAAGAAATTCCAATCTTCTCAAATCTCTTTATTTTTATTTTTCAACACAAAATATAAAAAATAAATAAACAAATTAGAATTAATAAGAAAATAAATCAATCTGTAATACATAAATAAAATAATAATAAGATATTTTTAGTCAGTGAACTTATGTGTTTTTTTCAGTCTTCTATATCTGCTGTATTTAGATTGAAATGTCCGTATTAACAGTTCTATAATCTTCTTCTGAACATGAATGGAACACTGTAGAAAATGAACTGTTCTTCTGAACATGGCTTCTCTTGCCTACTCCTTGCTGCTAGAGACCTGGCAGCGTTTCCTCTTGCATAGCCGAGTTAGCAGTTAGCAGTTAGCACAGGAACACTAACTCCATCCTTCTCCA
>NW_028187224.1:117500-300241 GCF_057381845.1 Rhamphochromis longiceps
TATGTCAAATCACCCTAAATTACTGTAAAGATACACAGTTTAACAAATGTATTAGCAGTTATCCCATTCATTGAGCTCATCTCATGGCAAACTGCATCTTACGAGCAACCAAAGAAATTGTTAATTTAATAGTGAAAATAAGAAGGTAACATTTTCAAAAACATCTCAGCTTGGTAATGCTTCCTCCGGGTGTGCACATCACATGTCTCTCTGCAGAGTGGTTTGAGTTCTGCAGGGCGTCATGAATGTCTCTTCCAGTTGTTTCATTGTCCATAGGACCAGAGTCCAAATGTATGTAGAATAAACATTCAAACATACCAGTTGGTTTTGTTGTTTGTCAACATGGGTCTCAGCTATTTACAAAGCTGCAGACCTCTCAGCACTCTAGTTTTATGGCCTCCCATTACCTCACTTCAGGCCTTCATCCTGCGAGGGGGATATTTATGACTCCTTCATTGTCCACGCTCTGCAGAAAAACACTTCTGTGGAAAGGGTGCAGGGTTCCGTTGTCTTACTGCTGTTATGATCCCAGCAGCCTTCAGAGTGTCATCGTATGCACATAGGAAACTGCTGTCATCTCCACCATAGCTTCTGGTTCCTGTGCTTTCACAGAATCATGATGTCATCCTCGAACTCCTTCTGCGCTGTCGATGGAGCTTGGCACGCTCCCCTCATCCCTCGAGTGTTCATGTTCCAACGCTGCTGAAGGTTTAAGGCAGAGCACGTCGTACACCTTAGTTGTCTTCCTCAGCGTCAATATTGAATCTTTCATTTTATTTAAAATCTCCTGGAAGCTCAGTAGCACAGCTCTCTGTGTCATGTCTGCTGTGCTGAAGATGATCTCTGATCCTCCTGAAGTCTCTCCTGGCCTCAGCTCCCATCCTGTGGACGATCCTCTCAGGCACTCCTTCTTGTCATGGATAGTCCTGATTTTGGGCCTGCTGGATCTTTCTCAAAACACTCAGCTTCTCTGCCTTCCTCCTGGTTCAGCTGATTTCATGATGGGCCCCAACCAGCTTGACCTTTGACCTCAACCACTGCCTGGGCTATGCCTGGAATGTTTCTCGCTTCTCACTGCTGCACCTGTATTTCAGAAAAACTTCTATTTGGAGAGCATGTCAACAATCATCAAACCACATTCTTTAGTTCAGTGAACTTCACTTATAGGCCATCAAGCCTTATCTAAACATGGATGCACCACTTGCATAGATTTAATACTTGTAAATAAACAGCTAATCACACAAATCACTGCAACAATAATAGTAAACATTGTTTAATATTAATTCTGGACCCCACCTCTTGACGCATGGACAACCATGCGTCAACTCACCAAACCTGGATCCCTGTCTTAAAAACTGGCTCCACCAGGAGCCTGCATACACAAGATCTGGAAATAAAATCAAACTTCACACGTATAAACAATTATTTCAAAAGAGTAATAAGCATTCAGCACGGGCAAGACAAGTGTCATGTGCAGGTTTTCTCAAATCATTAAATCACTATTGTTACCATAATTTGCCCCAGACATGGATCATCCCATGTACTCAGTTAACATTAATGTAATCAGTGACTGCCCTTAAGCAAAGTCACTCCACTTATATATTACTATGGGTTCAAAGTGGCCAGCTAAGAGCCCATATTCAACTTTTCCATAAACACCGTAATCTCTTATTTGTTTTACTCATGCCACTTGTCCGTTTCAGCTGAATCCTCCACAGTATTCTCAAAGAAACAAACATTAGCAATACACATTGACTGTGGTCAGACGGAGGTCAGACACAGGTCAACAGGTTCCAGAGGTGCCATAAAAACACCATAAAATCAACCATCCATTGTTGTGGAAAATATGTTATTCATATCATCAAAGTAACCGTCACATTTTCCCAAAAACACAATGTAACAGCATCACCACTCATAACCTGTAAACACAGTTTTCCTCACACATAAACCCAAAAATCCTGTAGTAGGAAAAACATCAACCAGTTGTCCTGGTATAAATCATGTGATCAAACCACATGAAGAACTGTAATGCTGTAGAAAAGAAAATGCAAATGTTAGCGCTGCGCAGATGTATACAATTTCTCACAGTTTCTTTTACCAGTCAGTCAGCTTTCTTTCCTTTCACTCACGCATTCATACATTCATTCTTTCTTTCTTTGCTGATAGTGGAATCGATTGTCGCATTTAGTTTCCACTCTCAGCAAAATGACGTCATTTCAAAAAAGAAAAAGAAGAACTTTAGTTTGGATTACATCGCTGGATCCTTTTTAGGCCGGGACTTTCATTTAATATTGTCCCAATAAGTGGCTTTCTCCAGAACCCATTTTAATGTGGAGAAAATGCACTTGTAACGGCGTTCTCGACAGGTCGTATAGCACTTTTAATTTCTGACGTGCAGATCTGCTTAAAGAAAAGAAATAGACAAACAAAATCAGTGCCTGTTCAAAAGATAAAAATGAAAAATAACAGAGATTATCAAACCAAACTCTCAGTGCTCTGTAAAAGTATCAAAATAAAAAGGCCTTGTTGAGTCATGACACAAACTCCTCATCTCAGGAGGGTAAATCATACCATTAGCATGGTTTATTATACCATCATACTAATCGGCAGGCTCGACTTCACAACAGAAGAAAAATCATCAGCTAGATTAACTCCAAATCAACCATCAGCTGCACAAAACACAACATAACCCTAATGTCATATTAGCTATGAGTTTAATCACCAGGTCTGTGCTCTTCACTCATTTAGGCCACAGATCTATTTTATTCAACTTTCCTTTTTCCTTCATCATAAAACATGTGACATGCTGTCATGCACTTCACAAAAAAAGTTTGTTCTGACGTATTCAGAGTTGTGTATCTAAATACAAGATTCACTCGCACATCAAAACAGGAAACTCAGTGTTTTACAGTCTCTACTCAACACACAACAAGCTCCAACACATCTCATTCACTCATACTAGAATTCAGTCACCTTTCATTAATCTAAAACCGATCAACTAATTTGTATATCAGCTATTAACCCACTAAGTTGACAGGACAACAGAAATGCATGTTCAAAATATTATCACAAAAGGCAATTTCCCTCATACAGTAAATCACTTGCTGCATCAATCAAGCAGGAAGCTTCTCCCAATTTACCATTTTAACATTAAATTTATTGTCTGATCACTGATTGGTCAAACCAGGATCTTTTTTCCCACAAAAGTTAAATTGTTGTCCTGCAACCTAGAGAGTCAATTTTTTTTTTCTTTAGGATAAATTCAGTATTTGATAACAAGTGTCTGCTAAATTGACACTATTTTACACTGATGAAAGATAACAAGCTAATTTTCATTGCATGGGTGTTTGTGTTATTAGGCAGGTCTAATGCATGTCTGTGGAGCTGTATATCCAGCAGAGCATGTAATGTGCTATGAGTTTCACTGGTCTTTACATCACACGAGGTGACTTGGACAAGATGATAAACAGACTCACACACTTAAAATGTTGTCTAATCTTCATGAGTTATTTTGTGTTTGTATTAGTAGGGTTAATGCATGTTCTGTTTTTATGTATCCTTTCATGTACCTTCCCCCCTTTTTTCTGAAACAAAACTCCGTTCACTCCAAATTTTGTTTCAGAAACATCTAAATGAAAAACTCTGTCATAGTCAGGCACAGCTAAACCCCAAATGCTTGCAGGTTACCATCGGCAACCACACTGTGTGTTGTTAACCCCTTCTACAAATGCCCTCTCTTAAAGTGTAACACTTTGTGTATGATTTTTTTTTATCTCTGGTGCATATTATCTGTATGTGTCGTGTCACTTTCCATTTTTTCTAACAGTACGCTTGCATACCTCAGTGCTTGTCTTCCTCCCCCTTTTGTGGTGGTCTGGACACTGTGTCAATCCTCCACTTCCAGGCAGTCGCTTGTCTCCCCAAATTCCTTAACCTAATTTGATTGCCCACACTAAAACAGCAGCCTCAGTCCTCTTCTGCTCCTTTCCTTCTCTCCCACTTTTCAGTCCAATGGCAGTCAGCTTTTTCAGCTTTGTCCCGTGTCTCTCTTTGTCCCACTGTCTATTTTATTGCCATCTCACTCCAAACATGGCAAATGTCAAACTCAGACAGTCTTCTCAAACGTCCTTCACACACAGTGAGGTTGCAGCTGGCTGGAAACGCATCTCCATCCATCCAATCTAGATGGTGGTTCTTCTCTTTCTGATGCCGTTTGCCCACAGTGCTGCTGGACCTCTCTGCTCAGGACTCTGGTATTGTCTCTTGGACTCCTGTCCACTGTTGATGTTCATGCTCGTGCTTCTGAAACTGCACTCGGTGTCTTCAGGGAGAGATTAGTTTCCTTGGAGCTTGCTTGTTCGGGATGAGGACGGGAAGCTGCAAAACAATTCAGCCAAAAAATTCTGGCTGGGTGTTTTCTATTTTTTCTAATGATTTCAACCTATAATTTTCTTCCGACTGCTGCCCGTGGAGAATTGATCCAGGTCCGTTCCCCACCTGTAAACGACAGACTGAGAGACTTTCATTATTATCCTCACTGCTTAATCAACACACATCTCTCTCTCTCTCTCTCTCTCTCTCTCTCTGTTTTTGTGAACCGTCCTTTCTTAAAAGCAGAAAATAAGATTGTAGTTGTTCTTGGTTGATCAACACAAAACCTTTTTCCTATGATTATTTTTCATCTACAATGTAAATTTTGTCTCTTTTTCACTCTTTTTTGTTTGTATTATTATTATTTTATTTTTTTAAATAGCTGGTGATCTGCAGTATCACCGCTCTCACAATCAAAAACAATTATTTTTACAAAGCGCACAGAAACACTTTGATGTCAAACACATTCACACTCACTTTGTCATCTGCATAAATAAATCATATGGCTGGAGATATGTGCCATGGTGATCCATAGGCATGATCACACGTTTATTTAATTATTTTCAACCCAACAAAACAAATAAACAAAAACATGATGCTGATGCTACACACACACGAGTCAAGGTGCAGAAAAACTGCTCATGGAAACGCTGCACACTCATAGCTCTGTTTCCCTCTCTTTGAGTAGTTCTCAGACAGCTCTTGATCTAATAATGTGTAGCTTGCTCATCAGCTCGGAAAAAAACTGCAACGCAACATCACACAGTAGTTGCGTGCTCTGCCCACAGCGGCAAAGTCTTACACTTTCACATTCAATTCAGCTTCTCCATCATGTACTTCTAGATGTTTCATACAGGGTTCAGCATATTAGTTGTTTTCACAGGCGTGCTGTATATCTCATCAATGGCTCATAATAAGACGACAGTCTTTCACACAGGTCAAGTGCCTCTATGCACTTCATTAGATTAAATATTTGCCTATATCACTTCACCTCACATGTCATTGTACTGAATTTGAGCAACCACAAGCTTAATGTAGGTTACTTTTAACAACTATCCACCTCAATTACGTCTATGGTCTGACACACAGGCTGTTGTTGATCAGGGAAAGCTAAAGAGTTAACATTTTGTGTCAGCAAGGGGTGGAGGGAAAGCCACCCACCAGAGCATAGCTGCTGATGCGGGATGGCCTTTTCCACACACTCCTGGCTGCTTAGGAAACCATGATAACAACAACAGCTGCTGACGTCACACACCACGCGTTCTGCTCCGCACACACTCACACATAACAACAACAACGAAACGACGACGAAAATGACAATAACACAAAATAGGCCTACTGTCCAGCACAATCTGGACCCCGCGGAACCTCTCAACACCCCACAAAGCAGCGGAGAACCAAAAAAGTTCGAACTGCGCAACTCTGCGACTTAATGCTTCTGTACAAAAAAACCCCACTAAGCGGCTTTGTACATCGTACCACTTAGACGGCGAATTTTAGCCCCACTGAGCGGCCACGGACAACACCCCACTGAGCGGCGAAGACGTAATTTTAGCCCCACTGAGCGGCCACGGACAACACCCCACTGAGCGGCGAAGACGTACAGTTATAGAGTTGGACTCTAAACTTACTCGGTGTTGCTTAGCGTGTAATATCCGCCTCGAATCCCGCCGATCGCCATTCATCGAGGAGAAAAGACAGACAGCGAATCCACAGGAACTTCCTGGCTGACGTCAGTCTTTCAGCGTGTCCCTTCTCCCCTCGGTGAATGCGATTCCAGGGATCCGGCATCGAAGGACCAATTAATGATAGGTTTGTAGCTTGTACCTATCCGCTGGAACGTTGAAGACAATATAATTACACCGCAAAGCAAGACACGAAGTAGGCAAGCTCTTCATGTTACTCGTGCACGAGAGAAAACCGAAGAGGCGCCGTTCCCTCGCCTGACCCGGTTGCTCTCGTCCGTTCTCCCGTACCACTGTTCTTTTATTGAGGTTACATGAATATGCATAAGTTCATTAACATATGACGTCTACATTCACACAAAGAGTACCTTGCCTGTGAATGTGGGTGTGTGTGTGTGTGTGTGTGTGTGTGTGTGTGTGTGTGTGTGTGTGTGTGTGTGTATGTGGGTGTGTGTGTGTGTGTGTGTGTGTGTGTGTGTGTGTGTGTGTGTGTGTGTGTGTGTGTGTGTGTGTGGGATCTGTGTGAGGTCAAGATGTGACCCTGTGAAAACTCCCCAAGGCTGGCGCCTAGAAGTCTAGCAGATTTATCTAAACAAAAGGCTCTTATACTTAAACAGATATACGTGTGTTTGCTATACCATAAATCAAAGATAAACTCTCCTAGGGAGTAAGTGATTTATACCAAGGATACTCTAGAGGAATGAATGCACTTCCTTCTACACAGAGTTAATACAGACCTCCTTTAAGATGAAACATTCTTTCAATCTACAAATGATTATACACTTCTAAGCATATATGAGTAAATGTTTCTAAGCATAAATGACAATCAACAATACAAAACCTATCACATGTAAGCTCAATAAAAAGCAGTGTTACGAGGGAGCAGACGAGAGCGACTGAGGTCAAGTGAAGGAACGGCGCTGTCACAGTTCTCTCCCTCATCAATTGTCTGGTTCCAGCGGTGGGTCTGTGCTAGACAACCCATCACCAGCTTCTTCCACTGGTCACCAGTACGTGGTAGAATCCACTTCCAGATCTGGTTGTCTTTAAATCTGTGAATGGATTGGCTCCATCTTATCTCTCTTTAACAAAATAATCCAAGTGGAGCCCTCAGGTCTGCAGATAAGCAGCTTCTGACCAGAACTAGACGTAAAAACAGAGGTGAGCTTTATCGATGGCTGCAGCCAAACTCTGGAACAGTCGCCCTTCACATCAGGTCGTCACCAACACTGGACATTTTTAAAAGCCGGTTGGAAACACATTTGTACTCTGTAGCTTTCAATCCTGACCAGTCTTTATAGTCATTACTGTGTATGTTTCCTATTTTCTCTCTACTCTGTGCAGCACTTTGGCTCAAGCTGTTTTTAAATGTGCTGATAAATAAATGTAGATTTCTTTGAATAAAACAGTGGAGCCGAGCTTTGAGCTCAGTGTGTAACAGTGTGTGTGTGAGAGCCATGTAATGTCCATGTGTGCATGCTGACTGTGCTGCTCTGACCCCCCTCCTCCTTTCAGGGTGGAGCCTGCTGGAGTCCGATGGTTGAGACCAGGTCTGAGGAAGTGTAAGTGTGTTTTTAATGGGATTCATGAAAACAAAGCAGCACACATTCAACCATCTTCATCATGTCAGGAGTCATCATCAAAGTGTCAATCAATGAACAGATGATGGATCAATAACTGCAGCTGGATTGTGTTTGTTCTCTCCATCAGATTCCTGTCAACTCACAATCGACACAAACACAGTGCACACAAAGCTCCAACTGTCTGACAACAACAGGAAGGTGACACATGTGAAGGAGGTTCAGTCATATCCTGATCATCCAGACAGATTTGATGTTCATCAGCTGCTGTGTAGAAATGGTGTGACTGGTCGCTGTTACTGGGAGGTCGAGTGGAGAGGAGGGGTTAATATATCAGTGAGTTACAGAAGCATCAGAAGGAAAGGAGACAGTGATGACTGTTGGTTTGGAAACAATGATCAGTCCTGGAGTCTGATCTGCTCTGATCGTGGTCCTCAGTCTGTCAGGCACAATAACAGACTAACATCCATCTCCTCCTCCTCCTCCTCTGTCTCTAACAGAGCAGCAGTGTATGTGGACTGTCCTGCTGGCACTCTGTCCTTCTACAGAGTCTCCTCTGACACTCTGATCCACCTCCACACCTTCAACACCACATTCACTCAAACTCTTTATCCTGGGTTTAGAGTCTGGTCTCGTGGTGGCTCAGTGTCCCTGTGCTGAGTGGAGTGTAAAGAGTGTCTCCTGTTACAGAAACACTCTGACTGTTGAACAGATAGTTCAGTCTGTACATGTCTGTCTCTTTCACTCACAAACACGTTTTCAGATTCATGGATTCAATCAGTTGATGTTTGAAACTCTTCTAAATGATTCCTTGTAAACTTCTTCAGTCACAAACAAACAGGAAGTGATGTCACGTGTGTTCCTGTCCACACAGCAGAATGAGTCTATTGCTGACAGTGATGTACAAACAGGGTTAGCATTTCTGAGGCCCAAAATAAACTGAGTAGTTCACTGAATGAACAATGGACTGTGAGCTCAGTTCCTTCATCATTAGTATGGATTATATATGTATATGTATTATATTAGTATCATATATATCAGGTGCTGCTGCTTTCAGTCATTGTGCAAATGTGCTGTTTGTAAGCTTGTAAAGCTGCAGTCAGCTGAGACTGAAGAAGTCACCTGATCAGTGAGCAAACGTTTCTGAAAACGTCCAGATGAACAGAATCAACCTTTTGGGATCAGCCAGCAATGCAGCATCATTGTTGTTCAGCTTCAGAGGTTTGCAGGAATGAACTGATGACCAGAAACAGCTGCAAAGTCCAAGAAAATACCAGCTGGAGTTCAGCTGCATTTGAAGAAGTCAAAGAAAAGTAAGGATGGCAAAGGGCGACGTTTTCTTCCAAAGAACTGAAAACATGGTCGACGCCTCATTAGAAGAATCATCTGGACATTTGTGAGGAACTCTAACCAAGAAAGCAACGTCACACAGATCCAACAGACAGTTTCCATGACTGCAAGTGTTGAGTGGAAAAATGCTACATTGCATTATTGCATCCTCTCACCACAGGAGGCGCTGTTGGCACCACTGATTGCTGATCAGCTGTTCTCTGATGATCTGATTGATACTGTGAATAACGGGACTCACTGAACTCTGTGACACAGTGAAGATTACAGAGTTGAACTTCAACATCTGACTGACGTCACACAGACAGAAGGATGAACCAGTGAGGCACAGAACACAGTTACTGGAGATACTGGATCAGCTCCATGTGAACCTCTGATGGAGAAGCTGCTGAGCCAGAGAAACATCAGGACATGACAGCAGCTGCACTTATCTAACAACATGTAGCAGAGCTGATCTATGTTAGAGGATCTATCACAGCAGCTGAAGCCAAAGTCCAACACTGGATACCAGCTGAGCCTGTGCTGAGTGTAGTGTTACAGGAAAAGGGCAGAAACACTGGTAGCTCCCAGTGATGCTGGCTGGGGCACAGAGCTGAATGATGCAGCATCAGGACACTGTTTCAGTCTGACTGACAGAGAAACCTGTAGCTGTATCTACATGTGAGGCAGAGGCCACACAAGCAGCTTTCTATGTTTCACAGTGACTGAGATCTTCAGTGGGGGTGGACATGCTCCTGTACAGACCTCTGAGGAGAACCAAGGTGCAGTCAAAGAGTCCAGTCTGTCCTCACAGATGTGAACATGTGCTTTCATCAGGTCTGCTGTCAGCTAGCAGGCTCACATCAGAATCACTGTTCCTGAAAAACACAGTCTGTGTGACATCATCAGTCAGCTGATGGTCCCAGATCTGAATGGTTTCTGTCTCTACTGAGGAAGTCAGAGAATATCACTGAGGTGTGGATCAGGTCTGAGTGAGCTGTGGAGGGACAGCTTTAAACAGTCCACAGGTCTCACGTCCTGCTCAGTCTGGTAGCAGATACCTCGTATTGTTCCAGATGTGCTGACATCAGCAGCAGCACAGCTGTGTGATACCATGAATCTCAGTTATTGATCCAACACATAGTAAATACAAAGATCAGGATTTCTGAGAGTAATCATTATGAGTCTGAACACATGATCACTGAATGTTAGTCTCCACAATAATAAGCTAACACAAGCAAACACAGCTTTCAGCTCTTATTTTGAAACTGGCTTATTTAGAGAGCTGTGATGTGAGCGTGCCTGGCTCTGAGGCACTTGGGTCAGCCTCTGTTGTTTAGAAGTGTTACAGACTGTGAATGACACAGACCTGTCAGTTTCCATGTTTGTCTGTAACACAGCTCAGGGCTCCATGCTGAACGCATCCATCCAGTGTTATTGATCCAGGACTGATACCAGCATTGGGATCAATACTACAACACACAATCACATGAACGTGATGTGTTTGACCAGCTTTATTCATTAATGATCAATCAGCTTATTTACTGCATCTGAGTCCAGCTTCATTTAAATGATCCAACCATGAAAATGACATCAGTCCTACAGAAGCACTTCATGCTAACAGGAAGTCATTTATTAAGGTGGAATAACACAGAGACACAACCACTCACAGCTAACCTGACCTACCACCAGTAGGCAACGGGTGAAGTGTCTTGCCCAAGGACACAACGACCGAGACTGTCCAAGCCGGGGCTCGAACCGGCAACCTTCCGATTACAAGGCGAACTCCCAACTCTTGAGCCACAATCGCCCCAATACTAAACTAAGATACTTTCAGTGTGAATCATTTGCAGGAACACAGGCAGGATTTAAAGTGCAGAACTTTACAGTCTCTGTCTCAAAGTTGGTCTAAACATGCTAACAGCTCTTTGTTTTTTTCAGTTTTCACTGGTTTGATGTAATGAAAGAAATTTTAAAGAAGCAGACGATTGTTGTTATTTTAGTTCTATAGTTTCATAAATCGTGGTGTGGATCTAAGTCAACATTCAGAATAAATAAGATAATACAGCACTTTGATGGTTGCCTTTGTATTTTCCCAGCAGTGCTCAGGTTGGTTCTCGGCTACATTTACATACAGATGTTAATGTGTTCAGCAGCTGGACTCATCTGAGGAAGGAACATTGGAAAGGTGCTCAGTGCACAACTGCATCACTAATTTTATGTAAGACCCTGTGTTTTATTGTATTTATATATTTGTAACATTTGACTTAAACACTTTTGGGAAGGATGAAAATGTTTTCAGGAGGAAGTTTTTCCTTCTGTCCGACTGCAGTACACACAACACTGCGTCTCCCCCCATTATCACACTTCCTCAGGCTGGTGATGAGCGCCCCCTGGTGTCACAGTGTTGATGACGTCATGCACAGTGAAACATAAACAGTGTCTGTTAATAAAAAATCATGTGTCCATCCTCATGTTTGCATCATGTTTCTGTAAAATCATCAGCTGTTTCTGAACCTTCTTCATTGTTTGACTCATTCCAACAGCTGTGAGCTGTGATGGAGTCAGAGCAGCTTCATCACTGATGTTCAGGTGAAGCTGAACTTAATAAACTGTAGAAATGATCAGGATTCAGGTTGGATGTGTAAAACACTTCTGTGTGAGGTCGCAGTGCTTCATATGTGTGTGTGGGCTGAAGCACACACGTGTGAGTCCTCAGAGGTTTCACACACATCACTGCACACACTTATAATCCTAGTTTAAGCTTGTGGATCATATCGGACACATCAGCAGCTCTTTGGAGACAAAGATTTGAGATTTAAGATGAGTCATAGTCTTTCTATCCATGGTAGCTTCCACTGCTGAGGCTCGGGAAACATGAAGAGGATAATTAAGAGCAAGCATCAGCTCTGTCTCATCTAACTACACAGTATTATGATCATGCACTTATGTCTCAAACTAAGACACAATGAGACAAAATGAGTTCTGTGAGTCTTTAGATTATCAGTAAATTCTGGTGACAGTTTGACGCTCAGTGGAGCCATTTTTGGTTTGTGATGAGTGTTTTGTGAGCTTCTGTTTTGTGAGTCGCTCTTTGTAATTTAGAAGATCGTGCAGAAATGTGCGCGCCCTTATCTGAGAGGACACGGAGAGAGTGTCGCAGACTCGAGGTGAGGAGATAAACCTCGGAGCAGGATGGCCTGCACGTTACCCATGTGCATCTTTTCAGTGACATCAAGTGAACCCATAATAAGCATTTCTATGTCTTAGACATCATGTCCATTTCTAATGAGAGATTATTTTTAAATGAGGGAAACCTGGTCTAACAACACGCTTACAACAGAGCTAAAGGTTCACCACAGTGAGACGGTGGGACTCTGATAAGAACTGAAACACTGTGTATGAACAGCTGAGACAAAACTATATATAAACACTCATTTATTCCAGTTTAGTTTACAATGATTTTAAAGTGGAACGATTCATGTTCATGAGCTGTTACAAACACAACTATTGATTTGTCTATATATGGTCGGACTACAAGGCTCGTGTTGAGGCTCTTGGAATAATGTGTGAATTACAGCAAGAAATGATGGTTTTCCATTTTACCAAAGTGGAATAAAATCACCACAGCAAAGAAATAATGTTATTGTCTGCAGCTAAAATATATGGTGAACATGGTTTTATAATAATGTGCAAACACAACCTCACTCTGCTCTATACGAGGAGCCAACCACAGCTGTCCGGGTCTTCATCCACCACCTCCACCATCTTTGCTCATCATCATTCACTTAATTGCTTATTGGTTTAAATCAAACTCCATTACAGGTTCAACTCTGGGATTCCCGGCCGCGTCCTCAAGTCATGCGCGGCTCAGCTGGCTGGAGTGTTCACGCACATCTTCAACCTTTCCCTCTCTCTGTCTGTAGTCCCAGCCTGCTTCAAAATGGCCACCATCGTCCCTGTACCCAAATCCTCCACCATCTCCTCATTGAACGACTGGCGACCTGTAGCCCTGACCCCCATCGTGAGCAAATGCTTCGAGAAGCTGGTCAGGGACTTCATCCGCTCTGCACTACCCGACTCACTGGACCCTCTACAGTTTGCATACCGCCACAACAGGTCCACTGATGATGCCATAGCCCTGACACTACATACTGCCCTGTCACACCTGGAGAAGAGAGACACGTATGTGAGAATGCTGTTTGTAGATTACAGCTCAGCATTCAATACCATCGTTCCCTCGAAGCTGGACAGGAAACTGCAGGATCCAGGACTGAGCAGCTCTCTCTGCAGCTGGATCCTTAGCTTCCTGTCTGACAGACGCCAAGTGGTCAGATTGGGCAGCATCACCTCATCCCCCATCACACTGAACACTGGTGCTCCACAGGGGTGTGTACTGAGCCCTCTCCTGTACTCACTCTACACCTACGACTGCACAGCCACTAACAACTCCAACATCATTGTGAAGTTTGCGGACGACACTACAGTGGTGGGTCTTATCACCAACGGGGATGAGACGGCTTACAGGGAGGAGGTCAGCGCCCTGACCCACTGGTGTCAAGACAACCATCTCACCCTCAACGTCGCAAAGACAAAGGAGTTGATAGTGGACTTCCGGAGGTGCAGAGAAGTACACACCCCCATCACCATCAACGGCGCTGCTGTGGAGAGAGTGAGCAGCTTCCGTTTCCTTGGTGTACATCTGGCTGAGGATCTTACGTGGTCAGTACACACAAACAAAACAGTGAAGAAGGCGCAGCAGCGCCTCTTCTTTCTCAGGAGACTGAAAAGATTCGACATGAGCCCCCGCATCCTCAGGACCTTCTATCACTGTGCCATTGAGAGCATCCTCACTGGATGCATCACCACCTGGTATGGCAACAGCACCGCCTACAACTGCAAAGCTCTCCAGCGAGTAGTGCGGTGCTCTGAACGGATAATTGGAGGTGAGCTTCCCTCCCTCCAAGACATCTACAGGAAGCGGTGCCTGAGGAAAGCGGGGAGGATCATCAAGGACTCCAGTCACCCCAGCCATAAACTGTTCAGACTGCTTCCATCAGGAAGGAGGTTCTGCAGCATCCGGTCCCGTACCAGCAGACTGAGAGACAGCTTCTTCCACCAGGCCATCAGACTGCTGAACACTTCATAGACACCTCAGCTTCACTACTGGAACTTTAACATTATGCACTCCATACTGTACAGTAATGCCACTGTTTTGCACATGTCTCAACTCTGTATATTTTATATATTTATATATTTATATATTATTTTTTTACTATTTAATTTGTAAAAATGTATATACACACACACACACACACACACACACACACACACACACACACACACACACACACATAGGATAATATTTAGTATACACATCCAGGAATGCATACACTATTATATATTGTACATATATTTATTAGTTTCAGATTAGCCATTCTTGTATTTTGCTCGTTTGTGTTGTTGTGTTTGCACATCTCTGTTGCTTGTGGGGCTCGCACACAAGAATTTCACTCGCATGTGCTGTGCCAGTGTGCCTGCACATGTGATGTGACAATAAAAAAGTGATTTGATTATATAACAGCATGTTGACTTTGGATCTGGTGTGCAGTGCCACCTTAAAAGATGAGGAAACTAAGAGATTACAAAAAAAGAAGTGGAGGAGTTAAAGAGCTGCAGCAGATTAACAGTTTCTGACAGTCATGTGTTAGAAATAGGACGATTAGATGAGCTGAGGGATCCATCTACTGCTCAGTGAAGCCTCATCAGAAACAGTCTCAGTGGAAGGATGGCTCTATTGTTAAGGAAGGACACAGGCAGAAAGACTGGCGTCTGTCACACAGGAACTGGACTGAAAATCAGCTGCACATATTCATCAGTATGTGCAAACATATTATAGGTGTGGAATTCAGGACAGTACCATCCACTGTGCAAATGTCTGATTGGCAGTGGCTTCATTTTTCACTATGAACAAACTGCTAATGCAGCATCACAGGACGTCAGCCATGGATTGGCCTCCCCAGACCTCAACATTACTGAAACATCTTAACAGAGGATGGAAACAAAGGGAACCAACATCCAAGAAAAGAGCTGCTGCTGAAAACTTCCTCACAGAAAACACAAACAAGCTTGACTAAGAGACTCCAGGCTGTGCTGAATTATAAAGGTGGACTGACCTCCAGGGTCCTTAGTATCATATAAGCTCAGTTTGTGTCTTATATACTTTCCATTTATATAACAAAATATATAGAAAGGAGGGTGGTTTAAGATGTGTGTAGAGTTTTATTCATTATCTTTAGACAAACAAAGAAAGCACCATCCATTCGTCTCCAGTCTGTATGAAAAACAGGGGAAAGGTCAAATTAAACCTTTGAAATTCCTTTCACAATAAATCCATAAATAAACAAAATAAAACATAGAAAAGTGTTTAAACCCACTTTTCCATGAAGCTGTCAATAGGAAATGTTCCAGTAAACATGTCTGTGTTTCTGCTGTTTTCCTTTCATGCGTCCACAGCTGACAGGTAACCCTATTGGAGTCGCCATAGTGACGGGTGGCGTCTCAGCTTCAGCGTGTTGATGGGCACAGCCATGGTTACCACAGCTGGAGTTGGTATACGGCGAGCTGTGAGAGGACAGAGATGGAGAACGCACATTTAACTCTTTAACAGGAGATACGTTACAACTAACAGACGACTGCTGTCTACATGATGTCTTTGCAGCCCTTATGCTACATGTTACACAACTTTTCTTCATGCCAACAAGACTGAGGTGCCACATAGTCGACACATACAGCTGATTATGATGCATGTTTTACTATTGCTATGTTCACATCATCTGCTTGGCTTTATTACTGAAAGCCTGGAGATCCTCTGACGTGTGCATGGCTGATGTGAAGTATGATTAGTCCTACATGACATCAACAGCAGAGGCAATGAAAGCTTTGTTGTTAACAGGTTGTAGGTAAAGTCAAATGTCTACTTCTACACTTGTGTTGGGTAAAGTTCTTCTCACTGCAGCAGATTTATATCTGTGCTTTCACAGGGCGTGATGTGGAGCTCAGCGCTGAGGTGCAGGTCTCCTTGGAGACGGCATCCTGGCTGAAAATATTATCATGCTTCCAAAACATTTCAGCTTTTATTTTGAAAGAAACAAGACTTGAAAACGAATCCCCTTCTTCCTCTTTGTCTTTGTTCTTCAGAGGAGTGTCACCTGGACAAACTCAGGGCTGTTCTAGAGCCTTTGTTATTATTTGACTCCATAGAAATAAAACTGAATCGAATCAAACAAAAACTCCCAAACAGCTAAAACACTTTGCTTTATTCTCTTTTTTAACAAATACGTTGAAGTCCATCCATAACAACACAGCTGAGATCTCCTTTGTAATCAAGTGTTTACATCCTTTGTACAGATCTGCATACAAAACAATCATTTACGTCCCACAGAAGTCTAGTTACACGTAACTATACAAGAACTGGTGAATGACAGAAACATGTCTCACACACAGAGAGAAACACAACTGAAGCATCTGTTTGCTGTTTCTGCTTTCATCATCTCTGCTGCTGTGTCAGGCTGGGGTCTCTCAGTGACGTGGTTGAGGTGAAGTATGACGAGTATCCCTGATTCAGTCCATCGAGACAAAGGGCAAAGAAAGCTGTTGTTAACAAACTCTATGGTGATGTGGCATTTAGCTCTGACTCTACGCTCTGCTGAATCCTTTGAACCTGCTGATCAGTAAAGCTCTACGTGCTGCAGCAGATTGACCTCATCTGTGTTCACAGGTGTGGACCTCAGCGCTGAGGTGCAGGAGACTTTCATTCAGTTCTCCCTGCAAACAGCATCCAGCCTGGAAATACTGTCATCTTTCTCACAAATGGTGCTCTTATCTCAGAGAAGAAGTCTGATGTAAATAACTGCAATCAACATAACTGCAATCAATAATGCCAACATGATGACTGTTCATAGCTCCTGCTTTGAAATACTGAACTTAAACATTGACCTGATGAAAGATCACAATTCACAGTGGCCCACTGTCAGAATCATTCTGAATATAAACTCATCGAGTTAATCTGAACCTTTCTCAAATGTGCTGTGAATAAATGCTGCTGCAAGCCACTGTGGGAAAGCTGTGTTATTATCATGGAAACATCTGTGACACATTCACAGAGGACGAGGACACAAAGGGACGACACGCAGAGGCTGTGTTAAAGTCAAAAATCCAAATCTTTAGTCCTAAACAGGCAGTGGTTACAAACAGGAAGACGAGCAGTCCATTAAACAGTCTACAGGGTCAAACATACAGAGAATTCAAACAGCTATTAAAAACAAATAACTGGACACTGAAAAACTTCAGTGATGTGTGAGGCACCAAAGGGAAGCAGCTGAGTATATTCAATGAATTCTCTTCAAATACAAAGACAGAAACTCCTACAGGCAGCATGCAAACTGAGCAGGATACACAAAGATCAGAGATTAGAAAATAAATCAGAAAAGGATTTCAAACTTACTGAGAGCAAGGCCTCTGTTACAAATCTGTCTAATAGAAAAACATGCTGTACAGATACAATACGCTCAGTGTTCATGGTCATTTAAAAACTGGCTCTACCTGAACCACTTCAATATTTTATGAAGTCACTGAGTCGACCATTTCTACAGTTTGTTTCCTTCATTGCAGTCAGAGTGCGGCTGGTAAGGATGAAAACACACACAGAGCGTAAATTGTCTTTGTTAGTAACAAACGTCAGCAAAGAAAAGACAAAACACACAAACACTCTCATGATATTCATGAATCATTAGAAAGCATCCAAACATTCTGCTCGTGGACTTTTACAGTCTTATTTGCACTCGCTCATCTTCATAATCATCCTGATCAATACATGACAGGGGAGGCTTTGAGGTAGGCGGGGCTCTCTGCTGATGTCAGCATGAAAGGCAGGACCAGCGTCTGCCACATGTTGGTGAAACATCACAGTACACTGGCGTGGTTTCCTTTCCAGATGTTGGACGTTTGACACTTCAACGTTGAGGCCAACAAGAAGACACAGTTTTGGGTCGGGTTGCTGCAGGGTTTCTAACTGAGCAAAAGCAGAAGCACACAGACCAACAGGGATCAGATGCTGAGTGTTAGAGGAACATCT
The DNA here is from genome assembly GCF_057381845.1 of Rhamphochromis longiceps. Classification (NCBI taxonomy): domain Eukaryota; kingdom Metazoa; phylum Chordata; class Actinopteri; order Cichliformes; family Cichlidae; genus Rhamphochromis; species Rhamphochromis longiceps. The sequence goes on from NW_028187224.1 coordinate 135,599, forward strand.
GTGCTGATCACTGAATGCTGCTGTGGTCTCTTGTTGAAGTTGGCTGGTGGGACAGTCTAATAGTGATATCCTGCCCATCGGAGGAACACTTTTAAAAACACATGCAATACTTTGTTTGTATTACAGTCACAGTTTATGTTATTTTTGTCCTTTAAAAGTGTTGCTGTACTATAAAGTCCTATAATTTGAGGCTAAAATGGCTCAGAGAGTCTCTCTCTCAGAGGATCTCCTTTGAAAGTGGAGACGGCTTTATCCGCTGATCCACGTCACTTTACCTGGATGTTTTCTTTGAAGCTGGATGAAGACTCCTCTCCCTCACTCCTGCTGCAGCTGTGTGGTCCAGTTGGCCTCTGAGGTCACAGTCAACATCTGTAGCAGAAGAGGGGAAATAAAAGTCCAGGTTACCAAAACTGGGAGCTTTTCCAAAATAGAGCGTAACTGGACTTTTTCAGCCTTACAGGCAGATAGTCGTCTGAAGCTGCAGCTTTTTCTTTTTAGCTTTTTCCAATCTCTGCTCTCGGCTTTCTTTGAGAACATGTCTGCTTTCTTGGCATGGGTCTGTCTGCTGTTGGTGAAGAGACTAAATCCACATACTCGCTACTAAGATCTCCTCAAGTAGTCTCAACCAGATTACAGTTTAAGAGTAAATGTCTCCTGAGAGTTTCACCTTGGGGAGATGCTGTCTTGCTACCATGCAATCATGAGCATTAATCTATGAGGTGAAAAAGTAATTTTAAAAGCTCCAGCCACAAGTTTTATTTCATCTGTGTTTTGGTCAGAGTCCCATCAGACCTCCAGAATGGTGTCAGAGTTTTTTCTATCCACGTGATGAGCACAGGCCTCAGGTCCAGACCTCCACGGGCACCATAGCCTCTTTGGAGCTAATAGGTGCAAGAAGGTTTTGTTGGGATAGGAACTGAAGAGGAAACTGACGAGGAAGGCAAGGATCTTCTTCGGCTCCTCCGAGCCGGGACCTCTTTGTGTAGGCCAGCATTGGCCAGGTAGCCCTCCAGCATCGCTGGATGGCCGACAGTGGAAAACCTAGAGGAGTAGGAGAGAAACAGCAGCTTGGAGCATGTCTTTATACTGTTTAGTTTTTAGAGCCACAGACTTTCTTTTAATGTCATTGTTCAGGATCTATGACTGATTATGTATTTATTGTATTCCTCCATGACTGTGTGACAGCAAGTGGAAAAAACCAGCTTCACCTTTGTTGATATGCTTGTAATTTTAATATTGATTAAATGGCCCATGAAATAATAGAAAGCTCATATATGAAAATGTATTTTAAGAAGTAAAATGTTAATCTGAGTACAAAGGAGTACACTCACCTTCTGGTAGATGGAGGTGTAGCGAGCGCTGGTGAACATCCAGGCCTCCTCGTAGAACTGATCACTGATTGGATCCAAAACATCGATGGAGGATCTGTGTAAGCGCTGAGGATCGTCCTGATGGACAGAACAGAAGGAGAGTGAGACAAGTGAAGATATACTAAACAACACTGTGACATGAACTGAGCCACACACAGTTTGATTCACAGGTGATTGACACATTATTTGACCACGAGCAATCTTTTCTGGTTTGACGCCGTCTTTGTAGCCAGAAACCAGCTCTCTCCTCGGCTTCCTCCACTACACGCTTCCCCCACGCCAGTCTCCTCCGTCACTATAAAGGGGAGAGTCATGAGCTCCATCACCTGTGCCGTCCAACGTCCCGCCACCAGCCTCCACTGCAGCAGGCCAGAGACCACACCCCTGCCACAATAAGTAAAAGTATATCCTTGCTGTACCCTTAATGCTAAATGTGCTAAATTAACCGCTGCCTTTGCCCCTTTGGGATTATTCTTATGTCACTGGGATGTTGACCTTTGACCTTCACATTAGAGAGATGGGCAGACATAATTAGTGTATGAATTTTAAAGTAACAGGTAATAAAGAGAGTGTAGCAAATGTAGTCAGGTTTATTACTCTGTATCACACATGAGTGCCCGAGGGAGGCGGGGCTGACTGGGGAGACACAGGAAACAGAGAGACAGGGCTGACTCGACATGAAACGATGAAACGTGGGACACGGGAACAGAAACTAAACACAGGCTGAAATGAACACTGAGGGAGGGAGAACAAAGATTACTGAGAGCCTGATAAATAAGAAGAACAAAAACCAAGAAAAACAAGAGTCAAAGAAAACCAAAAACACAAAGCATTGGGCCAGGACCCACTGCTGTGACATTTATATGTGATAAAAACATTAAAAACTGCTCAGATGTTGAAATCTTTCTACATATACTTTAGGTTCAGCTCTGCAGCCTGGCATTTGGTTAAGCATGATTCAAACATTTGATTTTGTTTAACTGGTTTTAATTATAGTTACTTTTTGTGAACATTTGTTGCAGCATTTAAAAAAACATCATTTATTTTCAAACTTTTATTTGATTTAGAGCATCATATTTGACCAACGGAAATGTTTTAATTTCATATAAAATAACTGAAACAGTGAACTAAATATCTGAAATCTTTCCTTCCTTAAAAGTTATAATCCTACTTAAGTTATAGTGCAAACGCTTAAGCAACAAATATACTTGATGCTAATTAATTAATATTTCCCTTTGATGTTGCAACTATGCGGTCACTTCTGTCTTTAAACAAAATAATATTTTCCAGTTACAGAAATCATAAAGTCCAAACTAAAGTGCATATGCATTTTATATAAATCATGGATGATGGTCCTGACATGAAGGAAGAGAAAGTTACAGGTTGCATCCTTTGACTTTGTCTCCGTGCCTTTGGGCGATTTTCAGAAGGACAGATGTTTCTGTTCAATTCTTAAATCAATTTTTTCAAACACAAACACTATTTTAAAGCTTCTAGAGAGTAAAATATTAATGATAATTATAATAACAATAATAAAAACAAAAGCTCTCAGATCCATCAAACCAAGCAGCAGAAAGAACAATAACTGAAGAGAAAACTTTAACCTGTCATGAACCGAAGTTCCGAGCGCAGGCTGGACCCAGTAGCAGAACACACACACCAGGGTAGGAGAGAATAAAGAAAGTACATTTTATTACAACTAAAGGTGTCCCGTGAGGGTAGCCGGAAAAACAACGTATGGAACCAGAAGAAACCGAGGGACTGGGAAGGTGAACCGCGCAGGGAACGCCGAGAGCGGGGCTGTGAGAGGCTGTAAAACAAAAAGAGAAACAGATTACTGGGGTGCAGAAAAAAAAGGCAGCATACGAGGGAAGGTGGAGTATGCGTCTCACGGTGATAGCCGGGCTGAGTGAACCAGAGGGGGGGGAGCTCCAAAGGGGTCGAGACGGCGAGGCTGATGGTGATCTGAATCTCAGGCGGACAGGTGGACAGGCAGGTGGCTCGTAAAAAACGCCGAGTTGTGATCTGGGTACACAGGGCAAAAAAACAGTGTTAGTTCCGATGGAGAGTTTGTCATAAGAGTTTTTCCCGCAGGTGTACGTTACCGCTGAGAGGCGACTACGGACTGGCGTGGAGCAGCAGGTAGGGCAGGATTAAATAGTCCACCTGGTGATCGCCTGGGATGGGGTGCAGGTGTGGGGTTAGCAGCCACGCCCGTGGGCGTGGGCATCCCAACAGCACCCCGGACGCTGGGCTGCGGACCATGACAGTACCCCCCCCTCAAGGGTCGCCCCCAGGCAACTGGCCGGGACCCCGCCTGCGGAGAGAAGCACGGAAAGCAGAGATGAGACGAGGGTCCAGAACGAAGGAGCGCGGGACCCAGAGGCGGTCCTTGGGGCCGTACCCCTCCCAATCCACGAGATACTGCCAGCCGCGCCCGCGCCGGCGCGCATCCAGGATCCGCCGGACCGCATAGGCCGGATGGCCGCCGATGAGCCGGGCGGGACGAGGGGGCTCGGAAGGAGGGCACAGGGGGCTGAGGCGGACCAGCTTAAGTTGAGATACATGGAACGTGGGATGTACACGCCGAGAGGCCGGAAGCCGGAGCCTGACCGCCACCGGGTTGATGACCCGGTCCACTTCGTACGGCCCGATGAAACGGGGAGCCAGTTTGTGGGACGTGCCCCGGAGCGGGATATTCCCAGCAGCCAACCAAACCTTCTGTCCCGGCTGGTAGTCAGGGGCTGGGGCGCGGCGATGATCGGCGTAGTGCGCCTGTCGTTCCTTCGCGCGCAGGAGGGCGCGGCGAGTGCAGAGCCACACACGTTGGCAGCGCCGGAGGTGATGAGAGGCCGACGGGACGGAGAGGGACAGGTCCTCTTCCGGGAAGAGCGGAGGCTGATACCCGAGGGACGCTTCGAAAGGAGACAAGCCGGTGGAAGACGAGGTGAGAGTATTGTGGGCGTACTCCACCCAGGGCAGGTAAGTAACCCAGGAGGAGGGGTTTTGACTGGCTACGCACCTCAGCATAGTCTCCAGCTCCTGATTAAGACGTTCAGTTTGCCCATTGGATTGCGGGTGGAAACCGGAACTCAAACTGACCTTGGCGCCGAGAATGGAGCAGAAGGTCCTCCACACTTGTGAGGTGAACTGGGGACCTCGATCGGAGACAATGTCCAGGGGAATTCCGTGGAGCCTGAAAACATCAGTGATCAATGCTTGGGCAGTCTCAGCAGCCGAGGGCAGCTTGGCTAGCGGGATGAAGTGAGCGGCCTTAGAAAACCGATCCACAACGGTGAGGATGACACATTTTCCAGAAGAGGTGGGGAGACCGGTAACAAAGTCGAGGGAGATGTGAGACCAGGGCCGGTGGGGAGTAGTGAGTGGGTGGAGCTGACCTACGGGATGCTTCGTGGATGACTTATTACGAGCGCAGACGGCACAGGCAGACACGTAGTCCCTCACGTCCTGTAGTAGCGATTTCCACCAGAAGTGTCTGCTGAGGAGGCGCGCCGTTCTGCTCACGCCCGGGTGGCACGCGAATCCAGTGGATGACTGCTCCCCGGGCGGCGGCGGGAACGAAGCGCCGTCCTGGCGGTCCAGTCCCTGGGTCAGGGTCCCCCGGGAGCGCTCGGCAAATGGTCTCCTCAATTTCCCAGGTGAGAGCACCCACCACGCAGGTGGCTGGTAGGATGGTGGCGGGGGGGGGGGCGCCTCACTGTCGGGGGAATACAGACGGGAGAGCGCATCGGGTTTGACGTTTCGTGACCCGGGACGATAGGAGAGTGTGAAGTTGAAGCGGGCGAAGAATAGGGACCAGCGAGCTTGACGGGGATTCAACCTCTTGGCGGTTCTAAGGTACAGTAGGTTTTTATGATCTGTCCATATAATGAAGGGCTGTTCGGCCCCCTCCAGCCAGTGACGCCATTCCTCCAATGCGAGTTTTACCGCTAGGAGTTCCCTGTCGCCGATGTCGTAATTCCTCTCCGCGGGGGTGAGTCGGCGTGAGAAAAAGGCGCACGGCCGGAGTTTATTCAGGGGCCCAGACCGCTGGGAGAGAACCGCCCCAACTCCCGCATCAGACGTGTCAACCTCAACAACAAACTGTTTAGAAGAGTCAGGATGGGTTAGAATGGGTGTGGACGTGAATAATCGCTTCAACTTAGCGAAGGCTGCGTGGGCCTCAGGGGACCATGTGAAAGACACCTTGGGTGAGGTGAGTTGGGTGAGAGGCGCGGCCACCTGGCTGTAGTTTCGAATGAAACGGCGATAAAAATTCGCAAACCCCAGGAAGCTCTGAAGCTTCTTCCGTGTCTCTGGAACCGGCCATTCCAATATCGCTTTGATCTTCACCGGGTCGGTCTTCACCTGCCCACCAGCGAGGATGTAGCCCAAGAAGGAAATGGATGAGGCGTGGAACTCACATTTTTCCGCTTTTACGTACAGTCTATTTTCGAGCAGCCGTTGTAGCACGCTCCTCACATGGATGCGATGGTCCTCGAGCGTCTTGGAAAAAATCAGAATATCATCCAGGTAAACAAAAACAAACACGTTCAGGAAATCCCGTAACACGTTGTTGACTAGGGCTTGAAAAACCGCTGGGGCGTTCGTTAACCCGAACGGCATCACCAGATATTCGAAATGCCCTAGTGGGGTATTGAAGGCGGTCTTCCACTCGTCGCCCTCACGTATCCGTACCAGGTGGTAGGCGTTCCGCAGATCCAGTTTGGTGAAGACAGTAGCTCCCTGGAGTGAGTTAAAAACAGAACTAATGAGTGGGAGGGGATATTTGTTTTTGACGGTGACGTCGCTCAGCCCCCTGTAATCAATGCACGGGCGGAGCGTCCCGTCTTTCTTTCCCACGAAGAAAAAACCCGCAGCCACGGGGGAGGATGACGGCCTAATACGTCCTGCAGTTAGCGACTCCTGGATGTAATTCTCCATGGTTTCTCTTTCGGGGCGAGACAGGTTGTATAATCTGCTAGAGGGCAGCGAAGCACCCGGGAGCAGATCAATAGCACAGTCATATGGACGGTGAGGCGGGAGTGAGAGCGCCTCGTCTTTACTGAACACCTGCCGGAGATCGTGATAGTCGGGGGGCACGGAAGAGAGATCCGGCGCGGGTGGCGGGGCGGGCCTCCGTTCCGTTGAGGCGGAGGGAACGGCTGACCTCAGGCAGTTCGCTAGACAAAACACACTCCAGCTCGCGATACTCTTTCCGGCCCAATCTATGTGTGGGTTATGTCTCTGTAACCAGGGGTAGCCTAGGATAAGCGGGGTGTCAGGAGCGGGAAAAGTGAAAAAAGACAGCTGCTCTTGGTGGTTACCTGATGTGATTAACCATACAGGCGCGGTTTGGTGAGTTATGTATGCAAACACTTGATTGTTTAATGTAGACGCAGGGATGGGCGGTTCGAGTGGAGTAAGAGACACAGCTAACCTCTTAGCCAGCTTCTCATCCATAAGGTTCTGTTCCGCCCTGGAGTCCACCAACGCGGGGCATGTAAAAGTCTGATTAGGAGTCACGATAGTAACGGACAGTAACAATCGGGGTCTAGTAGTACTTAGAGTGCTGCCCACCCGTATCCCCGGACTTACCGGTGGGCCGGGTCGTTTGAGCGGACCGGGCAAACAGCGATGCGGTGACCGGGCCTCCCACAGTACAGGCATTCTCCAGCCCGAAATCGGCGTTCCCTCTCCTCCGGAGAAAGCCGAGAGCGTCCGATCTGCATGGATTCGGGCGGGGGAGGCGACGGAGAGCGCGCACACGCAGCTGGGGGCGGAGAAACGCAGATCCCGGGGCGTACTACGGAGCCCATAGGCTTAGGCCGCCGCTCGGCATCCCTCTCCCGCAAGCGTCTATCGATCCTACGGGCGAGGGAGGCTAATTCTTCAAAGGATCTGGTCTCCTCGTGAAACGCTAGTTGGTCCTTCATCTGGTCGTTTAATGACCGTAAAAAAAACCCACGAAGGGCCGAATCGGGCCAACCTACGGCGACCGCTCGGGTACGGAATTCAACTAGGTACTCCGCAATACTGCGCCGCCCCTGACGGAGCCCCAGCAACTTCTGCGCGGCATCGTCCTCCGAAACCGGAGGGGAAAACGTAGCCTGGAACTCCTCCAGGAATTCATCGTAATCACAATCACGAATGGGGTGAGAGTTTAAGTAAGCTTCAGCCCATGCTAGAGCACGCCCCCGTAACAATCCCACGAAGTGGGAGATCTTAGCAGCATCCGTGGGAAACGCATGAGGCGTGCGACTGAAAAACAAGGAGCACTGGAAAAGGAACCCCCCACACAGGTCCAACTCCGCGTGGAAGGGTTCCAGCGGCGGAGGTGAAACGCCGCGGTGCACGGGGTCGGGAGGCCTAGTTTGTAACTTATTCTGAGTGTCACTCAGCTCTTGACAACGGTCTTAGAGAGAGTGGAGCTGCTGATCGTGGCGACCGAGGATAGCGCCCTGTTTATTAATAGCGGAGCGGAGTGGATCTGCTGGGTCCATACTGGCCAGTCCGTACTGTCATGAACCGAAGTTCCGAGCGCAGGCTGGACTCAGTAGCAGAACACACACACCAGGGTAGGAGAGAATAAAGAAAGTACATTTTATTACAACTAAAGGTGTCCCGTGAGGGTAGCCGGAAAAACAACGTATGGAACCAGAAGAAACCGAGGGACTGGGAAGGTGAACCGCGCAGGGAACGCCGAGAGCGGGGCTGTGAGAGGCTGTAAAACAAAAAGAGAAACAGATTACTGGGGTGCGGAAAAAAAAGGCAGCATACGAGGGAAGGTGGAGTATGCGTCTCACGGTGATAGCCGGGCTGAGTGAACCAGAGGGGGGGGGAGCTCCAAAGGGGTCGAGACGGCGAGGCTGATGGTGATCTGAATCTCAGACGGACAGGTGGACAGGCAGGTGGCTCGTAAAAAACGCCGAGTTGTGATCTGGGTACACAGGGCAAAAAAACAGTGTTAGTTCCGATGGAGAGTTTGTCATAAGAGTTTTTCCCGCAGGTGTACGTTACCGCTGAGAGGCAACTACGGACTGGCGTGGAGCAGCAGGTAGGGCAGGATTAAATAGTCCACCTGGTGATCGCCTGGGATGGGGTGCAGGTGTGGGGTTAACAGCCACGCCCGTGGGCATCCCAACAGCACCCCGGACACCGGGCCGCGGACCATGACATAACCTTGTAGAATTCATTATGTTCCAGCTGCTCTACAGACGCTGTGACCTCGAACTTAAGCAGGTCATAAAGTATGTGCAGCTCAATAACGTCATAATCAGACCCTGTGGTATTTAGGCAGCACAACAACTAAGAATAACAACTACAAATAATGTTTTTAGGTTTCTGTTGTACTGCAAGGTTCTGTACAGGAGAACCAAACCAAGAGCAAATATTACGTCTCATTTACACCTGAGCACGAAGAGCCATCAACATTTAGCAAATTGAATCATCTTTGTTTAGATGCAAGAAGAATCATATAGAAATGAAAAAGTAGAAATAGAAATCCAGAGCAAAGATATCCTCTAATTCAGCGTAGCACATGTGCAGCTGCTGCGATTCACGTAAGCATTCGGCTCGTCGCTGTTGCAGATTTTTCTCTCGCTGTTCTGGCTCACAGCGCTGCAAACACAAAAATAAATATCCCCAAAGCTGTGAAAGGGAGCTAATTAGTAAGAGTATTGTTACTCTCCGCAGGAGTAGTCCAGCAGTAGAAATCAGTCCAATAACAAGGTGTGTAACATCTAGCAGGGTGACAGAAAAACCCAGGGTAACTTCTAAGGACCTCAACGTCTCTCTCACATTGTGTTTTTAAACATGCTTCCATTTGTCACTTCAGTCTTTACTCTGAAATACAGGACGAGAAATCATGGCTGAAACAATTTCTCATGAAACCAGGGGTGTGGTCCAACAGTCAGTTTGGTGAGGAAGGTTCCTAACTGAGAGAAGTGACCCAGAAGTATCTGTGTAGCAGCCACAATGAATCCAGATCATGAGCTTTATTAACTGATCAAAGTCTCTTCTTTCATCTTCTGTATCATTCAGTTTGCATTGGTAATGCCCATTATTGTAATGCTTTTTTAAGACCAGCAAAACTTTATTTCACTTTGGGTTAGCTGGGATAAGTGATGGATGAAGGGAATTTTACTTCAGCCACAGAAATCCTAAACAGGAAGGAGGAGCAGAGTTACAGTGGATCACTATCCAGCAGGGAAACAAGGTTTATTTCAATTTCTTGGCCATGAGTGAGATTTACTGAGTGGGCAAATTAGGGAGACGACACCATCAGATCCCGAGCCCTCCATGTGTTAATCAAGAGACGGCTGCTGTGCTACATCCATAAATAATGAATAAATTAGGAGCTAAAGCTGAAAGGACAGTTTATTTATACCATCTTCACGTGAACACATTCAAGAACATCACAGATGAAGAAACATTAAAAACTTCCACACTACATAAAGCAAGAAAAATAGTTTTTCTTTCAGGTGGTTTCAGAAAAACAGAAACATCAAACATCTCCAAGACTCTCTTTGAAAGAACTAAAAACCTTTGTTCTCGTGGTCCAATCATGAGTGAACTCCCCGATGAAGCCTTGTGTGCTAAAACATGTCAGAGTTTTAAAGGTTAAACATGAGTTTCCAAAACGTTTTGCTGGAGAACAATAAACTATTTGACTGAGTTTCAATCATTTACAGACAAGCAAAACCAGGACAGAGAAAAAAGGACAAAACTGACTCAGTAAAACAACAGAAAAGAAGATCCCATGTAGATCTGTATTATGTAGAAGTTCAGCCCAGCAACCAGTTCAGTTCAACACAAGTTTAAATGATTCTATCTGAACTCTGTGGAGCCTGATCTCAAGCTTTTTGAGTCTGACCAGAGGATCTTTCTGTGTCTTCAGATTCACTGTGATCCAGTGATGGGAGTGATTTCAGCCCTGAGTGATCGCGCTGATGTTTGCACAGAGCAGACAATGAGGTGAATGTTTGGGCACATTGGTAACAGTGAAACAGTTTATTAGTAACGTGGGATCGTTTGTGTGCAGAGTATGAACTGAGATTCCTGAAGCTCTTGTCACACTGGTCACAGCTGTAGTTTCCTTCCATGTGTGCACGTTCATGAATGTTACGATTATGTGAATGTGAGAAGCTTCTCTCACAGTGTCTGCACTTGTGTGGTTTCTCTCCTGTGTGGACTCGTTTGTGTGTTTTAAGCTGACCTGCCGTGGTGAAGGATGACCCACACTGATCACAGAGGTGCTTTTTAACCCCACTGTGAATCAGTTCATGTCGTTTTAAATCACTTGGTGTGGTGAAGCTTCTCCCACATTCTTTGCAGTATTTCAGTTTGTCTCCAGAGTGTCTACGTTGATGTACTTTTAGGGTCTTTTGCTGACTGAAAGTTTTTCCACAGAGGTCACAATGAAAGTCTTTCCCACCACCACAGTGATGACAGGGTTGAGAACTGGATCCATCTGTGTTGCTCAGCTTCTAAACAAAGACACAAAGACAGTGTAAGTCAGTCCTTCAACATTTGTATCCTGAACGTCGCCTGAAATAAAGAGCATCTCTGCAGACGTCCAACTACATTTGACTGTTTCAGTTAACACACTCAGTTTACTGGGCTGCAATAACTACAATACTACCACCATAATACTACAGTAATACTAAAATCAGAACTGAAAGGAAAATCTGAATAATCACTCAGAGCTGCTTTTCCATGCAGTAGAATTGCTAACATGCTAACACAGTTTAATGAGCAGAGTTGTTCCAAACAGTCAGGCTAAAATGACAAGATAACAATATAAATACATACCTCACAGTAGCTGCACTTGTAGAGTCTCTTTCTGGTGTGGATCTGTTGGTGTCGTCTCAGGTGATGTGGAGATTTAAAAGTCTTCTCACACAGGTCACATTGATAAGGTCTCTCCTCAGTGTGGGTAAACATGTGTTGTTGTAAGTGTGAGTCTGTTGTAAACTCTTTGCCACACTGTTCACAGCAGTACACATCATGTCTGGTGTGAATGCGTAGGTGTTCATTTCGGCTCCCTCTGGCTGAAAGTTTTTCCACAGATGTCACAGCTGTATGCCTTAATTCCAGAGTGGGTAAATAGATGACTCTGTAAGTGGCTACTGTGAGTAAAAGCTCTGCCACACTGATCACAGCTGTACGCTTTAACTCCACTGTGGATGAGTTGGTGTTTTTTTAGGGAAACCTTGAAGGAAAAAGACTTTCCACACAAGTCACAGCTGAATGGTCTCTCTCCAGTGTGGATGACCTGATGCTGTTTTAGTGAAGCCTTCAGAGTAAACTCCATCCCACACTCGTCACAGCTGTATGCCTTAATTCCAGAGTGGGTAACTAGATGCCTCTGTAAGCTGCTACTGTGAGTAAAAGCTCTGCCACACTGATCACAGCTGTACGCTTTAACTCCAGTGTGGATGATTTGGTGTTGTTTTAGTAAAGCCCTCACAGTAAAAGCCTTCCCACACTCGTCACAGGTGTGTTTTTTCTCTCCCTTTCTTCTGTGAGGTTTGTCAGCCTCCTGAGAGCGCTGACTTCTGGCTCCATGTTGGTCCTGCAGTGACAGAGATACAAACAGAGGCAGTGAGTGAAATGCAGTCGTGGAACAAACTCAACCTTCAAACTCCATTAACACTAGTTTTAAACCTGAAGGTGGACACATTACATCCAACCTGCTGTTAAAGATAATTCATGACTGTTCAAACACTAAAATCATGCCCATCCCTCCTGATTGTGTACACACACACACACACACACACACACACACACACACACACACACACACACACACACACACAATTTTATAATTTAGATTATTTTGTTGTTTCCTATTACATATTTCTATAATTTGTATAGATTTATACAGAATTATTCAGTGATAATAAATCCAATGTTTGTTTATTCTAAACCTGTTAGCTTCCACAACAGATGTTGCTCGTCTTCCGTCAAATACTCACATAAAATATTACACAATAAAGTGGATTCAAGATATCCACATAATTTCACTCTTACATCCACAGTGAGGTTTCACAATTGTTCAAATATAAGCAATCAATAATAATAATAATAATAATATTTCTCTGTCAGCCTTCTCGGTTATGAATCGTCTTCTGCTCCTCTGTCATGCAGCGTCCCACAGGGCTCAATTTTAGGGCCACTGCTCTTTTCACTGTATCTATTGCCTCTGGGTTCTATCCTTAGAAGGCATGGGATCTCATTTCATTGTTATGCCGATGACTGCCAACTTTATTTGCCACTAAAACACAAGGATGGCATCTCAATAAAACCTATAAAACCTATAACCTTATAAATAAAATTGAATTTAATATATTCGGAGGTAAGTTGATCTATAGTGTTACATCATATTCTATAAGGATGTTATGTGTTTGTAGACTTTCTGCCCAGTTTGACCCATTTAGCAGAAGTCAGCCTGTTTAAGGCTCTGATATCTATTCTGTGTGACTTACAGCAGTTATGACATGGTCTGATTTTCTCACCCAATAAAGGAATATTTCATATATCTGTCACGGTTCTGGGTCCGTTGGACCCAGTATTTTGAGTTCATTGTGTTTTGATTTAAGTTTGCATCAGGGATTGTGTTCTTGTTCTCTTGTCGTGTTATGGTGATGAATATGATGTCTATTATGAGAGTTCCATGTTTCTGTTTATCTGGGTTTAAGATGTGGGTTTAGTTTCATATGTCATTTCCTGTCTGTCTCTCTATGTCGAGCCTGCGTGTGATGTTTTATTGTGAAGGTCTGCGTCTTATGTGAGTGTTCAGTTTTACTTCTGTCTCGTCTTACGGATTATTCCCAGCTGTGTCCACCACCTGTGTGTAATTCCCGTGTTTCTCTGTGTGTATTCAAGTCGTGTCCTCCGTCATTGTAGTTGCTGGTCCGTCTGTGTAATGTGGAGCAGGGAAATTAGGTCTCTCTGAGGTGGTCTGACGGGCAGACATGAATTCCAGTGGTCAAAGTGAGTGGGCATAAGCCGGCTTATCCAAAAGGTAAGGCACTACCTGTTGAATTATTTCCAAAGTGTGCCAAATTGGATATGATAAAATTTAAGTCTACTCACTGAAGTTACTGGTGGATGTCTGTTTTGATTTTGATGAAAAATCTCATGAGTTGAAGCAGTTAGAGTTCTGCTAAGAAGAAAGAAGAAATGAAAGCAGTGAAGTCTGCTAAAGCAGTTGGAGTCTGCCAGGAAAAGTTTAAATACTGGGTTGAAGTCCCAAAGAAATTGAGTTCGAGTCTCAAGTAGTTTGGTAGGGAATTGGTTATTGTGTTGGTTAGAGTCCAAATTTGGTCATAAGAGTGGACCTGAGCGGTCATTTTGTGAGTTGGAGTCTCCATTGACCACTAGGTTGCACCTGCCTCAGTTATACACTTGTTTCGGGTGTTGATTGTTGTTTCAAAGTATTATAAATTATTCTAGAACGGCAGTTCGAGTCTGCTAGGAAGCGCAGAGCCCGGAGGTTACGCTCCCTCCTTGTCGTGGACGCGCGACATTGACCTGTCGGCGAACAGGGTTAGTTCAGTTTGGCTTAACTGTGGGGTACAGGGCATCCTGGAATTAAGCTAGGAGTTAGAGTCTCCTTACCGTTTGGAACGGTACCTGCGCTTTTTTGGTCAGAAGAAGTTGGACTTCGGGCGTGTAACTTTAACCTAAAACTTCAAAGTTTGGGTTGGTTGACGCTTTTAAATTGAGTTAGGGATTTTAGAAATGAGGCCAGAAACAGTTAAAGTCTTGATACTGGTTAATTGGTCGCAAAAAACTCAGGGAGTTTATCCGCTGGGCGGTTATTTTAAATTTGTCTAAAATTGTGTAGGCGCTAAAGCTGACAGATCTGACAGTGGTTGTAAATATAAGACGTCGTTGTAATATAGAATAAGAAAATTTGGTGTGAGAGATCTCTGTGTGTCGAGTCAGTAATGCACTGACTGCCTGCTGCTATTTTTAGATGTGTGTGTGTGAGTGTGAAAATGCAAGGCAAGGCAAGGCAAGGCAAGTTTATTTGTATAGCACAATTGAACAATAAGGTGATTGAAAGTGCTTTACAGAGACATTAGAAACAAGAACAAATAAAAAGCATGATTTAAAATTGATTAAAACAAGCAAATAAACTAACTAATTAACAAACAAACAAACAAACAAACAATCAAAACAGTATATAAAATCAAAACAGATAAAATCAGAACATGCTTAATAATGCAAATTAGTAAGCAGTGAACTGTTTAAACCACAGTTGGTTTTACAAATACTGCTGCAAACATTGTTGAGTGTGTGTTTAAAATGCCATTCATGTTTATTAGAGGACTATAAATAAAGTTTTGAGTTGCCGTAGTGGATGTATAGTAATTGACTGAAGTTGGATGTAGATATATAAATATATTGAGTGCACTGTGTATACTTAAGATTAACATATTACTTTCAGTAGTAACTTCTCTCCAGCAATAGTTGCTGGTGTGTTTTATTTTTTCAATTTCTTGTGTGAATGCGGTGACTAGAAGGTTTTGAATGATGAATAAAGGTGTGAGAGGTATTTCTTTGGTGATGTAAAGTAGGATGTTTTAAAGTTTGAAAGTGTTTTTAATTTAAGAGATGCATGAGTGATGTTATAAGAGTTTAGTTTATTTAAAAGGTGTGTGTGAGAGGATTATGAAATCATTGTGTGAATGATGCTACATTTTAGATCAAAAGTTAGTAGAATTACAGAGGGTTTGTAGATTGTAAATACAAAATAAGTTTGATTAGCCTGGAGAAACAGCAGAGCAGCTGCGTGCTGTGTGTGTGTAACAGGAAATGGTGTGGGTGACAGGAAGTTTGCATGCCCATATAAGGTGACGAGTGAGCACCCAGAGAGAGAAACAGATGAGTTAAACTCTAGGCAGATAAAGCGAATGGAGGTTTTGAGAAAAGAAATGAAAAGGATATTAATTGTATGTTTTAGTGTGTCAAAACAGATTACAGATAAATAAAGGTGGACTTCTCTCAACCTGGAATTTTGAGTACGGCGCCAAAACCACTAGAGTAGCATAATTGGGAGAAAACAGGCCAGATTTTGGCTTAAAATTTTACAGCTTGACCTCGCACTTGTCCCCATCCTGAGAAGAAGCTCAAAGGACAGTTAATCTCCTGATGAAGACTGACAGAACATCGTGGACTTGAGAAGAATTAATAGCAGGCAAAAGACAGTGCAACGGAAACCACACTGACGACACCAGCAGCAGCATGAAAGGAACCACGAGGTGGAAACATGTACTGTAAATTACAGGCTGGGCAGTTGAACAGTGGGATAATGAACGGTGGTAAAGCACTGGACACTGATTGTCAGATTTGTCTTGCTTGGAGTAATCTTGAAAGGGACGAGTGAAAGGATCAACAGACAAGAAGAAACCACGTGATGAACCATGCACGGTGGACAGCAGGCTGGTAAGAACAGTGTGACATGACTGTTTAAAGGCACTGAATGTGGTATTTTGCCAGGCTGGGACTTGATCCAAAAGGAAAATACTGAAGAGAAACAGAGAAGAAACAGACTGTGTTTGCTGGAATTCAAGACAACAAAAGGACACTGAGAGAAGAGGACAGTGACCAGTGAGAGGCGAAGCCGGACGAGTTCGACTGTGAGAATAGAGGGTGTAATTGGACTGAAAGTGAAGCTTGAACTCATGATGGTTTAGAGATGTCCACCATCACAAACAAAGAGGTAAACAAGAATAGAAAACACACATAGACAAAGTGTTACATGTGAAATTATTTCTGGAAAGGATCAGAAGTGAGATAGTTTTGAATTAAGAAATCAGAGAAAAGATGCATGAATTAAACCTGACTATAACATATAGAGGCAATGAAGAAAGCAGCTTACACTCACTGAACATTAACAAAATACATAGGAAAAGCAATGAAGACCTGCTTACACGTATATACATGACATAAGTTGGGATTTCTGACCAGACAAAGGGAAACGGGTAGTTTAAGTATATATGAAAATAATGAAAATGTCTCAGTTGTGTTTCTATAGGGGCGAAACAGATCTGGATCAATTTTCCACGTGCAGCGGTCGGAAGAAACCTGTAGGTTAACTTGACTGGACATGCCAAGGCAAGTTTCTGGTTGAATTGTTTACAGCGCCATGTCTCCATAAACCTGACAAGTGGGCCCTAACTTCTGGCTGAGGAGCAGGGACGCGGTTAATAAGGTGGGAGCTTAAAATTTGGGTTAGCAAATTTGGGAAAGAAACTGACGGCTTAAGTGGAGAATTGTGCAGGAGTCTGACACACTGCAAAAGCAACATATGCAAATTCACATACACAAGCAGGAAATGCATTAACTTTATGAAGACAAGACAAGCTCATGGAGATTAATGCATAGATACAGATTAAACCTGGCTAAGAACACAAACATATGCAATGAAGAACAGCTTGCTATTTTGTATGAATGATACAATGGTGTGAATGTTTAATAAAATACATTTGAGTTTGTAATTGAGGAATAGACGAAGCCATATGACAAAGGGAGTTATGAAAACAAAAAAGTGATTAAAGTAGTTTTAAAAAGAGTGACTTAGGAGTGCTCTCGTACTGAGTGATCAAAACCAGTGATAACTGTAGAAAGAAATAAAATAATTTAATGAGTTGGTGATGTTTAAACATATGTTTCTGTTGTTACAGCTTTTTGAGAGATGACTCAGTATGCAAATTAGTTGGAGTGAGTGGTGACGAAGGAACTTCCTGTGTGTGTGTGTGACTGAGGAAGTGACTTTCAGAGGAGGAAGCATGGCAGACAAGAGAAGTATAGATTTGGGTAGGAAATAGTTTATAGTTTAGTGATTATACGTTGTCGTAAGGGGGTTTTATGCTGAATTTAAGTATGTTAAAGGGGGTGATTTTTGTGTGCAAATTGTGTGGTTTTAATGAGACTTTCGGTGTATTGAGGAGGTGAAATTATGTGGTGGCAAGACTTGTGTGTTTAAGGTTGTTGTGGTGATGGGTTGAGTTTGTCAGTTAGGTTTGGGTTGGTGTTTTTGTTTTTAATAGAGGGAGTTTTAGGAAACATGGACATGTCTAAAAATTGGGCCCATTAGTTTGTAACAGTGCACTTAAAGAAAACCTGTCAGGTGATTTTGTTTTGTGTTTTGTGAGCTAATAATCAGCTCTATTTTTTCATTTCTGTTTTAAGGAGGCCTGAAACAGTGAATAACGGCGCTGAAAATTCTCGGGAAGAGCAAATATAAGGGGGCTTTCCAGATTTCTATTGGCTGAGGAGAAAGCTACCTGGGGACTATTCAGGTCGTAAGTCCCTGTAAAAAGGATTTTATGCGAGTCAATCCAGTCCAAAAGCATAAAGAAATATTTTCCTATGGAAAATAAAAAATGACTGAGCTCATTTTGCTGAGGGTGGAGAATCTGACGCGGGAAGCTCCACTATTAGCAAATACATGGTGTGACTGCATGTGAGTGAATGTGTGAGTGAATGTGAGGATGAATAAATGTGGACAAACAATTTGCTTTTACCAGAGAAAATTTCTGTTTTGTTTTGTTGACTGGGGTTAGATTATGGGATTATAGTATATTGTTGGGAGAATGCCAAATGTTAAAGGGGAAATATTTTTTGATGTAACTCAGTTACCATTAATTGAAGAAACACATGACTGATAACTGTTCTGTTTTAAGTTTATTTTTATGACATAGATTGGATCATGAGTGGGGAAAACTGAGCATTTTTAAGTTTTGTATAGTATCTTGACACATGAAATGTATCAAGATAAAGGGGGGTTTAGGGTTTATTAATTTAATTGTTTAATAATTTAGGATCATTTCAGGACCTTTTGGGGTTTTTGATCATTTGGATATGGTAAAACTGAAACTGTTATTTTTAAGTTAAGGTTAAAGGATTAAAGTGAACTTGTCACGGTTTGCGGGGCAAGCCGTGTGGAGTTGTAGAAAAGGACCCAAAAGGCGGCAGCTCTGGTGCAGGTGAATATTTATTTACAATGGTGGGCACAAAACTGTACTGGTGGAAAAACAAGAAACCGGAAACCTAAACTGGGTAAGCTAATAACACAAACCAGAAACGAGGATGCAGGGAGGTCCGGGGAAATACACAAGAGACGCAGGGAGACCGAGGGGAAACAACACAGACGAACCAGCAACTACCATAAAAGAAGACACAACTTAAATACACCCAGAGAACACAGGGAGATTAGACACAGGTGGGGAACACAGGGGATACTGATAAACATAACGAGACAGGGCAGGAGTGAACACAACATTACGCATACTGACGAGAGACTGTCAAAGTAAAACAGGAAGTACACAGAGGTTCAGACAGGAGGAGAGAGCACGGGGAGAACACAGACATAACAGGCTGGGGGAAACATGGAATAAACACAAAGAGAGACGAGAGCTCATAAATAGACAGAGGGGCACAAGGGGGTAAGAGTCACAAAGGGAAAAAACACTTAGGGAACCCCACAAGAGGACACCTCAGAAAACCTGGCCTAAATAAGGAGCGAAAATACAAGGAACCAAGAATACTGGGCCAACATGGCCCAGGACCATGACATAGTGAATCCTGTTTAGAAGATACAATGCCGGTTTTTCAAAGCTGTGAATAAATCTTAGAGGGAAAATTAGTGAGGGTTGAAGGAGTAGAACAGCTTTGATTTCTTTTTGATTTCTAGAAGTAGTGGTTATAATGTAGGCTTACACATACAGATATTACATAGGAGGTATTTTTAGGATAAAGGGGGAGCTTATAAATAGAAATGATTTTTATACATATTGCATTTTGTGCTTTTAAAGGAGTTGTGGCTCAAATTTGTCTCTGGAGGGTCACGAGCCTTTGGCTAGCGCTATGATTAGCCAATCTACTGTGAGGATAATATGAGTTCATGAAGGATTGCACACGCTTACAGACACAGAGTTAAGAAACACACATGACAGTATTGATTCCAGGCGAAAGGCCTTAAATTCATTTAGCTTTTAACTGAACTTAAAGAAGAACCAAAGAGGAAGGAAAGCATATATTTTGGTTAAGTCTGATAAACTAGAATTAGGAGGTATTGTTACATTAAAGGAGCAAAATGAAATAAAAAGGCTATACCAAAAACAGGTGATAACATAGGAAATGTGAGGTTTTAAAATGAAGTTAGAGTTAACACACAGGAGTTGTTTCAAGGCAGCATTTAGCTATGATGAAATGTATACAGGAGTAATTGCTTATATGCTTAAACTTAATTGATTAAAGTGGTTGTTTTCTTTTGGAGTAGAGGAACTTGCAGCAGCGACAATTTGTGCACAGGATGTTGATGATCAGATAAGGGAAAATAGAGCGAGCAACCGGACGTGAAAGCAGGGCTTAAAGAGTTTTAAAGGGATGAGTAACGTTGAAGAGTATACATAAATACAAGTCAATAAGTTAAGAAGATAATTAGGATCAGGCTTTTGATTAAAGAGTCCCAGATAGGATAAGTTAGGGAGGTGCAGGAAAAGGTGTTTTGTTTCCTTTGCAGAAGATCTCGGCGACCACAGGAGGAACGAGGATCCTGGAGATCTCGAGGTCCGAGACCACCAGAGAGGGTCTGAGCGAGGACACAATGTATTGCGACCTCTGGTGTTCCAGAGGTCGAGAGAGGGAGTGTGGAGCAGGGAAATTATTTTACTGCTATTGTTAAATAATTGTCATCATTACCATTGCATTAATAATATAATCTGGAGTTTATATTGCATTCAGATGTTTAAACAGTGTGTGTCTTTCAGAGAGACTAAGTTGCAGGCTGACAGGAAGTTGCAGGTTTGCAGAGTGTGCCTTTTGCAGAACTGAAACCGAAAGCCGAGTCTAAGTGCAGGTTATTTTGAGGAGCATTTGAGGACGAGACACAGACAGTTAAGAGGTGACACAAAGAGCATGTGAGGTCAACACATACACACATATTAGTTAGACTTATTTAGAGGAGAGATCAGTTATGTCTAGACAAGAAAGAGGAACAATTCACTTTGAGACAAGAACGGAAAGTACCAAGCCATGAAAATAGAAGATGATTTTCTGGGTGAAAAGTCATGATGATGTTGATCTGATCTATGTATAAAATGTACCGGTGACGCATGAAGGGGCGTCAGTAAACAAACCCTGATGCTATAAAATATCTGTTCATGCTTTGATTAAGTCGAGGACTACTGGCTGTCTGCGTACAGAGTGTCTTCCCACACGTGTGTTCATTAAAATCATTGTTTGACCAAAGAGCTTCTGGACCAAGAGTGGTTTGTACTCTCCCTCCTCAATTGTGAACCTTAACAGTAACCACCGTGTCTCGCTCGTGTGTTCACCCTGCTGTTAACCATCGTCTGCTTCTGCTCGCCCTGCTTCATGTTCATGTTCTGGTTTCTGCGCTATAGTTTAGCTGTTTCCCTGTATAGTTTCGTTCGAGCTCCATTTGCTGTTTGTCCTCATTTTGTGTTCAATAAACCACCTTCACCTCTCCACTACTGCCTGCGTTTGGATCCCCCTTCATTTCCTCCACACGGCTCCTCTCACTCGCCGTGACAGTACGGACCAGCCACAAGATGGATCCAGCAGCTTTGTCTGGAGAGAGCGACCTCGCACGCATCCGACGCCTGATGGACTGGGTAACCCACACCACCAACGCAAGGGCAAGAGTGGTGGGGTTAAAAGCCATCGAGGCAATCCTGGAAGGAAATCCCTACCTCTGCCAGCTTAAGGGAGTTTCAGGCTTAATCTGCAACCTGCATAAAGCCCGGGGGGTGGTGCGAGCTCGGGAATCCACAGACTTTGTCCAGCAGCAGCGGACTACGGCCGCCCCGGAACAGTCACGTCAGCTTCTCCTGCCGGAAGTTTTGCCCGGCCCGCCGGAGGTTTTGCCCGGTCCGCCGGAGCAGTCGGCAGGGAGGAAGCGACGTTCGCGGCACCGGCGCGGCACCCCACAGCCGGACTTCAGGATGTCAAAACAGTCGGCTGTGGTGGGTGAAGCAGACACTCTTTTTGTTCCTTTTGACACAGATGCTAGATCTATTTCTTCTGGAGCTATTTTTTGTGTCTCCTCTAAACATGATAAGGATTTCTCCGTCTCACCCATGACCATTGCTCCTAAGACTGCCTTTGTTGAGCCGACTTTTCGTGCTAATGACTATGTTCACGCTGTTGTTCCCGTGCCCGGAGTAGCTGTAGAGTTAGTAGTTAGTTAGTTAGTTAGTTAGTTAGTTAGTTAGTTAGTAAGTAGAGTAGCAGCTGTAAAGTATTTTGTCTGGTGTCAATTATATCGTCAGCTACATCGTTATGGGAAATGTTCAAATGTATATGGTGATAAATATCTTTGGTCATATGGTCCTGCTCTGTCTGTCACCTTCTGTGTTGAGCTCATTGTTTCCTCTGTAGTGGCTGAGCTGAGTCCAAGTAGCTGAAAATGTTCCTCTGCTGCTCCGTCAGACTCTCCTCCTCCTGCTGATCAGCTGGGACACAAAACAGATCTTTGTTAGGCTCCACACTGCACTGAAGAGTCAAAGTGTCTCATATGTTCATCTGACAAGTAAAAGAACACATTTTTGTTTCCCGAGGTGGGCAACTTGTTGGAAACAAACACAAAAGGTTTGAGCACTGATACCTGCCATTGCTGCCATTGAAAGATGCAACGCCAGCAATGTGGATTGTCAAGACTCAAACCAATCATCAAGCAAAGACAACAGGGATCAAATGTACCGCATTTTGATCCGGGACGTACTCTGCATGAAAACAAGCGCTCACTCTTCCTGCTCAACAAATGACAAGGGCGGAGCCTTATACCACGTGATACAGAAGCTGTGCCGTGTGATGCTAAAATTAGCAGGGAAACAACAACGGAGAGCACGTCAGGGATGACGAGAAAGTGACAGGAGAAAATCCGTCCCGGTCAACCACCCAAACATCAATAACGGGAACCTTATACAGCGCTTCCCTATACACGTCGAACTCCCGCAGACACAAAGACATTACGGAGGCTATCACTTATCACCTGACCAAAGATATGGCTCCATCAACACTGTGCAAAACGAGGGATTTAGGAAAACGATCAACACCCTAGACAAACGCTACACAGTGCCGTCCCGCAACTATTTTTCTATTGTTGCACTACCTGCTCTGTACACGCAGCGTCGAGCAACGGTGGAGACGGAATTTCAAGCAGGACAACATTTTGCTGCAACAACAAAACGTGAGACATTTGTTGTTTTATGTTTATTTATTGTTATGAGAGAATCATGATCTCAATTCTAAGCCAAAAAATCGTGATTCTCATTTTATGCAAAATCGTGCAGCCCTAACATTAACACAAAACTATTGTTTCACCAGAGAAACACACATGAAGAGAGAGAGAGAGACAATAACAGCTACCAAACAGTCGTCATAATTCGTCACACAATGAGAAAAGCACAAATCAACAAGTAACAATGACTAATTAATATTAAAATCTGTAACATAATGTATTGTTTGGAGTTTAGTCTGATTGGTTCAGGATGAGCTGCCATTATCCAATCACACGTCTGCTTACCTGCATCTTTTCTCTTTTTTCTAACCTGAGCACCTGATGGCTTTGAACTTTTGTTGTCCATCTTCCATTGGTTTGAATTTTGCGCTCCAGTACAAACACAAATCCCCCAACCCGAGGATCAGCACAATTAACCTAACAGACCTACACCTTAGTTCACAGATTCACTTTGTCTAAGGTTGATTTCTGGGATTTCACACAACCCAGGATTCAGATCGTGAATCCATGATGGGCTTGGATTTACATCATTATAAATGAAATGTGCTCTACTTGGAAGCAGCCGGCCCCGCCCCTTTTGACGGGTTGTGTGAGACTTTAAATCATCAAACTGTAAATTATAAATTAAATTGTTATTGATCCTTTACCCCGAGTCCTAAAGTGTAGATTTATTTTCTTACTCTTCTTATATTTATTGTTTGTTTACTTGCACCGCTGTAACTGCAGCCTCGTCGTCTCGTCTCTCTATATGCTGGACTGTCTGTAGCGGAGATGACAATAAAGTTTACTTTGACTTCAGCAGCGCGCAGGCGCACCGAGGGCTCTCGCGCTCACTTTATAGAATTTAGAAAAAACATGGGTGCAGATTATAAGTCTGTATCATAATATCTGTTTGTTGTTTTTATTTTGTTTTGCGAGTTGGTTATTAGATGCCGCTCCAGCCAGCCAGAGACTCCCCGCCGCCCCGCCCTCTCCTCCCTGTGCCGCCAGCAGCAGGCGCACCTCGCAAACGGAGGGCGCCCTTACTCCCAGCAAATGGCTGATAGAAAACCGATCGGTGCCTACGAATTTCCCAATATGCGCTGGCATGACGTCGGGGAAGCATGGGTACGACCGATTATTTTATTTTTTTCTTGCCCGTGATGCCCCCCCCACCACGATGCATTCTATTGGTTTGCACACTTACACACACCCAGCTGTGGTTTCCTGTTTTGCTGGACTCTGGAGAGCCCCGCCTTTAACGCTCTTCTCTCACAGAGAGCAACAGAAAACTTGGAAAAACTCCAGATTGACTGAACTCAGTTCAAAGTTACCTTGACACCTTTAGATGTGAGACGTAGTGATGGTCCGCTTGAAGCTGACGCTCCGGTGCGTGTGTCAGAAAGATCAACGCGCTGCTTCAGAAGCACCGTGTCGAGGCTTGATTCGTTTGGCCAGAGTCACGTGATCAGTGACGTCTGAAGCTTCGTTTAGAACGTACCTTTTTTAAATCGAACTTTATTGAAACACAATGAGTATACAACATACAAACAGATGAAGTTTACAAAAGAACAGAACATGAACATACAGAACCAGGAGTAAAAAAATGATGATATGAGTAGGCGAATAAAATCAACATATAAATATTGTTCTGAGAGGCTTTTTGTTGGTTGAGTCTGAAATTGATTGTATGTATAATTCATATCCTTATAAAACGGCAGAAATATGGTGTTTTATTAATAAACTTACATTTATGGATATAAAATAGCTAAAAGTATTAACAAATATTTTATAAAAAACATTTATCATTCTTCCTGGGGAACTTAAAGAAACAGAATAAAACATTTTCCCATCGTAAAGAAAACTCCCTTAAAATATGGACAATAACAAAACTGCTAAATTCTTCCAGACTCTCTGTGTAGAGGAACCAAAAGAGATGTGCCACAGTTTCTGGATGATCCCCACAGAAAGTTCAATTAGTATTTATGTCTCTTTTAAATGTTACCATATAGTGACTGGCTGGGTCACATTTATGAAGAATTTTATAGGAGATTTCCTTCACCTTGTTCACAATTAGATATTTATGGGATCATCCAGACTGTCTTCCAGGTGATATCTGGAACATGTCGGTTCCAGTAAGATATTCTATATATGGGAGAGACATGATATCTTCTTGGAATAAACTACGTATTCTCTTATTGCTGTTACCAAGTTCCTGTGAAAAGCAGATTTTTCCCACTGCTGACTCAGCTGGATCAGGGAGAGTGACTGAGGCAGATATTGAGCTGTCAGTGTTTTTATATAACATTAAAGTCCCTGAGGGTATGGCACCAAGCACCATTGAGAATTCCCCAACACTGACGGGAAAATTATATAGTGTAAGGAATTCATTGTAAGTAAGTAGTACTCCCTCGTTAAATTTTAAAACTTAGTAGCGGCCGCCATTGTTGGCAGCTGAAATTTGGCTGGGCCGCGCTATGAATTCTGGGATATGGTGGGCCACGAAGGACACACCCGACCCATCCTTCAAACTCGGGGGAATGAAGGACGCATTTGAAGGAGTCGAGGAATCGGGACAGCCTTTGTCGCCTGGCTGTGACGTCATCGGCCTTCAAATGCGGCCTCCGGAGGATGCAGCCGACGTTTTGGGACACAGCTTGTGTGTCTTTGTTGGTCATGTGACCTCCCAGGGACTACACATGGAAACGAGCAGTTTAGCTCAAATCTGGCAGGTTTCCATCGTCTGTTTTTGTCCTGATGTCCATGAACATGAACACTGTCCCTGTCAAACACGTCCAGATAATCTGATCCAGTGTTGTTCTTCTTCTGTGGTGTTTGTGATGGAGCAGCAGCTGCTGATCCTGATGTCCTCCACCAAGGGGGCAGCAAATTCAGCTGACTGTCATCATTTATTAAAAAGATGTAACAATGTGACATAATGCAATATAATAGTGTCAGTTACACATTGTGGGTTGCACTGTGGCCAGAATGGACATTACCTCCTGCCTAATGGAAGCTGTCAGCCATCCTGCAACCATGAATTAGATAAGCAGAAGTGAAGGGATTGTTAACAACAATTTAATAATAAAATGTAATGTGATAGTTGCACTTTATTAGCTCCCCACAATCGTATGAATAATAACCATGAATGCACTGCATGCTCATAGCAAGTTCTTTAGGTTTAAAGTGAGATCCTGCTTTAAAGGGCGCTTCATCTGCTGGGAATGACATGTTTCTTCTAGTATGTAAGGCTCAGCCCATCTTACTGGGACTTACTTTTGTAGGTCCACATGCTCTAAACCTGCTGCTCCATGATTGGTGCAGAAGCTTTAAGCTACTATTAACAAATAATAACCATGGACTTAGTTGTTACTACAATAACTTATCATTGAGCAACTTTTAATTTTACTTGTAAAACTATGCAAGTAGAATTGAATGGGGCACAGTGAGCTGAGCACAGGCCCACTCTGTGACACTCAGAGGTTTGTGGATATCATACTGAGAGTATTGGACACAGTGCAGCCAGCTTGCAGCCACTTTCCCACCACTTTAGCACAATGTTTACATGAGACTCAGCCACACTAATGTTCCTGGGCAGACATGTGGTGCAGCATGGCTGATGGCACTGTACCTGCAGCTGTCATGGACAAGAACCACTCAATACCTCACCCAAGCCAAGCCTGTGCTGATGTTGTGATCTGAGACCGAGACACTAACCCAGGATCATGATATGATGTTGTGAGAGTTTCAGTAAGAATTAGCTCTGATTACAAGATTTCAATCTATCGTAACTCTAATTTGTATTTACTTCAGTTTGTTCATCTTGGAGCTGTGTGCAGCTGAGGACAGTCTTATTATTACCAGGTGAGGATATGTAACAGCCACAGTCTGTAGAGATGATGTCACCATGGAGTGGTGATGTCACTGGAGCTGCCAATATGTGCTCCAGCCAAAGCTACACCAGAGGGTTGTGCTGTGTAACAGGTTGGTGCAGGTGGTGTTATCTACATTTGAACATTAGGCAACAGTCTCATGAAGACACTTTCTATTGTTCACTAAAGACCAACAATAACAGAGACAAAGGGAGAGCAGCAGAACTAGTGCTAACAATTAGCACTGCTAGCCTGCCCACCAACACCAGCTAATGTTCTAAAAACGATGATCAATGATTTTGCTGTAACGGCTCCAGCTGTCTGTGTCAGGGACACGTTGGAGATGAAGTGAGTGATCCAGTGACAAAGGTTTGGAAACCTGCAGTCAGCTGAGACTAAAGGAGTCACCTGACCGAGAGACCAAATGTTTCACTGAGAACGTCCAGATGAACAGAATCAACCTTTGGGATAATCTGTTCCACACATCCATGTTTCACTTACTGCATTATATTTCCTCATTGCTGTGCACACAGGCCTGTGGCTTATAACCAACTCCAAGTTCAGACTCAGAGGCTGCTGAAGCTGTTTTCTGGAACAGAGACGTGTTGGATATAAAAGCAACTCTTCTTTATGTGTCAGCACTGAGGAAAGGAGCAGCTTCGTTTCTAAGTGTATGAAGGACTGTAGCAGTGTGTGTGTGAGCTTTATTTCACAGACAGAACCATGTCAAAAACACAACTTCAGGTAAAAACAATACAAAATCAAAGAGTCTGATCAGAAGGATTAAACAGAGGAGTGTGGGACTGTTTTTAACAGACAGCAGGTTAAGCCAGGCTGGAGGAGTAAACTGAGCCTCGGTGTGAGCAGCAGTGTGTTTGACAGGAAGCTGAGATAAACAGTCTGGAGCCCATTTAGTGCTTCATATGAAAGTGTGAGGATTTGAAAGCAAATCTAAAATCAAGCAGGAGTCAGTGTGAGAATGATTTGTGCTTTTCCTCAGTCAGATGCTGGGAGTTTCAGTTCATCCATGTTCAGCGTGCTGTGCTTTGTGTAACAGGAGAATATGACAGTATAAATCAAGTCTTCATGTCACTGAAAGCCTCCACAGTCTGCTATGGAGGTGCATCAGTTTGGATTTACAAGAAGAACATTTCTTAAACCTGCCACAAGATGGCGCTCCAACAGAAGGGATGTCCACAGTGTAACACAGACACACACATACTGTGTGAATGTGTGAGTGAATGGGCTTTCAACACAAGGCTTCTGCTGCTACCTTTAATTACATAATTAGCTAACAAGAACAAACTGTTAATTACCACCAAAGAACGGCTCCAGATTTTAGCTGCTGACCATTTTGTGAAACGTTGATTACATCAGCTTATTGTTGATTTTTCAACCTTAATATCAGCTGCTTTAAAGGAGCCTGGTTCTCTCGCAGTAACACTTTTCTTCACTAGATGCAGTGCAGGCACAGTCTGTGTTTCTAAACTACACACTAATGTTCATTGTTGTGCAGCTAAATCCTCCCTCTGGATGGGAAGAATCCCTGTCAGGCTTCAAACACCTGGCTTGGTGTTCTGGAGCTAATGTGTCACCTGTGAGGACTCTGAGATGAACACACAGCAGACACTTCAGTTCTCCGTCTGTGTGTCCTCAGTTTCCCAGCATGCCTTGGCTGTGGTGGTGGAGGTGAATGAGGGGGAACATGCTGCTCTGTCAGCACTCAGGTTTCATACCTGGTGATCTCAGAGGACAAAGCGGCGTTACAGCAGCACACGTTGATGAGACCTGATGCTCTGAACAGTTCAGACTTCAGCCTCACTCTGAGAAAACAAACGACTGACTGTCAGCAGCAACTACACCTGCTCCATCAGTGACGGAGAGAAGAACTGAGACTGAGAGACATACAGCTGCAGGTCAAAGGTCAGAAACGCCCGCTCTTTGTACGGGTCAGGAGTTAGTACTGCAGAGGTCAGAGGTCAGCTTGCTGACAAACCATTTGAAACAGTTTGGAGCTAAAAGCACAACAGCAGAGGAAAGAAGAGACACTGCAGAGATGATGCAAAATATTGTGTTTTGTTCTCAGCTGTCAAAAAGTGTAACACACGTGTTCCAGCACAGCCTTTGTGTACTTTCACTTCTCCATACTGTCCATTGGAAATCCTGTTTGTTACTTTTTGATTTCAGTCCATGTGTCCAAAGCAAACTTCTGTCCCACACTTTCTCTGCTGACTCTTCACCGATGCTCAGATGATCTCAGATGATTTCACCAGAACTCATCAAAATTCGGGCTCCACAGAAACCCAGACGTCACTAAACAAGCGTAACAAGCAAAGTGAAAACTGGTCGTTCAGCTTTATTGACCAAAGATAAGCTCACATGTCACCTCATGACACAGACACTTATTTCCACAGCATGCACGAGGACTGACAATAAGTGTCTATAAAGCCACTTCTATCTGCCACACCTGTGCTTCTGTCATGGTTGCTCTCCTCTCACTCTGTCATTTATCCACAGTCTGCCTCCCTCTGCTCCGTCAGCTGACGTCCTCTCTACACCACCTGCTGTGTTTTATCCTGCAAAAACACATTTAAGAAGCGTTGCACCGAGTAACGGGAGGAACTGCTATAAAATCCATTTAAAGGAGGTGGTGCTGAGTGCTGTGACTGGGGTCCCACCACTGACATCACGGGTGGAGGACATGTTGGAAAACTGCTACAAAGTGCTGTGCAGCCAGCAGAGCTTACAGTCTGTCCTGTGTGTCATACAGGCTCTCACACTTAGTGTTTCTGTGACACATTGAAGAGAAGTTTGTGTTGTTCACAGTTGTGCTTGTACTGAGTGACAGCTGACATGACCTAACAGGAATAATGTGTCTGTGCTGAATGAGAAGTAACACACAATGAAGTCTTGATGCATCTCAATCATCCAGGAAAGTGAGTCTGTTGCTTCTGTTCATCTGGACGCAGCGTTTTGTGGGAGAAACGTGTCGTCATCATCAGGTGACGTCTTCAGTCTCAGCTGCAGGTTTCAGTCTTACAAACAGGACATTTGCATAAAGACTGAAAGCAGCTGCAGGAACGATGGGCTGGGAGCTCCGTTCCTTCATCTTAATTATGCAGATTCTCAGGACCATTGATCAACAACCACTGATCCATGTCCATGAGTCCCATTCACAGAGATGTGGGAATGGCTGCAGTCACAGCATGTAAGATGGAAATAAATGAGAAGTATTTAGCTGAAGTGGATTTGATTTATGTTACTTCTTTTTTAACTTGTAGTTCTACATTGGAAGATTATTGTGATATTGAAATATAAAAATACATTTATATTCTATTATTTTCTCAAAATAAACGTCACACTCGTGGAAGCCGGTGTAGCCGCCGAAACGCCTGCATTTATGGAGACTTTCAGCCCCAGGTAGGCCAGTTATGGATCTTGGATCCACATTATGTCAGCAGCTGTTCTCCACCGTGAACTGTGTTCAAACAAACACGCTCACGCCTCACAGACGACAGCTTACAGTCCTGTAGAGATAAAGTGACTTCGTACAGCCCCGACCTGCAGACGCTGTGCGCAGAGGTTCAGGAGCAGAAGTCCCGTTGTAAACATATCACGGCAGACCCGACGATGTTTGCATGAACGCGCTTTTTTTAAAAGTCAGGTCAAGGCTCCAAAAGCCCAAAGGCGATATAACAGTTTGTGTTTGCTACATGGATCATTGTAGTTCAGCTTTCCTTTGTTATATTTCTTTAAGAGCTCAAAATGTGTTCATTACATAAATCAAATGTAATATAATGTAAGCTCAATGTCCTTACAGCGTAGCGTCTCTTTGATAGAGAAATGCCCAGAGTTACACCATCTATCGTTCACAAACACAGCCAGACCCCCTCCTCCCTTCTTACCACTCTCCGCTGTTCTGTCATAAGAGGCTCAGCAGCTAAAGCAGCACACCTGGGTCTCCCAGCCTATTAAAAGCAGCCCTTTGCTTCACCTGCTTCACTAAACATTATTATTTTAAGCAGAGTGGTGTGATTTATGTAGGCATTGCTGTGTGACAGGATGACTTTTCTTGCACACCCACCAAATGAGGGCGCACATGCTTCCACGCCCACTGGTGACTGCACACATCCTTTCAAGGAAGCATTTCATTCATCCCTAACAAATGGAACAAAACACTGTGCAGCGTGTTCAGGTTTGAACGTGGCCCTGGCCTCTCTCTGCATCCACCTGGCACATGCAACACACATCCACTCCCTGCTGAGCTGCTTGTATTTGATGTGTTGAAGTTTTGGTAAAGTTTGAATAAATTCCACTTTATTTATAGGAACATTTCATCTGTGGACTCCTGCTTCCCCTCTCCTTGAGCCAGTTTGTGACGGGAACATGACATAAGAAAAGTAATTTATCCCTTTTTGATTCTGTGTATCTGGCGCTCATCCAGTGAGTTCACACTTGGCAGAAACAGACTGAATTTGTCTGGAGAACTTTGGCTTCAGCCAAGTTAGATAAACACACTGTGTCTCTGTCAAAACAGCAGTGTAGTTGTGGCACCCCTGTGAGGGAATGACCACATGAATATTATTTTGTGTAAAACACTCATGTAACGGGACATTTTTCATTGCTATATGTATTTATTTTCAGTTTCTTTAAGAGGATAGAAAATCCATGTAACAGGGATTCATTTTATGTTAGAAAGCAGTGAGGGCGGAACTTTGGTGCTTGCTCCGGGGTTTCGGGGAGCAGTAAGTGGAGCCCACCTTCCGCTGCTTCCTCAGACACGTTCTGGAGGAAAGCAGAGACGCATCGTGTCTTCCTTACTCTGCTCTTCACCTGCTTTTACAGGTCGGTACACGGTGCTCGCACCGAAAATGTTGTTTATTGTCACCATGGTTACCCAGGTTAATGTGAATGGGAGAGTTAAGGCGGTCCGCCAAAGTTATTTATATGTAAACACGGGAGAAAACCAGAGGAGTGTCCCGCGCGACCGCACCGCGAGCCCGCTCGTTAGGTGGAGCGCTCGTGAAGCAGAGTCAGTGCGCTCCTATGTATGGCAAGCCGTTAGAGCCATAAATCGCCACTTTCCTAACCCGTTTGGTTAAGAAATGGCGTAAAAAACGCCGTTTAATTATTCAAAACGCCGAAAAAAGCGGCGTTTGTCGGAACAGAACGCCGCTTTTTCCGCCACTCGGATGGCGCCCTGAACGCACCATCCGAGTGACGTAAAAAGCGGCGTTCAAAGACAGACGGAAACGCAGTTTTTTACGTTACTCGGCACAAAACGCCGTTTTTATGCATCTTTGAACGGCGTTTTTTACGGCGTTCTCTGCCAGCTGTAACGGCGTTTAAAACGGCGTTTTATTGAAATTATGCAGGGCACTCCCCATGGTTCCCTCATCCAATTACTTTCAACTCATTTCACCCAATCAAAGAAGAGGAAGTGCAGACCACACTAATGCATCACCGATTCACCTTGCTGCTAAGTGATTGCCTATTCAGTACCAGTGCTTGTCACAGTATTCACTTGTATTATAATCCCACTATGCATTTTGATGTGTTTAAGGCATGATCGAGCAAACAAACGACAGAATACTTTTTCTGAAACCTTAACTGTGTTACCTGTTATGGCAGCTAACAGGTAATGAGCAGAGCTAGCTCTGCTCATTTCTGAGCTTCTTTCTTATTTTCCTCTTTACTTCTCTTAACCTTTAACTTATGTTTTAGCAATCAGATCCTGCCATCTTGCATTACCGCTTCGTGCTAGTTATGTTGACTTTTCTCTTCTTTTGTCTCCACTTTTTTCACCCGTGTTTGGACACTCGGCGCATGGCTCCTTTGTTTACATTAGGGATCAGCTGTTAGCGCTGCGCCCTGCAGCTGCGCTACCGGCAGACAGACCCTACATCCCCAGTGAGGGAAGAAACGGGGGTGATGTCTCCCGAGGACACCTCACACACCATCTCTCCTTCCTGTAATGTGAGATCGCTCCCTGATATGATTGAGGAGCTAATGACGCTAACCCGGTCACAGTGGCAGTATCCCGGCACTGCCCGGTACTCCCTCTGTGAGTAGGCTGCCCGGCTTCCAGCTGCTGCGGGCGGACAAGACGAGAGACAGCGGTGAGAGGAAAGGAGGGGGGCTGGCAGTGTTTGTTAAAGACGGTTGTGGTATCTCTGGGCACATCGCTGTGAAAGAACAACTCTGCAACACAGACATTGCGCTATTAGCCGTTAGCATCCGTGGAGGCAGCCTGTGACTCTCTGTGGTCCGCAGACTGCAAACGCAATCTCCGAGAGCTCTTCTTCTAATATCAGGGGACTTTAATCATGTCTCGCTGGACTCCACACTGCCCACCTTCACCCAGTATGTGACCTGCCCCACCGTAGGCAATAAAACATTGTACTTAATGTATGCCAATGAAAAAGTGGCATACAGTTCATCACCTCCCCCTGCCCAGGGAAGATCCGATCGTAACAGAGTGCGTCTTGTCCCTGTGTGTGCAGCCCTTACTGTGCAGGGAGCCACTAATCACCCACGCAGTGCAGAGATGGTCCGCGGAGGGCATATAAATAAATAATAAAAGCAAGTAAATGACAGTATGCTCTTTCTGAAACAAACGGAGACCTTAACTTTTATCAAAATACCGTTTTACTCAGTTTAAAGTAATACCACTGTATAATAGCCTTCAAATTTAATAATGTTAACAGTATCTCATGAATATTTTTGCCCTTTCAACATGCATTAAAAAAATAGATATACAGTTTTGAATCAGACCTGTATGTACGTTTTCTCAAAAGTGACGTAAATAAGTAATCTCAAGAACATGAAATAATAGTTTCCCATGTAAACTGGAGATGTCCTTGTCAATGTCATCAGAGTACTGTGGATGTCTTACACGAATTTGAAACATAAAACCAGAGTGGCACATGACAGTGTTGCACATAACATAACTAGTTTATATGACATGAAGTTATAAAAAAAAAAAGAATCCATGTAACTTGGTAATGGCTTCTTTCTGATAACTGTCGGCTGCAGTGTGCATTATCTTGACAAAAGTATAAGATACTGAACCCACTGATATGATGTGGTGGAGGAGCACAAATACCTGGACACCCACATATATACATTTGCTGAACTGGAAGATCAAAACAGAAGCTGTACACAAGCAGTGTATGGGCAGGCTATTTTTTGTGAGCAAGCTTGTGCAGCGCACTTTGATGTGTTCTTCTTGGATCAGGAGAGCAAGCTCTGTGATTGGCTGCACTTCGGAAGCTGTGGTGGAGAGGAAGTGAGTGAACAAACTGCCATGCATCATGGATATTCCTCTCAATCCACCTCACCAGGTACTTCTCTAAAAGTGTGACTCAGGTCTGTTGCCCCAAAGGATACAGGAAATGTTAGATATTTTAGTATTTTGGGAGCATGTACTGAATACCTTTTTTGATGATATTATACAAAGGACCCTGTTTCTGCAATGCCCTTTGTTTGAACTTCATCTCCTCTTGCTGCGACCCCACGGGCAACTTCCTTTGGCCTGCTGGTCTGGAAAATCCAACAGTTCATCTATATGTAAAGAAGGCACTTAAACTGGAACAGGCATAGCTGCGTTGATCCTGCTGTGGTATAGTGGGACAGTGCATTCCTCGAGTGCACATCAAGTTTGCAGCCTGCTAAAGATCACACACCATTGATTATGTGCCTCTAGGTATATATGGTTAAACATTTCCTAATGCAAATAACTACATGCAGTATTCTACCATGTGCAAACTTATATCACTAAAGGATTCTAACTGTCTAGTGTTTAATGGACCTGTCAAAAGTATGTTGAGATTATAGAAGGCCCCTTTCAGAGCTAGGGGGAACTTCCTTATATGGTTGTAACTTGTAACTTGAAACTTGTTGACACACGAACCCTTCTGCCTATAAAAACCCTGCACAGAAGAATAAACTTTGAGTTGATTTTGGGAAAGCAGTCTCTGTATCATTTTGTTCTCCCAGGCTACTCCCGGCGCTGTAACTAACCCGCTGAACGGCATACCTGAGCTTACTTTGAATAATTAATCTTATACAAAACTCTGCTTATCGCTGCCCACGTCTCGAAGGAAACTCGATCCACGGATGACCCGGAAGGAGAGATTTCTTTCAGGAAATGCACTGATTTCCATGACAAAATTCACAACAACACAGACACAGGTCGGTTCTTTGAAACGGGTGTTTATTACTTGGGCCTTCTCTCCTTGGCTTCACCATCACCAGTACGGGAGGACAGGGAGCGATCTCACATTTAAAGTGATTACAGGAAGGAGAGATGGTGTGTGAGGTGTCCTCGGGAGACATCACCCCCGTTTCTTCCCTCACTGGGGATGTAGGGTCTGTCTGCCGGTAGCGCAGCTGCAGGGCGCAGCGCTAACAGCTGATCCCTAATGTAAACAAAGGAGCCATGCGCCGAGTGTCCAAACACGGGTGAAAAAAGTGGAGACAAAAGAAGAGAAAAGTCAACATAACTAGCACGAAGCGGTAATGCAAGATGGCAGGATCTGATTGCTAAAACATAAGTTAAAGGTTAAGAGAAGTAAAGAGGAAAATAAGAAAGAAGCTCAGAAATGAGCAGAGCTAGCTCTGCTCATTACCTGTTAGCTGCCATAACAGGTAACACAGTTAAGGTTTCAGAAAAAGTATTCTGTCGTTTGTTTGCTCGATCATGCCTTAAACACATCAAAATGCATAGTGGGATTATAATACAAGTGAATACTGTGACAAGCACTGGTACTGAATAGGCAATCACTTAGCAGCAAGGTGAATCGGTGATGCATTAGTGTGGTCTGCACTTCCTCTTCTTTGATTGGGTGAAATGAGTTGAAAGTAATTGGATGAGGGAACCATGGGGAGTGCCCTGCATAATTTCAATAAAACGCCGTTTTAAACGCCGTTACAGCTGGCAGAGAACGCCGTAAAAAACGCCGTTCAAAGATGCATAAAAACGGCGTTTTGTGCCGAGTAACGTAAAAAACGGCGTTTCCGTCTGTCTTTGAACGCCGCTTTTTACGTCACTCGGATGGTGCGTTCAGGGCGCCATCCGAGTGGCGGAAAAAGCGGCGTTCTGTTCCGACAAACGCCGCTTTTTTCGGCGTTTTGAATAATTAAACGGCGTTTTTTACGCCATTTCTTAACCAAACGGGTTAGGAAAGTGGCGATTTATGGCTCTAACGGCTTGCCATACCTATGCTCTGTGCAAACGTGTTGTAATGCTCCAATCAAATCAGTTCTGTGAGATGTGAATGTTAATAGTTCTGTTAAAGTGACTGAGTAGATTAGCTAGTGTAACACAAGCACTCTGAGCAACTCTGTGTAGCTAACAGAGGCATTCATGGGTTGATTAAACAAGCTGTGTTTCATGATGCACTAAATAGTGATTTTGCCAGTAAATTACTGGAGGGAACAAATGTAATGTATTTACCAATGCTGTTATTGAATAGAACTGTTTAGCCAGTAAGACACTGCAGAAGACAATGTGATGTGTTTATTGATATGATAAAAGGATGTAGCTGTTATGGAAAGAAGTGTGAACTTGAGAAACTGAACCAGTTAAAAAGAGTATATTTCACTGATGTTGTGAAATAAGTAAATGTAATTGATGTGAATGAGGAACCAGCTGAACAGTATATTGAAAGCTCATGTTTAGTGTTTTATAGCATTTATTTGTGTGAAATAAATCAGACTCAGACACGTTCTGGAGGAAAGCAGAGACGCATCGTGTCTTCCTTACTCTGCTCTTCACCTGCTTTTACAGGTAACATATTTGTCATCGAGGTCTTCATCCTTGGGACCCGTAACATAGTAACTTCTTCATTGTTATACTTCTATAGTTTTCCCATTTTGTGAGCTGTGGATGTGGAAAGTGTCTCAGTGACACATCCACATGAAAACGGCGTTACCTTCGTTCATTTGCACGTCAAATGAACGAGCTGTTTGGACTTTAACGTCACAGCTGATGCTTCGATACTCGAACTCAAGAGTTCAGCTTCCACTCAGAGGTACAAGTACACACAGCAAAGATAAACGTGTACACAAGTTTGAACCCACAAGTGCACAGCTCCGACCAGAGATGGGCAGTAATCCGATTACTTTTTTCAAGAAACGAGTAAAGTGAGGGATTACTATTGCAAAAAAGGTAATTAGATTACTGTTACTTTCCCGTAAGCACGCTGCGTTACTGCGTTACTAAAACCGCAGCTGTGTGCAGATGAACAATGGATAATCTATCGAGTGTGGAGAGAGTGTGAGCGTGCAGCGTTTAAAGCGTGGAAGCACTGACCTTACTTTGAGTTTGACTCTGTAAAAAGTGACAAAAACATTAGCATCCGCTGTTCACTGCGTGGGAAGACAACATGCTCACTCACTATGTGTTAATGGGCATGCTTATTTATAACTTTGATAAAATGTCATAAAAATAATTCCATGCCAGCTCACCATTGGTGATCAGGTAGTTTCTGTTCCAGTTCCAGTCCCATAAATCATGAAGCTTGCTGCCAGAAAAGCTTCAAATCTCCTTTGAAAGCTGTTTGTGGTCTTGATTGTGGGAGCTTCAGTTGTCTGACTCCAGCTGCCACACAGTGCTCACTGATATCATTTGCAAAAACCCCAGTGTGACAATATTTATCAGTGAAGCAGAAATCAGGAAGTGACGACTTTTCTTTGAACATTTGCTAAGGCTAAGCTGTGCTTTCTACCACAGTTGGGAATTTCCTGGTTTACAACAAATTATTGTGTCAACACCGCATAAGATTTCAAACTACAGGAAAATCACTGGAGTTATAAGACACACACACCACATGCATGCTGTTGCTATTTATTGTGGATTAACCTGTCAAGGGCAAGAACAAAAGAATTCTGCCTCAAATACAGGAAATCATAGCTTTCCTGTATTTCCTCCATTGTTGGCATGCTGGTTAGTGCTGTTGCTCCACAGTAAGAAGGTCCTGGGCTAAATTATCCATGAATGTAAACGGCTGTGTGTTTCTATCTGATAGACTGGTGAGCTGTCCAGGGTGTACCCTGCCTGGTAACCTATCACTTCAGGGTTATTTCCCAGCCCTGCTGCAACCAGGATAGAGATAGGAGGATGGTGGTTGTTGTAGACCCATTCAATTTCAATTGAAGGATTAAAATGTTCCAGGAGCTCAACTTACTCCATCTGAACATGTTTCAATCGTGTTTTATGAACACAACATGCAGGTTTACTGAATATGAAAAGGTTGTGTTGATTTAACTCAGTTGTTTAAGTTTCTGCCAAAGCAAAACCTTTGTGTGCAACCAGTGTCCACTATTGAATCAAGTAAATCCAACATGTTTTTGTCAGTGCAAAAGGAGTTACGGTGCCTGTATTCCTGCACAATATTGTCCCGGGAGGGAGAAAAACTTTCTGGTGAAGTTTTGGTTGATTTTTGGGTTTTGCTTGACACTAGGTTGATTTTATCAGTGAGGTTTGGATTGTTTTCTTTCTCTAAGAGAGAGAAAGATGGTTTTATGCTTGGACATGTTTGCAATGGGCCCCAGTATTTGTTACTTTATTAGTATTTTATTGGTTGCGTTTGTTTGTGCTTTTGTTACAGTGCACTGAGATAAGAACATCTGAGAGGTGTGATCCACCGGTGGTGATATTTTGGTATTTTGTGAGTTCCCGATTTAACAAATCAGCTCTTTAATCCAGACCTGAGAGGTTGAACTTTAAAGCGCTATAAAATATTCTTACTGGAAACAGTGGCAAAGTGTTTTTCTCCATGATTATAATGGGCTTGGGAGAAATTCACTTATATGTGACATTGATCACATGAGAAGTCCTGAGCCTAAAAGGATTGCAGCGAGTCAATCCAGTCCAAAAACAAGGAGCTGTTTTCCTTTAAAATGATGACGTCATCTTGCTGGTGATGGAGGCTCGAATAGGCTGCGTGTGAGACTCCATTATCAGCAATATCTGGTATGAATGTGTGTGGATGTATGCATGTGACTGGACTGTGATGGACTGACGACTAAAAGTTTAACTGACTTGATACTGAGACAAAAACGGTGCCGACTTTAGGATTAGTGAATGTCCACAACAATTCACCCAGCCTGTAGAAGAAGGGTGGAGGTTTTGTCTTGCTTTGTTTGTGCAGGAGCAGAAGGATGACAGAGACTAAAGGGGGAGGCTGTAGCTTCACATGAGTGTGAGCTGCAGACTGAACCCTTTGGTTGCTAATGTTGAGTCACTGATGTTTGCATTAAGAAAATTGTGTTTTATTAGCTGTGTTTTAATTAAGGTATCACATTATATTGTTGGGAATGTTAAATGCTAAAGTGAAGAAAAGCTTTGATTTCACTCATGACTGAACATGTTATTATTAACCATAGCAGGCCACTGTAAAGAGTCAATTAACTGTTATAGAGGAAAAAAAGGCCAAAAACTCTGTTAATACCTATGAATAACAGGCAATGATAGACTTGTCACATTCAAAATAGAGATATGTAATAACAAACACGGGTCCGTGTCATTTAGGTTCTCCATTGAAATAGTCAATCATTTAGAAAAGTAGAATATATATATATATATATATGTCTCAACGCTGTTTCTCAATAATATTAAAAACCTAAAAACTATTGTTGTGGAAGATAGAAGTCACTGTGACAGCCCTCTGACTGTGGAGGACGTTTGTAATCCTATTTCTGCACTTAAGGCCAACAAATCTCCCGGCACAGATGGTTTAACTGCAGAGTTTTATGAATCATTTTCTAATCTCCTGGCTCCGTTCTTACTGCAGCTTTTCATAGGAAGTGTAGAGAATAACATCCTCCCTCCTACTCTTACTCAGGGTCTCATAACACTTATTCCAAAGCCAAACAAAGACTTACTTCTTATTGATAATTGGAGACCCATCTGTCTGCTCAATGATGACTATGAGATTATGGCTTTAGTACTTGCTAACAGAATGAAAGAGTTCTTGGACACAATTATCGATGAGACACAATCAGGCTTTATGAGAAACAGACACCTTTCTAAGAACATGAGACTGGTTTTAGATCTACTTGATTACTCTGATTTGGTATCTGACTATAGCTTCATTCTCTTCCTGGATTTTTAAAAGGCTTTTGATACAATTGAACATCAATTTATTTTCCACTCTTTGGAAAAATTTGGCATTTTTCTGTAAAGCTATCAAAACCTTGTACACGAATGGCAATAGCTCAATTAAAACGATTAAGACTCCACCCCGAGATTTGACCTGTTATACAAGGAATCAGCACAGCTGATAAGGAGCTCATCATCAGCCAGCTAGCTGATGACACCACACTCTTCTTGAAGAATGCAAATCAAATCCGTCCAGCCCTTAGTGTTATTAGTGATTTCTCTGAGGCATGTTAATACTTTTAGCTATTTTATATCCATAAATCAATGGCGTGTCCAGCGGGGTGGCCTGGGGGGGCACTGGCCACCCCAGGTGCCACCCCAAAGGTAAAACAATAAAATTCAATCAAATATCAAATGTACGATTATGTTTTCACGGTGAAGCTCAGATATCCGAGTGTAAGTGAATGCAGCATCGGCTTCTGCGCTATGCGCATCACGTTAGCAAAGGTAGGCGAGCCAAGCACGAAGGACAACACTGCAGGAAACAATTTTTCGGTGAAAGAAAATGAGGACAGAATAAATGTCCCGGTAAGTAATATTAAGTTTGTTGAGTTTAGTAAACTTCGGTGAAATTAGAATCCCAAGGAAAAAATAACACTTAAAGAATTTTTGCAGCCGTCGAATATTTCAGACGGTATGCTACTGAGGGCAGCTAACATAAGAGTTATGAGTTATAAGATGCAGGTCGATGTGTAAAAATAACTCCGTTGTTTGGTGGTGGCTATGGCGGGGCTTCCACAGAGGCCAGCAGGTGGATGAGGGAAGGAGAGGCAGGAGGAGAGACCCGAGGCGGCCACCAGTCCGAGTGTCAGGTGAACTGAACTTCAGGTAAGAAGTTATGACCTGCAGTCTATCTGGGTCAGATATAAACTAAGTTTAGGTGGAGTTTATTTTCGTTGTGCTGACTTTACCCTCAGTTGCAATAACTCGTACTGCGTTCTAGCCAGCTTGATGGAGTTTTTATACAGCTGGGTGGGTGCTATGATGTTATTGATAGTGAACTTTATTTTATTCATGCCAACGGCTCCTTAAAAAGATGGAATGGTCCCTCATTCAGAGAAAATATTACACGTTTCGTATTGAGCTGAGAAGAGACCCAGTTTGTCCCGGACTTTAGCTAGAATGGAAAAAGACACAAAGCTGGAGTTATTCTGTCTTTACGCTGCACAGCTGCCTCTTCTTCTCTCATTCTCTCCCCTCTCTCTCCTGTTGCTACTTCAATCATGAAACTGATCAATGATCAGCTGATCGGCTTTTCTCTCTCATTTATTTATCGCCCACTTTGCTGGTCATGATGTCGGTTTGTATATGTGGTGAGAGGGAAACATGCAGATGAAACCAGGAGATGTCCTTACTGAATCATCAGAGCTGAACAGGTGATGGAGAAACAGGTTTACCTTTTAGGTGACATGAATGAGTTGAAGGGAAGTTATGAACTGTTTCTGAGAGACAAATAACACCAGGATCCTTTTCTATGTAGCTGACAGCTGGTAACTGTGCAGGGGCGGGTCTAGCAAAGTGTTGCCAGGGGGCCAGGTAGGGCATTAACAGGGAGAGGGGGGCACAAAGAAATACTTTTCTTTCTTATTCTCATTTAAAATACCTAGCTTTTATTAAATAATTATCTAAATCTTACAACCAAAGTTTTTATCTGACGTAAAATGTATAGAAATCATACATATACCAACAAAACTGTACATCACTGTCACAACAGCATTTGATTTCATTCAAAGGCTTTAATACCTGGTGGGCCGGTCTCTAGTCAAAATGCCCGATTTTCTGTACCGGTCCAGCCCTGCAGGTTAATACTGGCAGTGTCACCATGCCAGCTGACTGTATTTCATCATCAGCCAGTGTTGTTCTTTATCAATATTACCAAAGTTTACCATAAGGAAGCAAAGAAAGTATTTACTTGCTTTCAGGTTTTATTCAAATGTTAGTCTTTTCATTTGTTTCCCCACTTTTTCCCTGTTTCAAAATCAAACACCAGTTTGTGAGAAGATTATCTTCTTTTTTTAATAGGCAGATAAAGTTTTGCATTGGCATTGGCTAATTTGTCAATTGTTTGTTACAAATGTTCGTATTTTAATATTAAAAAATGTTTTTGCCCAAAACATATGTGCACTATATGTCAGTAAAAATACTATGCAAATATTGCTGTCCTTGAATGCTGAGTAAACACTGACAAAGCACTGATTGTATCTCTTGTACTTTATCAATGCAGTATCTAAAAACTTTGCACCGGAGTGGTTAAAATCTCATTCTAATAAGAGTTAAAAGCGCATTCGGTTATTAGGTTTACAGGATTATTGAATTATGGTTAATGGTTGGTAGAATTTTTTTTAAACATTATCTGCCAATTACATCTGCCACCCTTCTCCAAATCTGTGCCCCTACCTGGCCCCCCCAACAAAAATTTTCTAGACATGCCACTGCCATAAATGTAAGTTTATTAATAAAACACCATATTTCTGCCGTTTTATAAGGATATGAATTGTACATACAATCAATTTCAGACTCAACCAACAAAAAGCCTCTCAGAACAATATTTATATTGTAACAGTTGCTATTGTAATGCAGTGTATCACCACATGGCGGCGCCTCCTGTCTCACGACTGGTGTCACCCCCTTTTTGTTCTTCTTCGCACTCCTCCTGTAATGGATGCTCCCGTGTGTACGCGGACTAGTGTGCTCTTTAGTAGTGTGTGGTAGAGGTAGCACTTTTATTTTTAATATTGTAAATAAATGAGTACTTTTTGGAAAGTCAGAAGCTGTTGCTCATTCGCTATCCACCTGCACACCTCCGCGGCTGGCTTCATCTCCACTGCACGTTACAACTGGCGCCCGAACTTTTTCCCCTTGGACTTCAGACGATTTTTGCATCCCGCCGAGGATTCTTCTCTTCTAGCACGTGAACTGTCTCGGAAATCCCCCCAGTTTTGCGGACACTCGGACGTTTTCTCCAGCCATGGCCGCAGCCTCAGCTCAGGTGGGACCCGACTAATTTCTGGATACCGTGGTGTGCCGCTGCTCCGCTTGGGAGAAAGAGAGAAGCTGACTCCGCGACGCGAATGGACTCCGTGGATTTGTTATTTGTTGTTGGTTTCGTCTTCTAAGGATTAATTCTTCTGTGGAGAGCCTGGACATGAACATTTCTGCTGGCTTTTCATTCCCCTTTCCCTCTGCTGAGACTGACTGTAGCACATGTACGTGATAGCTTGGCCGACTACAACCGTTGGTGCTGGTCTTCGGCTCAGTATAACAAAACGACTTAAAACTAATCTTGCATTGAGCTCTAGTGTTGCAGACATGCTATTGTAATAACATGGTTCTGATCACTCCAGTCTAATTTCAGTTGTTGGGCAAAATTTTATATGCGGTTTTTCTAAATTTAATCTTGAACGCATTTTTGCAGTTTTGTCTTTCTAGTCTGACCTAACTGACTCTTTTACTGCTATATCAATAACTGCGCTGTGCCCTGGAGCGGCTTAATTTTTTTGAAATCGCAATGGCACACTGCCCAGACGACTCTGACTCAGACATGGAACTTACCTCGTTACCTATGATAGGTTTGTAGCTTGAACCCATCCGCTGGAACGTTGGAGACAATATAATTACACTGCAAAGCAAGACACAAGTAGGCAAGCTTCTTCATGTTTCTCGTGCACGGGAGAAAACCGGACAACGCGCCGTCCCTTCGCTTGACCCCAGTTGCTCTCGTCCGTTCTCCCGTACCACTGTTCTTTTATTGAGGTTACATGAATATGCATAAGTTCATTAACATATGACGTCTACATACAAACAAAGAGTACCTTGCCTGTGTGTGTGTGCGTGTGCGTGTGCGTGTGCGCGTGTGCGTGTGCGTGTGTGTGTGTGTGTGTGTGGGTGGGTGGGTGGGTGGGTGTGTGAGAGATCTGTGTGGGGTCAAGATGTGACCCTGTGAAGACTCTGGTGTTAGCTGGTGCCAGGACGTCTGGGTCCATCTAACAAAAGGCTCTTATACTTAAACAGATATACGTGTGCTTGCTATACCATAAATCAAAGATAAACTCTCCTAGGGAGTATGTGATTTATACCAAGGATACTGAGTAGAGGAATGTATGCACCCCCCTCT
This sequence comes from Rhamphochromis longiceps, assembly GCF_057381845.1. Classification (NCBI taxonomy): domain Eukaryota; kingdom Metazoa; phylum Chordata; class Actinopteri; order Cichliformes; family Cichlidae; genus Rhamphochromis; species Rhamphochromis longiceps. The sequence continues at coordinate 179,382 of NW_028187224.1, forward strand.
ACACAGAGTTAATACAGACCTCTTTTAGGATGAGACATCCTTTCAATCTACCAATGATTATATACTTCTAAGCATATATGAGTAAATGTTTCTAAGCATAAATGACAATCAACAATACAAAATCTAACATTCCCCCCTTATTGACGTTTAGGCTTGAAAAGTCCCCAGTTACGAATACCTCATGTCTGACAGTTTCAATGCAAACATTGTTATATTCAGCATATGTCAAATCACCCTAAATTACTGAAAAAATACACAGTTTAACAAATGTATTAGCGGTTATCCCATTCAGTGATCTCATCTCATGGCAAACTGCATCCTACAAACAAACAAAGAAATTGTGAATTTAATAGTGAAAATAAGAAAGTAACATTTTCAAAACCATCTCAGCTTGGTGGTGTTTTCTCCAGGTGTGCAAATCACATGTCTCTCTGCAGAGTGGTTTGAGTTCTGCAGGGCGTCATGAATGTCTCTTCCAGTTGTTTCCATCACTGTCCATAGGACCAGAGTCCAAATGTATGTAGAATAAACATTCAAACATACTAGTTAGTTTTGTTGTTTGTCAACATGGGTCTCAGCTATTTCCAAAGCTGCAGACCTCTCAGCACTCTAGTTTTATGGCCTCTACCAACCCCCATCACCTCATTCAAGCCTTCGTCCTGTGAGAGGGATATTTATGACTCCTTCATTGTCCACGCTCTGCAGAGAAACACCTCTGTGGAAAGGGTGCAGGTGTCCGTTATCTTACTGCTGTTGTGATCTCAGCAGTCTTCAGGGTATCATCGTATTCACAGTACAGTGGCACAGCATTAGGTGATGTTCATAGGAAACTGCTGTTATCACCACCATAGCTTCTGGTTCCTGTGCTTTTCACAGAATCATGATGTCATCCTCGAACTCCTTCTGCGCTGTCGATGGAGCCTGGCACGCTCCCGTCATCCCTCGAGTTTTCCTGTCCCAACGCTGCTGAAGATGATCTCTGATCCTCCTGAAGTCTCTCTCCTGGCCTCAGCTCCCATCCTGTGGACGATCCTCTCAGGCACTCCTTCTCGTCATGGATAGTCCTGATTTTGGGCCTGCTGGATCTGTCTCAAAACACTCAGCTTCTCTGCCTTCCTCCTGGTTCAGCTGATTCAGCCGTCACGCCTCGCACTTGGTTGCCCTAGAGTTGATCAGAGGCTGGAGGTTGAAGTGCGAGCTTACCCTACGGGGGCTCAATCAGCACTCCCCCCTCACCACCGAAACAACCAAGTGTGAGATTTCTCTATTGTGCTGTCTTGAGGGTGCTGGGGTTTCCTGGGACCTCGACCTCTTTGCAGTGGCTCTGATAAATCCAGGAGGGTCTCTCCACTATTTTGCAGGCAGTTTCATGGTCCTTGCTGTGGCTCCAAGGTCTGATCTCATGATGGGCCCCAACCAGCTTGACCTTTGACCTCAACCACTGCCTGGGCTATGCCTGGAATGTTTCTCGCTTCTCACTGCTGCACCTGTATTTCAGAAAGACTTCTATTTGGAGAGCATGTCAACAATCATCAAACCACATTCTTTAGTTCAGTGAACTTCACTAATAGGCCATCAAAGCCTCATCTGAACATGGATGCACCACTTGCATAGATTTAATACTTGTAAATAAACAGCTAATCACACAAATCACTGCAACAATAATAGTAAACATTGTTTAATGTTAATTCTGGACCCCACTTCTTGACGCATGGACAACCATGCGTCAACTCACCAAACCAGGATCCCTGTCTTAAAAACTGGCTCCACCAGGAGCCTGCATACAATAAAATCAACTTCACTCTTATAAACAATATATCAGAAGAGTAATAAGCATTCAACATCAGCAAGACAAGTGTCATGTGCAGGTTTTCTCAAATCGGGAAACTACAATTATTTCCCTAATTTGCCTCAGACATGGATCATCCCATGTGCTCAGTTAACATTAATGTAATCGGTGACTTCTCTTAAGCAAATTCACTCCACTCATATATCCCTATGGGCTCAAAGTGGCCAGCTAAGAGCCCATATTCAACTTTCCCAGAAACACCGTAACCTCATATTTGTTTTACTCATGTCACTTGTCCGCTTGTGCCGAATCCTCCACAGCATTCTCAAAGAAACAAACATTAGCAATACACATTGACTGTGGTCAGACGGAGGTCAGACACAGGTCAACAGGTTCCAGAGGTGCCATAAAAACACCATAAAGGTAGCCAACCCTAGCTGTGGAAAGAATGACAGTCACATATAAACCCAGAAATCCTGTAGTAGGAAAACATTAACTAATCCTCTTATAAATCACATGATCAAACACATGATTAATCATCTGCTGTAAAAAGAAATGTAAATGTTAGCGCTGCGCAGGTGTGTACACTTTCTCACAGAAATTTCTGTGAGCAACACACGTTAGTGAATGACATACACATAGTAAATTCACAGACAGAAAAAATGGCATTTAAAAGATTAAATCGTCATGCAACCGCAAATGTTGCTGTCATCTTTCTGCTCCTGTAACAAAAAACACATAAATTCATCCACCCTTTTGTCCTGTCTAGGTGGAGGTTAACCTTGAGTCGTGGTCATGTCCTGTCAGCTTTTACCAGTCAGTCAGTTTGTTCTTTATTTCCATTCATTCATTCATTCTTTGCTGATAGTGGAACCTGTCGTCGCATTTAGTTTCCACTTCCAGCAAAATGACGTCATTTCAAAAAGAAAAAGAACTTCTAGATCGGATTACCTTGCTGAATCCGGTTTAGGCTGGGACATTCATTTAATAATTGTCCCAAATAAGTGGCTTTCTCCTGAGCCCATTTTAATGTGGAGAAAACTCACTTGTAAGGCTTTCTCGACAGCTCGTATAGCACTTTTAATTTCTGACGTGCAGATCTGCTTAAAGAAAAGAAATAGACAAACAAAATCAGTGCCTGTTCAAAAGATAAAATGAAAAATAACAGAGATTATCAAACAAAACTTTCAGTGCACTGTGAAAGTATCAAAATAAAAAGGCCTTGTTAAGTCATGACACAAGCTCCTCATCTCAGGAGGGTAAATCATACCATTAGCATGGTTCATGGCATCATACCATCATACTAATCGGCAGGCTCGACTTCACAACAGAAGAAAAATCATCAGCTAGATTAACTCCAAATCAACCATCAGCTGCACAACACACAACATAACCCTAATGTCTTATTAGCTATGAGTTTAATCACCAGGTCTGTGCTCTTCACTCATTTAGGCCACAGATCTATTGTATTCAATTTTCCTTTTCCCTTCATCATAAAACATGTGACATGCTGTCATGCACTTCATAAAAGAAGTTTGTTCTGACGTATTCAGAGTTGTGTATCTAGATACAGAATTCACTCGCACATCAAAGCAGGAAACTCAGTGTTTTAGAGTCTCCACTCAACACAACAACTCCAACACATCTCATTCACTCGTGCTAGAATTCAGTCACTTTTCATTAATCTAAAACCGATCAACTAATTTGCATATCAGCTATTAACCCACTAAGTTGACAGGACAACAGGAAAGCATGTTCAAAATAGTATCACAAAAGACAATTTCCCTCATACAGTAAATCACTTGCTGCATCAATCAAGCAGGAAGCTTCTCCCAATTTACCATTTTAACACTAAATTTATTGTCTGATCACTGGTTGGTCAAACCAGGATCTTTTTTTTCCCCACAAAGGTTAAATTGTTGTCCTGCAACCTAGAGAGTCAATTTTTTTTTCTTTAGGATAAATTCAGTATTTGATAACAAGTGTCTGCTAAATTGACACTAATTTAACACTGATGAATGATAACAAGCTAATTTTCATTGGATGGGTGTTTGTGTTATTAGGCAGGTCTAATGCATGTCTGTGGAGCTGCATATCCAGCAGAGCATGTTCTTAAAGCTGCCTTTCCTACACGCTTCTCTGCTATTATTTAATCATTTCTTAACTAATGTGCTATGAGTCTTCATGAGTCATTTTGTGTTTGGAATTGTTAGTAGGGTTAATTCATGTTCTGCTTGTTTGTGTGATTTTGTATGTTTCTATTTTTGCAGTGTTTCAGACTCCTTCACAATTTTCCCACTTAAGCAGTCAGTTTTCTTTTCCCCAGGTTTGCTAACCCAAATTTTGATTTCCCACATTTAATAACAGCACTCTGTGTTTCCACTTACTCTCACTCTTTTGTCATCTCACTCTTTTGTCCTCTCCCACTTTCAACAGTTCACAGCCGGCAGTTCTCCTTCAGCTTTGTCCTGTGTCCCACTGTCTCTTCTTGCCATTTTACTCCACAGGTGGCAAATGTCAAACTCCAACAGTCTCCTCAGTTCTCCTCAAAAGTTTTCTTCACATGCATAGTGAAGTTGCAGCTTGTTGGAAACACAGTGCCATTCATCCGATCAGTCAGGATGATGGGTTTGCTCTTCTTCTCTGGTGCTGTTTGTCCACATTGCTGCTGCTCGCTGGGACTTTTTGTTCAGGACTTTGCTGCTGTCTCTTTATCTGCCATGTTATTGCTTTGGAGCTGCATTCCTTGTCTTCAGGGAGGTGTGAGCTTGCTTGTGAGGTTGAGAAACACATGGTGCTGTAAATAAGTCAGCCAGAAACTTGGCCTGAACGTTTCCAATGATGTTAAACTATAACTTTCTTCCGACCGCTGCATGTGGAAAATTGATTCAGGTCTGCTTTTCACCTGAAAGTGACAAACTAAGACATGTTCATTATCATCATCACTGCTTAATCAACACACATCTCTCTCTCTGTGTTTGTGTGAACAATCCTTTCTTAAAAGCAGAAAATTACATTGTAGTTGTTTTTCGGCTGATCAACACGAAACCTTTTTCCTATGATTATTTTTCTTCGTCTACAATGTAATTTGTCTCTTTTTCACTCTTTTTTTTTTTCCTTTACAATAGCTTGTGATCCGCAAAATCACCACTCTCACTCACAATCAGAGGCAATTACTTTTGCACAGTGCACAAAAACACTGTGATGTCAGACACATTCACACTCACTTTGTCATCTGCATAAATAAATCATATGGCTGGAGATATGTGCCATGGTGATCCATAGGCATGATCACATGTTTATTTAATTATTTTCAACCCAACAAAACAAATAAACAAAAACATGATGCTGATGCTATGAACACTCCACACACATGAGTCAAGATGCAGGAAAACTGCTCATGGAAACGCTGCACACTCCAGTTATCATATGTCTGTGAAGGTTCTCAGTCATCCAGGTCATCGTAGTCAAAGGACCTTGCAAAGAAAAGCGTCTGGACTTCTTTAAGTTGCTTGAAGACGTTTCACCTCTCATCCGAGAAGCTTCTTCAGTTCTAAGGTCAAATGGTGGAGAGTCCCAGATATAAACCTAGTGGGAGTGACCCCGTGACCCCCACAGAGGGACAAAAGGACCCCCTGATGATCCTCTAATCACCTGAGCCAAGGTGTGAAATTGGGTGTGGGACCCAATCAGCCAGAGTTTCGTGTGTGTTAACACACACCCAGGAGTTGTTTGCTCAAACACTCTAAGAAATATCTGTGCTGTTAACACAGTTTCATGCTTCAAGAGACACTCTTTAAAGCCTCGTGCTTTGGCACAAACAGCTGGCTTTTCTTTTTCCCTCTTTTCAATGGCTTCCATCGTCAGCACTACATCAACGAAGAGGCCATCATCTGGTTTTCCAAAATGTCCAAAGATTTTCTGGAGGGCATCATGCTTGGCCCACCACCGTGTCTCACCTATTGGACTAAGGCGTCTGTGTCTTGTGTTTTTGGTTTGTTTCTCCCACAGATGAACCCTGTGATAGGACTCCTTGATGAACACAGCTATGTCATTAAGTAAATTAAAGAGTGATCCACTTTCAATGACACTTTGTGTTGTGTCAGCAATCACAAGATTAAGTATGTGTGCATAGCACCACACATGAACATGAGTTGGAGACTGGGCAGTCATAAGTGCTGAAAAGCCTTTGTACTGGCCCTGCATATTTGAAGCACCATCTGTTGCATTCCCAATGCACATGGCCTTGTCTAGATTCAGATGCTCTAAAACTCCGGAAAGCAAGTTTACAAAGTACTGCCCCGTGGATGCTTCGCACCTCACTATGGAGACAAGCCTCTCCTGCACAGACTCAGTAACATACCTGATGATTACTGAACACTGATCATAACCTGTGATGTCTTGGGTTGTGTCTAGCTGAACAGAAAACATCCCAGCTTTCTGGACATCACTGGCGATGATCTCTTGAAGGAGATGGCCAAGTGCATCAATCACTGAGTTGACAGTTGTTTTGGAGAGTAGGGTGATGAGAGATCCTCTACCTCTTGATCCACTGGTCTGATGCAACTTCTTGCTTTTTTCAATGCAGTCATTCAAATGTTCTCCAAGGCACATATCATACTTGCCTAATAACACAATCAGTTCCAGAAAGTTACCATGATCGATGGTGTTATCACCTAAAGTGTATGCAGCCTCATTCTCCACATGCCTATAGCTGAGTCCCCTCTTCCCAAGTACTTTGATCACATCCACTATACGCTCTAAGACTTGCCGTCTCTTTTTCACTTGTGCTCTGTGAGCTGACAACTGACTGCCAGCAAACAAGCTCCTGATGTTGCCTTTTGAGCACCTTAAGAAAAAAGCTTCAGCACAGGTCTGGTGTGTATTGCTCTTTTCATGCTCCTCTGTGTGCAGACGTATATGTCGCCAGTCACTCATGCCTGTTATAAATGTGCTGGTGTCAGTCCGCCTTGCAAATGCCAGACACACAAAGCAGAACAATAAATGGCGTTCTTTGCAATAAGTAAGCCACTTCCTGTTGGTGCCATCTTTACAGCTGAACACCCTCATCACAACTGCACTGCTACTGTTCTGCTGTGGGTGGTAATCTAAGAAGGCCTGTAATATGGCAGGTTCGGGGCGAGCAAAGTAATCGATGCCCTGGCTCTCACTCTCCTGCTCTTCCATCTCTCTCTCTTGCTCTTCCATCTCTCTCTCTTGCTCTTCCATCTCTCTCTCTTGCTCTTCCATCTCTCTCTCCTGCTCTTCCATCTCTCTCTCTTGCTCTTCCATCTCTCTCTCTTGCTCTTTTATTTCTCTCTCTTGCTTGCTCTCTCTCTTCCTTTTCCTAAATCCCTCGTTTTGCACAGTCCCTGACGTGCTCTCCGTTGTTGTTTCCCTGCTAATTTTAGCATCACACGGCACAGCTTCTGTATCACGTGGTATAAGGCTCCGCCCTTGTCATTTGTTGAGCAGGAAGAGTGAGCGCTTGTTTTCATGCAGAGTACGTCCCGGATCAAAATGTGAAGTTTTACAAATCACCACTTCTTTGTCTGAGACTGAAATGATATTGACTAATCTCGTTTCTCTTACAGAGGTTGAATGCACCTTCTGCGGATGGCGGTACCACACAGTGTGCGTGGACTTCCCCTGCACAGAAGGCAACTACAAATGCTGTGAATGCTAAATAAACAGAAACAAATGATCCCTGTTGTCTTTGCTTGATGATTGGTTTGAGTCTTGACAATCCACATTGCTGGCGTTGCATCTTTCAATGGCAGCAATGGCAGGTATCAGTGCTCAAACCTTTTGTGTTTGTTTCCAACAAGTTGCCCACCTCGGGAAACAAAAATGTGTTCTTTTACTTGTCAGATGAACATATGAGACACTTTGACTCTTCAGTGCAGTGTGGAGCCTAACAAAGATCTGTTTTGTGTCCCAGCTGATCAGCAGGAGGAGGAGAGTCTGACGGAGCAGCAGAGGAACATTTTCAGCTACTTGGACTCAGCTCAGCCACTACAGAGGAAACAATGAGCTCAACACAGAAGGTGACAGACAGAGCAGGACCATATGACCAAAGATATTTATCACCATATACATTTGAACATTTGCCATAACGATGTAGCTGACGATAGAATTGACACCAGACAAAATACTTTACAGCTGCACAACTTTATTAAAAACCCATCAATGTATTTTCACTGAAACAAGCAGCTGTTGTTTATGTGCATTAAAGTTATATAAAAATGTAACAGTGCAAATGCAAATTCCTCGCTGACAGTTTAACCAAAAGGCGTTTCCAGTGGAAACTGGCCGACACATCCTGAGCATAACCATGTATAATATCCATGAAACTTCAGAAGAGGTTATACAGTCGTGGCCAAAAGGTTTGAGAATTGCATAAATATTGGAACCTGGAGAAGTTGCTGCTTAAGTTTTTATAATAGCATTTTGCCTGCACTCCAGAATGTTATGAGGAGTGATCAGATGAACTGCATCGTCCTTCTTTGCCATGAAAATGAACTTAATCCCCAAAAAGCCTTACCACTGCATTTCATTGCTGTCATCAAAGGACCGGCTGAGACCATTTCAGTGATCGTCTTCTTAACTCAGGTGAGAATGTTGGCGAGCACGAGGCTGGAGATCATCATGGCTGTATCCCGATTCAGGTTCTGCAGCTTTAAAGTCCTCAAGGGCCGCGTACTCAAAGACCGCTAAGGCCGAAGTGCGAGGCTCGTAGGCTCGTGAAATGGGACGTCTAGCCTCCGTCGCGCTGCCCAGGTTGCCTAGCAACCATGATACTAACAGCTGGAAACGTTTCATACAGCTTTGTTTGACAGAAATGAAGGAGAACATATTTAGTTCATTTGTTTCTACATGAGCTCTGTGTGATTTGATGAGTATCTGAGGCTGAGACCACAGGACTGTGAAACATGATTGTTGGGCTTCATTTCTGTGCTGAACAGTCGTTTAAGATTAGCTGTAAATAACAATTAGCTGATGTTGTTCATGAGACTAAAGTCATCTCACTGTGGTGATGTAAATATAATATGGCCAATATTATAGTTATTATATTAATCACTTCACTCACAGACAAGTATCTGTGACAGTGTGTATACAGATGTATCATATATAAGAGACAAATATTGTTACTTCAGTATGTTGGCATTATTACATTTGGCTCAGTGCTTACATATATGTGTAAAAAGCAAATGTAGGAGCTGTGATAACTGTGTCTGATAGAATGAAGAGTAGACTGATATATGAAATATTCCTTTATTGGGTGAGAAAATCAGACCATGTCATAACTGCTGTAAGTCACACAGAATAGATATCAGAGCCTTAAACAGGCTGACGTCTGCTAAATGGGTCAAACTGGGCAGAAAGTCTACAAACACATAACATCCTTATAGAATATGATGTAACACTATAGATCAACTTAGCTCAGAATATATAAAGCATATAAACAGTTACAGCAATATGATGCAACAAACACAGCAGCTACTGATCCAAAATACTCAAAGCTTCATAGAACTGAAACCAACATTTATTTTTTAGCTCCATCCTGCTGCTGATACAGACTTTAGGTTTCTGAACATTAAACTTGTTGCTGCCTTTCATAGTGTGTAACTTGAAGGCCCTGAGTACTTTCTCCCACACTGAAAACACTGGGATGATCACATTATTTGAACATTACCTAATAAGACTGATTCAGCACAGACAGTTATGTTAAACTTTCCTAGCAGTCCTTCACAAACAGGGAACAGTCTGTCTATTCTCTCCATCTGTCAGCTGCTGCTGGCTCTTCCTCCTCCTCTTCCTCACACACTGCTGAGTTTGTCCTGGTGGATCATCAGGGCTGCAAAGCCTCACAGATGATGTGCAGCAGTGGCTCCCTCAGTCTGTCCTCACTCTGGACACTTGCAGTCGTCACACATGGAAATCAAATGTGTGATAAGCTGCAGGATTCAAACACAAGTGTAACTTATAAACACATGTTCATACTTTTATTCCACAATCAGAGAGAAAGAAACAGAGAGAGAGTGCAGGACAGACAGACAGGTGACAGTCTCAGGTGTACACACTGCTACACAACAGCACCAGAGAAGCAGGATTTAGTGTTTGTGTTATTACGAGTGTAAACAAGAAGAGTTCCAGATGGTGCAGTGGACACATGTGTGACTGCTGTGATTAAAGCATCTTTCTTTCAGCTTAACGAGTGAACCGTCAGCTCGTTCAAACACACGTTAAAGTGCGTTTGGCTCGACACCACCGAACAGAGGCAGCAATATAACACAGCTAACATTAACAGTGCAGTGGATCCTGCTTGTGCCGTGATGTTCAGGACTGCAAACCGAGCAGCATCACTGACTTTCAGCTTGTTGTGTTTGTGGATATATGACTGACTTTAATTATCCACAAAATCATCACATTCTCTGTCAGATTAAGGTCGACTATTGAACGGCGTATATTTTAAAGGCTTTAAAACCAAGTTAACGCTGAAAGTACAAACATCACTAATGTCACATAACTCTGCCGACAAGGCATAGCTATGGCTATGAAATGCTCTTTGTGTATCACTTCTTCATTATGAAAGATGTCATTAATGCACTAGTAATGTCTCATCTGGAGTATTGTTCAATCATTTGGTCAGCAGCTAATAAGACAGATCTTAACAGACTTCAGTTAGTCCAGAATAAGGCGTCCAGATTAGTGTGAAGATGTTCATACTATACTAATATTGATAAAATGCATAATAACCTTTCTTGGCTTCCTGTACAGGCTAACCCGTTCATGTGTCTACAGTATCCACATCATCCACAAAGAGTAAAACAGTGAAATGTGGATTGTTAAATATTAGGTCTCTCTCCTCCAAGTCTCTGTTAGTACATGACTTAATAATTGATCAACAAATTGATTTACTCTGCCTTACAGAAACCTGGTTGCAGCAGGATGATTATGTTAGTTTAAATGAATCAACACCCCCGAGTCATTCTAACTACCAGAAATCTCGAAGCACAGGCCGGGGGGGGCGGTGTGGCAGCAATTTTTCACACCAGCCTATTAATTAATGAAAGACCAAGACAGACTTTTAATTCATTTGAAAGCCTGATGCTTAACATTGTCCACCCCAGCTGTGAAACTCAGAAACCAGTCTTACTTGTTATCATCTATCGTGCACCTGGGCCTTACACAGAGTTTCTGTCTGATTTCTCAGACTTTATATCTAATTTAGTTCTGAGCTCAGATAAAATAATTATTGTGGGTGATTTTAACATCCATGTAGATGCTAAAAATGACAGCCTCAACATGGCATTTAATCTGTTATTAGACTCAATTGGTTTCTCTCAAAATGTAAAAGAACCCACCCACCACTTTAATCACACTCTAGATCTTGTTTTAACATATGGCATCGAACCTGAACATTTAACAGTGTTTCCTGAAAACCCTCTCCTGTCTGATCATTTCCTGATAACATTTACTTTTACAATAATTGATTACACAGCGGTGAAGAGTAGACTTTATCAAAGTAGATGTCTTTCTGAAAGCACTGTAACTAAGTTTAAGAATATAATCCACCCACTGCTATCATCTCCAATGCCCTGTACCAACACAGAGCAGAGCAGCTTTCTGAACGCTACCCCAACCCTCCTCACTACGTACGACTCTGGATACTGTAGCTCCTGTGAAAACTAAGGCCTCAAATCAGAAGTACCTGACTCCGTGGTATAATTCTCAAACACGTACCCTAAAGCAGATGACTCGTAATCTGGAGAGGAAATGGCGTGTCACAAATCTAGAGGATCATCATTTAGCCTGGAGAAATAGTTTGCTGCTTTATAAGAAAGCCCTCCGCAAAGCCAGAACATCTTACTATTCATCACTGATTGAAGAAAATAAGAACAACCCCAGGTTTCTCTTCAGCACTGTAGCCAGGCTGACAAAAAGTCAGAGCTCTTTTGAGCCAACCATCCCTTTAACGTTAACTAGTAACGACTTCATGAACTTCTTCACAAATAAAATTTTTATCATTAGAGAAAAAATTACCAATAATCATCCCACAGATGTAATATTATCTACAGTTACTCTTAGTACCATTGATGTTAAGTTAGACTCTTTTTCTCCAATTGATCTTTCTGAGTTAACTTCAATAATTACTTCCTCCAAACCATCAACGTGTCTTTTAGACCCCATTCCTACAAAACTGCTCAAAGAAGTCCTGCCATTAATTAATTCTTCGATCTTAAATATGATCAACCTATCTCTAATAATCGGCTATGTACCACAGGCCTTCAAGCTGGCTGTAGTTAAACCTTTACTCAAAAAGCCATCTCTAGACCCAGCAGTCTTAGCTAATTATAGGCCAATCTCCAACCTTCCTTTCATATCAAAAATGCTTGAAAGAGTAGTTGTCAAACAGCTAACAGATCATCTGCAGAGGAATGGTTTATTTGAAGAGTTTCAGTCAGGTTTCAGAGCTCAGCACAGCACAGAAACAGCTTTAGTGAAGGTTACAAATGATCTTCTTATGGCCTCTGACAGTGGACTCATCTCTGTGCTTGTCCTGCTAGACCTCAGTGCAGCGTTCGATACTGTTGACCATAATATCCTATTAGAGCGATTAGAACATGCTGTAGGTATTACAAGTACTGCGCTGCAGTGGTTTGTATCATATCTATCTAATAGACTCCAATTCGTGCATGTAAATGGAGAGTCCTCTTCACACACTGAGGTTAATTATGGAGTTCCACAGGGTTCAGTGCTAGGACCAATTCTGTTTACATTATACATGCTTCCCTTAGGCAGCATCATTAGAAGACATAGCATACATTTTCACTGCTATGCAGACGACACCCAGCTCTATCTGTCCATGAAGCCAGATAACACACACCAATTAGTTAAACTGCAGGAATGTCTTAAAGACATAAAGACCTGGATGGCCGCTAACTTTCTGCTTCTTAATTCAGATAAAACTGAGGTTATTGTCTCAGAAATATCCTGTCTCAGAGTGACGCTGAAAAACTAGTTCATGCATTTATTACTTCCAGGCTGGACGACTGTAATTCATTATTATCAGGATGTCCAAAAAACTCACTGAAAAGCCTTCAGCTAATCCAAAATGCTGCAGCAAGAGTCCTGACAGGGACTAGAAAGAGAGAGCAGATTTCTCCTGTTTTGGCTTCCCTTCATTGGCTTCCTGTTAAATCCAGAATTGAATTCAAAATCCTGCTCCTCACATACAAGGTCTTAAATAATCAGGCCCCATCTTATCTTAATGACCTTGTAGTACCATATCACCCTATTAGAGCGCTCCGCTCTCGCTCTGCAGGCCTACTTGTTGTTCCTAGAGTATTTAAAAGTAGAATGGGAGGCAGAGCCTTCAGTTTTCAGGCCCCTCTTCTGTGGAACCAGCTTCCAGTTTGGATTCGGGAGACAGACACTATCTCTACTTTTAAGATTAGGCTTAAAACTTTCCTTTTTGCTAAAGCATATAGTTAGGGCTGGACCAGGTGACCCTGGATCCTCCCTTAGTTATGCTGCAATAGATGTAGGCTGCCGGGGGATTCCCATGATGCATTGAGTTTTTCCTTTCTAGTCACCTTTCTCACTCACTATGTATTAATAGACCTCTCTGCATTGAATCATATCTGTTATTAACCTCTGTCTCTCTTCCACAGCATGTCTTTATCCTGTCTTCCTTCTCTCACCCCAACCGGTCGCAGCAGATGGCCGCCCCTCCCTGAGCCTGGTTCTGCCGGAGGTTTCTTCCTGTTAAAAGGGAGTTTTTCCTTCCCACTGTTGCCAAAGTGCTTGCTCATAGGGTGTCATATGATTGTTGGGTTTTTCTCTGTATCTATGAAGCGCCTTGAGGCGACTTTTGTTGTGATTTGGCGCTATATAAATAAAATTGAATTGAATTGAATTGAATTAAAATATTCTATGGCTTACTTGTAGTTCTAAAGAAAGCAATTCTGTTAAACACACCACATTTATTCTGCTCAGCTGCAGTATCCAGATGAAATACATCATCATATTACACAGTTTTCAACAAGCTGCAATTTAGTAAATGCTCGAGTTAAAAGTAACGTTTTGTAAAACTGTTACATTTAGAGCAACTTTTAAGTGGAATAAGTTGCCTTAAAAAATTAGAGAATTATTCAAAACTTCAATGAACACTTAAAAGCCGATTTACAGAGCTTTTAGTTGTTGTAAATATTGTAAGACATGATTTGTTTTTGAAATTTGTGTAATGTGCCTCAATGTTATTGATATTATTATTATTATTATTGATTGCTTATATTTGAACAATTGTGAAACCTCACTGTGGATGTAAGAGTGAAATTATGTGGATATCTTGAATCCACTTTATTGTGTAATATTTTATGTGAGTATTTGACCGAAGACGAGCAACATCTGTTGTGGAAGCTAACGGGGTTCCTTTAGAATAAACAAACATAGGATTTATTATCACTGAATAATTCTGTATAAATCTATACAAAATATAGAAATATGTAATAGGAAACAACAAAATAATCTAAATTATAAAATAATGTGTGTGTGTGTGTGTGTGTGTGTGTGTGTGTGTGTGTGTGTGTGTGTGTGTACAATCAGGAGGGATGGGGATGATTTTAGTGTTTGAACAGTCATGAATTATCTTTAACAGCAGGTTGGATGTAATGTGTTAGAACTACCAGCAGGTGGGGATAAGAGACCTTTAAGGTGTTTGGTGCCACGCTCCACCTTCAGGTTTAAAACTAGTGTTAATGGAGTTTGAAGGTTGAGTTTGTTCCACGACTGCATTTCACTCACTGCCTCTGTTTGTATCTCTGTCACTGCAGGACCAACATGGAGCCAGAAGTCAGTGCTCTCAGGAGGCCGACAAACCTCACAGAAGAAAGGGAGAGAAAAAACACACCTGTGACGAGTGTGGGAAGGGTTTTACTGTGAGGGCTAAACTAAAACAGCATCAGGTCATCCACACTGGAGAGAGACCGTTCAGCTGTGACTTGTGTGGCAGAGCTTTTACTCACAGTAGCAGCTTACAGAGGCATCTAGTTACCCACTCTGGAATTAAGCCATACAGCTGTGACGAGTGTGGGAAGGGTTTTACTCTGAGGGCTTCACTAAAACGGCATCAGGTCATCCACACGGGAGAGAGACCGTTCAGCTGTGACTTGTGTGGCAGAGCTTTTACTCACAGTAGCAGCTTACAGAGGCATCTAGTTACCCACTCTGGAATTAAGCCATACAGCTGTGACGAGTGTGGGAAGGGTTTTACTGAGAAGGCTTCACTAAAACAGCATCAGGTCATCCACACTGGAGAGAGACCGTTCAGCTGTGATCAGTGTGGAAAGTCTTTTTCCTTGAAGCGTTCCCTAAAACAACACCAACTCATCCACAGTGGAGTTAAAGCGTACAGCTGTGACTTGTGTGGCAGAGCTTTTACTCACAGTAGCCACTTACAGAGGCATCTAGTTACCCACTCTGGAATTAAGCCATACAGCTGTGACGAGTGTGGGAAGGGTTTTACTGAGAAGGCTTCACTAAAACAGCATCAGGTCATCCACACTGGAGAGAGACCGTTCAGCTGTGACTTGTGTGGAAAGTCTTTTTCCTGGACGCTTTCCCTAAAACAACACCAACTCATCCACAGTGGAGTTAAAGCGTACAGCTGTGATCAGTGTGGCAGAGCTTTTACTCACAGTAGCCACTTACAGAAGCATCTAGTTACCCACTCTGGAATTAAGCCATACAGCTGTGATCAGTGTGGCAGAGCCTTTACTCACAGTAGCAGCTTACAGAAGCATCTAGTTACCCACTCTGGAATTAAGGCATACAGCTGTGACATCTGTGGAAAAACTTTCAGCCAGAGAGGGAGCCGAAATACACACCTGCGCATTCACACCAGACATGATGTGTACTGCTGTGAACAGTGTGGCAAACAGTTTACAACAGACGCACACTTACAACGACACATGTTTACCCACACTGAGGAGAGACCTTATCAATGTGACCTGTGTGAGAAGACTTTTAAAGCTCCACATGACCTGAGACGACACCAACAGATCCACACCAGAAAGAGACTCAACAAGTGCAGCTACTGTGAGGTATGTATTTATATTGTTATCTTGTCATTTTAGCCTGACTGTTTGGAACAACTCTGCTCATTAAACTGTGTTAGCATGTTAGCAATTCTACTGCATGGAAAAGCAGCTCTGAGTGATTATTCAGATTTTCCTTTCAGTTCTGATTTTAGTATTACTGTAGTATTATGGTGGTAGTATTGTAGTTATTGCAGCCCAGTAAACTGAGTGTGTTAACTGAAACAGTCAAATGTAGTTGGACGTCTGCAGAGATGCTCTTTATTTCAGGCGACGTTCAGGATACAAATGTTGAAGGACTGACTTACACTGTCTTTGTGTCTTTGTTTAGAAGCAGAGCAACACAGATGGATCCAGTTCTCAACCCTGTCATCACTGTGGTGGTGGGAAAGACTTTCATTGTGACCTCTGTGGAAAAACTTTCAGTCGGCAAGCTGCCCTTAAAACACATCAACGTAGACACACTGGAGACAAACTGAAATACTGCAAAGAATGTGGGAGAAGCTTCACCACACCAAGTGAGTTAAAACGACATGAACTGATTCACAGTGGGGTTAAAAAGCACCTCTGTGATCAGTGTGGGTCATCCTTCACCACTGCATGGGACCTTAAATCACACAAACGAGTCCACACAGGAGAGAAACCACACAAGTGCAGACACTGTGAGAGAAGCTTCTCACATTCAGGTAATCGTAACATTCATGAACGTGGACACATGGAAGGAAACTACAGCTGTGACCAGTGTGACAAGAGCTTCAGGAATCTCAGTTCATACTCTGCACACAAACGATCCCACGTTACTAATAAACTGTTTCACTGTTACCAATGTGCCCAAACATTCACCTCATTGTCTGCTCTGTGCAAACATCAGCGCGATCACTCAGGGCTGAAATCACTCCCATCACTGGATCACAGTGAATCTGAAGACACAGAAAGATCCTCTGGTTTCTGTGTCAGACTCAAAAAGCTTGAGATCAGGCTCCACAGAGTTCAGATAGAATCATTTAAACTTGTGTTGAACTGAACTGGTTGCTGGGCTGAACTTCTACATAATACAGATCTACATGGGATCTTCTTTTCTGTTGTTTTACTGAGTCAGTTTTGTCCTTTTTTCTCTGTCCTGGTTTTGCTCGTCTGTAAATGATTGAAACTCAGTCAAATAGTTCATTGTTCTCCAGCAAAACGTTTTGGAAACTCATGTTTAACCTTTAAAACTCTGACATGTTTTAGCACACAAGGCTTCATCGGGGAGTTCACTCATGATTGGACCATGAGAACAAAGGTTTTTAGTTCTTTCAAAGAGAGTCTTGGAGATGTTTGATGTTTCTGTTTTTCTGAAACCACCTGAAAGAAAAACTATTTTTCTTGCTTTATGTAGTGTGGAAGTTTTTAATGTTTCTTCATCTGTGATGTTCTTGAATGTGTTCACGTGAAAATGGTACAAATAAACTGTCCTTTCAGCTTTAGCTCCTAATTTATTCATTATTTATGGATGTAGCACAGCAGCCGTCTCTTGATTAACACATGGAGGGCTCGGGATCTGATGGTGTCGTCTCCCTAATTTGCCCACTCAGTAAATCTCACTCATGGCCAAGAAATTGAAATAAACCTTGTTTCCCTGCTGGATAGTGATCCACTGTAACTCTGCTCCTCCTTCCTGTTTAGGATTTCTGTGGCTGAAGTAAAATTCCCTCCATCCATCACTTATCCCAGCTAACCCAAAGTGAAATAAAGTTTTGCTGGTCTTAAAAAAGCATTACAATAATGGGCATTACCAATGCAAACTGAATGATACAGAAGATGAAAGAAGAGACTTTGATCAGTTAATAAAGCTCATGATCTGGATTCATTGTGGCTGCTACACAGATACTTCTGGGTCACTTCTCTCAGTTAGGAACCTTCCTCACCAAACTGACTGTTGGACCACACCCCTGGTTTCATGAGAAATTGTTTCAGCCATGATTTCTCTTCCTGTATTTCAGAGTAAAGACTGAAGTGACAAATGGAAGCATGTTTAAAAAACACAATGTGAGAGAGACGTTGAGGTCCTTAGAAGTTACCCTGGGTTTTTCTGTCACCCTGCTAGATGTTACACACCTTGTTATTGGACTGATTTCTACTGCTGGACTACTCCTGCGGAGAGTAACAATACTCTTACTAATTAGCTCCCTTTCACAGCTTTGGGGATATTTATTTTTGTGTTTGCAGCGCTGTGAGCCAGAACAGCGAGAGAAAAATCTGCAACAGCGACGAGCCGAATGCTTACGTGAATCGCAGCAGCTGCACATGTGCTACGCTGAATTAGAGGATATCTTTGCTCTGGATTTCTATTTCTACTTTTTCATTTCTATATGATTCTTCTTGCATCTAAACAAAGATGATTCAATTTGCTAAATGTTGATGGCTCTTCGTGCTCAGGTGTAAATGAGACGTAATATTTGCTCTTGGTTTGGTTCTCCTGTACAGAACCTTGCAGTACAACAGAAACCTAAAAACATTATTTGTAGTTGTTATTCTTAGTTGTTCTGCTGCCTAAATACCACAGGGTCTGATTATGAAGTTATTGAGCTGCACATACTTTACGACCTGCTTAAGTTCGAGGTCACAGCGTCTGTAGAGCAGCTGGAACATAATGAAGTCTACAAGGTTAAAGTTTTCTCTTCAGTTATTGTTCTTTCTGCTGCTTGGTTTGATGGAGCTGAGAGCTTTTGTTTTTATTATTGTTATTATAATTATCATGAATATTTTACTCTCTAGAAGCTTTAAAATAGTGTTTGTGTTTGAAAAAATTGATTTAAGAATTGAACAGAAACATCTGTCCTTCTGAAAATCGCCCAAAGGCACGGAGACAAAGTCAAAGGATGCAACCTGTAACTTTCTCTTCCTTCATGTCAGGACCATCATCCATGATTTATATAAAATGCATATAGCAACAGTAGCACTTTAGTTTGGACTTTATGATTTCTGTAACTGGAAAATATTATTTTGTTTAAAGACAGAAGTGACCGCATAGTTGCAACATCAAAGGGAAATATTAATTAATTAGCATCAAGTATATTTGTTGCTTAAGCGTTTGCACTATAACTTAAGTAGGATTATAACTTTTAAGGAAGGAAAGATTTCAGATATTTAGTTCACTGTTTCAGTTATTTTATATGAAATTAAAACATTTACGTTGGTCAAATATGATGCTCTAAATCAAATAAAAGTTTGAAAATAAATGATGTATTTTTAAATGCTGCAACAAATGTTCACAAAAAGTAACTATAATTAAAACCAGTTAAACAAAATCAAATGTTTGAATCATGCTTAACCAAATGCCAGGCTGGAGAGCTGAACCTAAAGTATACGTAGAAAGATTTCAACATCTGAGCAGTTTTTAATGTTTTTATCACATATAAATGTCACAGCAGTGGGTCCTGGCCCAATGCTTTGTGTTTTTGGTTTTCTTTGACTCTTGTTTTTCTTGGTTTTTGTTCTTCTTATTTATCAGGCTCTCAGTAATCTTAGTTCTCCCTCCCTCAGTGTTCATTTCAGCCTGTGTTTAGTTTCTGTTCCCGTGTCCCACGTTTCATCGTTTCATGTCGAGTCAGCCCTGTCTCTCTGTTTCCTGTGTCTCCCCAGTCAGCCCCGCCTCCCTCGGGCACTCATGTGTGATACAGAGTAATAAACCTGACTACATTTGCTACACTCTCTTTATTACCTGTTACTTTAAAATTCATACACTAATTATGTCTGCCCATCTCTCTAATGTGAAGGTCAAAGGTCAACATCCTAGTGACATAAGAATAATCCCAAAGGGGCAAAGGCAGCGGTTAATTTAGCATATTTAGCATTAAGGGTACAGCAAGGATATACTTTTACTTATTGTGGCAGGGGTGTGGTCTCTGGCCTGCTGCAGTGGAGGCTGGTGGCGGGACGTTGGACGGCACAGGTGAGGGTGATGGAGCTCATGACTCTCCCCTTTATAGTGACGGAGGAGACTGGCGTGGGGGAAGCGTGTATTGGAGGAAGCTGAGGAGAGAACTGGTTTCTGGCTACAAAGACCGCGTCAAACCAGAAAAGATTGCTCGTGGTCAAATGTCAAAGGAGCTTGCAAAGAAAAGCGTCTGGACTTCTTTAAGTTACTTGAAGACGTTTCACCTCTCATCCGAGAAGCTTCTTCAGTTCTAAGGTCAAATGGTGGAGAGTCCCAGATATAAACCTAGTGGGAGTGCCCCCCCCCCCCCCCCCCCCCCCCCCAGAGGGACAAAAGGACCCCCTGATGATCCTCTAATCGCCTGAGCCAAGGTGTGAAACTGGGTGTGGGCCCCAATCAGCCAGAGTTTCGGGTGAGTTCATTGTGAAACCTGGCCCCACCTTATCATGCGAATTCCTGAGATCAGATGGCCCAGGATGTGAGTGGGCATTAAGGCGTCTGGGAAGGGAACTCAAAACTGGATTATAGATGGCAGAGAGTTGGTGTCGTAAACCCCGCCTCTGTTCAAAGATGGTCGCTCACAGTTGACATTGATGCTCCTTCAGTGTTGGGAAGGTGTCAGGGGTAGACATTTGTTCAAACACAAATAAGAGAAATGAGACAACTGCAGACCGACTCAGAGAGTAATTAGAAAACGTGCGCACGGGTGAATGCCTCTGAGAAGACACACACTGGGATTAAAAATACAGTAGTATATCATGCTTTATCTGACATCACAGACATTATAGGAAAGAATGCATCATTATATCATGCTGTCAAAACATCTCAAACATTTCAGACACTTAAGTAAGGAATGCATTATGTTCTCTTTAACAATAAACTTGATTAGGTAGTTCTTCAACAATAGGCTTGGTTATGTGAAAATATATGAACACACTAAATATAAGGCACACTTGGTTAGAATATAAGGCCTACTTGATTATATTGTATTATAGAGATTTGGTTGTAGTGTATAATGTAGAAAATCTCTTAACATTTCCCTCCTGTTGTTAATATATTTCACATGTTTAATATCAATGCATAGTCACTTGTTAAATCACATTTTCAACTTGCATATCATTCAGTGAAGTATCTAAACATCAGCTCTGTTAAGATTAAGATTATCATAGACATTCTCTTCTCTGGTCTCTCTATTTAGCATATCATACTGGCGAAAGGGATCCTCCATATCTCTCTGGATCAAAACAAAATTTCCTAAAGTACGATTAAGCATACTCATCACCATGCGTCTCAGACAAGGGATAATACAAGCAGCAAAAATGCAAAATAGGAACATCACAGTACAAAGGGCCAACAGGCCTTTAATCAGCAAAGATTTCCAGGAGCCGCTCAGCAACCAGTCCCACCAGCCATGCTCATCGGTTACGTAGTCCTGTTGCTGAGCGTCTCTTAGTTGTCTCAAAACATTCAAAGCATTTGTCATGTTTAATGAGTGTATGTTGTCAGGTATGTAAGTACAACATGTCTTGTTGAACAGTACACAAAGACCTCCTTTCTCTGCAAGAATAAGGTCCAAAGCTACTCGGTGTTGCATGACAGTGATGCGGATTGCATCAATTTCTTCATTCTGTGATTTGTCAATGCGGGTGGAAGCGTTCAAAAACAGTCCAAAGCGATAGTCTAAAGTTTCAATTCGTAGTGCGTGTTTTCCTACTCCGGTCCAGGGAAACAGAGAGTGCATTACCTTGTCGGCGGTACTCCAGAGTTTGAATTCCTCTGGCACGTCTGTTCCAAGGATTGAATCATGAGGCTTGATTTCTATATGACGCCTAACTCTGGTCTTGTTGTACACAGATATCTTAAAAGTGTGATCTGAAATGAAGATAGGTGCACAGCATCCTGACCAGTTGGGTGGCAACATAAAGTACGCACGCTGTCCGCACAGCCATGCCATACCTTGTACCCAATAGGTGCCATTTACCTGTTGATTTAGGTTGACTGTCCCATACCCTACTCCTCCATAGGTTGTGTTGCAGTTGTCGGTATGGCCCAGAGGGTGGCGTCCTTGCACTGACATTTGGTAGAAGCACAAAGGATGCCATGTCTCTGTATGGGTCATAAAAACAGGGAAAGGGACAGAAGCATTTCTGTTTTTTACTGTCATATCTACCCAGAATTTGTCGTCACAGATTCCATCCTTCTTCAGGCCTTTTGCACCTGGGAGTGAAGCTTTCTTGCCAATTGTAAAGTATTGTCTTCCAATGCTGGCGAAACTTGCTGCACATTCACTTTGCACGTGACTGTCCATTTTGCGACCATATATGGTGGGGTAGACTGAAGTTGAAGGCATGTGAGAACAGACATAACATTCTTTTTCATCTATGGTGTTGTGTAGGTATCGGTACCAGGCATTGTTCATCCAAGGGTGAATGTGATCTTGGGTCATCTCAGTTAGATGGGAGTTGTCATGGGTCCACCTCTTGAGACGGGGAATAGTCGGTGTTATTCTGCGGGCTCCTCCAGGTATCAGCCAGAGGAGCATCACCCCTAAGATGACACCGGCCACCAGACAGATCAGGCGGCACATGAACCGTTTCCGTTGAAAGTGACAAGCACTTAAGCATAGCAGCTTGGGGGCTGGTGGCTCTTCTTCTCCTAGATTCATCATGCTGGCTCTCTGCATTCTAGGCGTCCCTGGTGTTGTCATTGGTTCCTCTCTTTGGTGGGATGGGTCACTCTTTATTATGTGTTTGTTCTTCAGGGCGACCAGGCACACCTGAGCTCCAAGTGAGGAGACCACTGGCGAGAAGGTAAAGGGCGGGGTATACCCAATCAGCCCTTTCCTTCACCAGGGGATCACTTGAGAGTCGGGGGAACCGGCGTCTTATTGTGGTGCAAACACTTTCTTCACGTGAGTTTGATGGATCCACGAAGGTCTTTCAGCGATTTTACAAGCTGTTGGTGTAGTAAGCAGCACTTGAAACGGACCCTCCCACTTCGGAGAACTCCAGTTTTTCCGCTGGAGGACTTTAATCAGAATCCAATCACCGGGGTTCAACCTGCAAGAGACTGGAGATAGATCACTCGGCAGTTGATTGCTTAGTATCACTTCTTTATTCTCAAACAGTTTTGTCATCCATTCTGCCATCGTTGTTTCTGCAGGAAGCAGGGTGCTGGGGTTTAGCTGATTACACTTCTCTATAGTAATGTGTGAGTGTGAGAGCAGAATACCTACATAAGAGAGTTGTCTCCGAAAGCTTGAGTCAAAACTGCCTTCATGTACCCTGCTACTCCATCGACATGGAGAATAAAAGGTTTTTCATAGTCTGGTAATGCTAAGACGGTACATGTTTGCAATGCTATTTTTAAATCAGTGAAGGCTTTTTCTGCTTCTAGGGTCCACTGTATTTTGTCTTTTAATGCTAGGTCTTTTCCATAAATTAGGTTCTGTAGTGGCTGGGCCAGCAGTGCATACTCTGGGATCCAGCACCTACAGAAATTGCACAGACCTAAATAACTCATCATTTGTTGCTTAGTTATTTGGTTTTGGTGCATTTTGGACTGCTGTCTTTCTGCTCTCTAGTAAGGTGCGGCCTCGGCCTGTTAGTTGATGTCCTAAGTAGATGACTTTATCACTCCACAATTGTAACTTGTGTTGTGATACTTTGTGGCCTTGTTCTGCCAAATGTTGCAGAACCGTCATTGTGTTTTTGTTGTCCTGAGAAAGCTATGAAGCCTGTCCCCGGGTCAATCATGAAAACTCCTTCTGCTTTTTCTTTCTGTTTATACACTTTAACTGCATGCTCAGCATATTGCAGGGCGTCAGGCAGAGTGCCTGTGTTTTGTGTCACCCAGTGTTTGTCTACGTGTGTTTTTATTTTGGGCATTAGGCCATTCAGGAAGGCATTTTTTAATTGTTGTTGAAAAGCAGACTGTGGATTTGGATCGTAATCCAGTCCTGAATTTTGCCCGAAAACAGGACGTAAGCGATCCAGATAGTCTGATGCTGTCTCTCCTTCCTTTTGTTTGCACTCTCCTATTTTTCCATAATCTGGCCTTGGGGCTAAATTGACTTCTATTCTGCCGTACAAGTCATTTGTTTCTTGAACTAACTGAGGAGTGTCTGGTCCTAGGACGTCGCCGTTTTGGTCGTTTCCTGTGTAGGCTCCTCTGACTCTAGGAAAACGTAAACCTAATAAATCTTGAAGAACTTGGAGCATCTCATGACCATTCAAACCCCAACCTCTACGAATCAGTTCTACTGCATGTCGCCACTGTTGAAAACCTTCATTAAGGGGTGGGACATCTTTTAGCACATTCTCTCTGTCCTTATGGGACCAGGGTCTGAATGCGTATATCAGAGGTTCTCCATCTATTGGTATGATTCCTTGGCCGTCTACAGGCCCACTGGGTTGCCCATACCTAGGATTTGATAAGGCAACCATTGGAAACTGACCTACAGTTCCTTCTTTTTTGTAGTGATTATGTTTAGTCATAAGATTAAGCTGATGTTTTGCCTCAGCATAGGGATCTGGAGCAAAAGGGTTATGAGGAGAGATTACAGGAAGCGGTGACGCAGGAGTTGGTGCAGCTGCTGCTGCTGCTGCTGCTGTGTGTGTGGGCTGAGAGGAAGGTGCATAAGGAGGGGGGTTTTTTTCCTCTCCAGCAGCTTTCTGTTTATCTTTATTTTCTTGTTTTTGGGCACGTTTAGCACTGCGTTTATCATTTTCTGCTTCCCATGCTTTGAAAAGTCGCCATTCAGCTACACGTTTTGCTTTTTTCTTTTGACTTTTTTCCTCAAATAGTTCTTTTTGCAAAGCAGCTTTTAAAGCAGTTATTGACTCTTGATTGCATTTGCCTTGCCAGGCTGGACAATAAATTTTATGTGGATTTCTCCACCTATTTGCACTGACTTTTCCTGCATTTTGACAGTTTCTTTCAAGCTTTTCTTCATCTGCTGTTAATTTTACTTTAGTTTTAGAATTACCCATTTTGAACTAATTACGTCAGAACTGTGACACCTTCTTTGGCATGAAAAAGTGAGAATGGGTTTTCAATAACAGCCTTCTACTCACTCGCTATTCGAGTGAGCGGTTATTGATTTTACGTGATGACGCACAACCCTTTTTCCACTTTAACCAATACGTGAGTGTACACAGGAAAACAGTTTGAGAAGTGGTTCGACCGCTTATTGGGTCGTAAAAACAACTCACTCCTCTATTTCAACACAAACAAAGCGCGTTTTTATAATTTTTATTGAGATTTTTCCATAGGCCTATTTCATGTAACCTTCAACCTGTTCCGTTGCAGCCACTCCTAGAGTGACCGGAACTCGTTCCGTTACAGCTGCTACCCAGAGCAACCGGAACTTTTAATAGCGATTTCTAGATTATCGCTCTTGCCTGTTGTCTCTTTAAGTCCCTCTCTGGACTATGAGATCTGTCGGCGCTCACCAGGCTTACACTATTTTAAAGGAAAATCTCAATATCAACGTATTGTAACGCTTGATGGAATGCAGTGTTTCATATTCACCTTACTGTGGCGCTGCGTTTTTGGATCCGGTGCTCATCGGGTCCTGCAGCCGTGAAGGCCTGTGTAAGACGCTGACCGGAGGTCGAATTCACGCTCCCGGATTTTCTTTTGCTGTGCACAGACTCTTTTCCAGCGCAGGCGTCACGACGTCAGGATCCGATGAAGACCGCTGTGGAAAACTAGACGTTAAAAATAACAGTCAGTTCTCCGGCTAGCGAAGGACCAATTAAATGTCAGGGGTAGACATTTGTTCAAACACAAATAAGAGAAATGAGACAACTGCAGACCGACTCAGAGAGTAATTAGAAAACGTGCGCACGGGTGAATGCCTCTGAGAAGACACACACTGGGATTAAAAATACAGTAGTATATCATGCTTTATCTGACATCACAGACATTATAGGAAAGAATGCATCATTATATCATGCTGTCAAAACATCTCAAACATTTCAGACACTTAAGTAAGGAATGCATTATGTTCTCTTTAACAATAAACTTGATTAGGTAGTTCTTCAACAATAGGCTTGGTTATGTGAAAATATATGAACACACTAAATATAAGGCACACTTGGTTAGAATATAAGGCCTACTTGATTATATTGTATTATAGAGATTTGGTTGTAGTGTATAATGTAGAAAATCTCTTAACAGAAGGTTACTTTTAAAATGTATTCCATTACAGAATACATGCCCTCAAAATGTATTCTGTAACGTATTCCGTTACGTTACTCAATGACAGTAACGTATTCTGAATACTTTGGATTACTTAATATATTATCATGCTTTTTACAACAACGTGAATGTACTATTGCTGTGTGATTTATTACTATTACTGAAGGTCCGCGACTCCGAACTGTAGTAAAGGGACCTCTGACTAATACGGCGGGGTCCCTGTCGGCTCGTAGCCGAAAACTAGCTTTACTTTGTTGTGTGGGTCAACTTTTCTTGCGAGAGACAGAGAGAGGCGTTGAAAGACTGCTCCAATGGAATTTATTGTTTTCAGAGGAAAACACGAACACGGTGTACAGTCGAGTCTTAATAGCTTACTTACAACTGGGCTCGTCAGGCACTCTTCTTGGCTGAAGTGGTTATTATTATATTTACATGCTTCCAGCTCCCGTTTTTCCTTGATGACAACTCGTACCTTTCCACTCCCCTTTTTCTCCCTCCTCGCGTTCACAGACCCATAACGTGTATGGCAGTCCATTCTCCCTGCAGCACGGACTACACTGCCCATGATGCTACATTCTTTAGAGCTATGCTTGTAGCATTCTGCCTGTTAGCTTAGCACAACAACAACAACGAAAAGGCGCTCTCTCACCCAGGAAACACACAGTCGCAGAAAGAGAGAGAGAGCGTCGCCCTGTAACCATGGCAACCATGGTAACGCTGCCGCCTGGAACAATAGAACGTAGCTGTCAAACAAAACCTAAACAGTCCTGACCCGCGAAAAAATGAAACGGGAGAGTACCGCAGTGTAATCCATTTATTTCAACAAAGTAACTGTATTCTGAATACCACCTTTTAAAACGGTAACTGTAACGGAATACAGTTACTCATATTTTGTATTTTAAATACGTAACGGCGGTACATGTATTCCGTTACTCCCCAACACTGTGCTTCTTTCACTCCTCTTTCAAACCATCTGTCCTCTCTGCCCAAAATGTGAACATTGGCATCCTCGAAAGAGTGTCCTTTATCCTTAAGATGCAGATGGACTGCTGAGTCTTGTCCTGTGGAGGTGGCTCTTCTGTGTTGTGCCATGCGCTTGTGAAGTGGCTGTTTGGTCTCTCCAATGTAGAGGTCTGGGCATTCCTCGCTGCACTGTACAGCATACACCACATTGTTAAGTCTGTGTTTTGGCGTTTTATCTTTCGGGTGAACCAGTTTTTGTCTGAGCGTGTTGCTGGTCTGAAATGCACTGGGATGTCATGCTTGGAGAAAACTCTCCTGAGTTTTTCTGATACACCGGCTACATAGGGGATGACAATGTTGTTGCGTCTGTCCTTCTTATCCTCCCTCGCTGGTGTCTGATCTTCTTTTCTGTGCCTCTTTGCTGACTTTAAAGTCTAGAAGCGCTAGAATAAAGGTTTTTAGTGGTTTTATTATAAAGGTTTTATTATTATATAATAATGATAATAATAATATCAATAACATTGAGGCACATTGTGTGGAGGAGGTTCAGTCATATCCTGATCATCCAGACAGATTTGATGTTTGGGAACAGCTGCTGTGTAGAGATGGTCTGACTGGTCGCTGTTACTGGGAGGTCGAGTGGAGAGGAAACGTTTTTATATCAGTGAGTTACAGAAGCATCAGAAGGAAAGGAGACAGTGGTGACTGTGTGTTTGGACTCACTGATCAGTCCTGGAGTCTGATCTGCTCTGATCGTGGTCCTCATTCTGTCAGGCACAATAAGAGTCAAACATCCATCTCCTCCTCCTCCTCCTCCTCCTCTGTCTCTAACAGAGCAGCAGTGTATGTGGACTGTCCTGCTGGCACTCTGTCCTTCTACAGAGTCTTCTCTGACACTCTGATCCACCTCCACACCTTCAACACCACATTCACTCAAACTCTTTATCCTGGGTTTTATGTCTGGTCTCCTGGTTCCTCAGTGTCCCTGTGCTGAGTGGAGTGTAAAGAGTGTCTCCTGTTACAGAAACACTCTGACTGTTGAACAGATAGTTCAGTCTGTACATGTCTGTCTCTTTCACTCACAAACACGTTTTCAGATTCATGGATTCAATCAGTTGATGTTTGAAACTCTTCTAAATGATTCCTTGTAAACTTCTTCAGTCATAAACAAACAGGAAGTGATGTCACATGTGTTCCTGTCCACACAGCAGAATGAGTCTATTGCTGACAGTGATGTACAAACAGAGTGAGCATTTCTGAGGCCCAAAATAAACTGAGTAGTTCACTGAATGAACAATGGACTGTGAGCTCAGTTCCTTCATCATTAGTATGGATTATATATGTATATGTATTATATTAGTATCATATATATCAGGTGCTGCTGCTTTCAGTCATTGTGCAAATGTGCTGTTTGTAAAGTTGTAAAGCTGCAGTCAGCTGAGACTGAAGAAGTCACCTGATCAGTGAGCAAACGTTTCTGAAAACGTCCAGATGAACAGAATCAACCTTTTGGGATCAGCCAGCAATGCAGCATCATTGTTGTTCAGCTTCAGAGGTTTGCAGGAATGAACTGATGACCAGAAACAGCTGCAAAGTCCAAGAAAATACCAGCTGGAGTTCAGCTGCATTTGAAGAAGTCAAAGAAAAGTAAGGATGGCAAAGGGCGACGTTTTCTTCCAAAGAGCTGCAAACATGGTCGACGCCTCATTAGAAGAATCATCTGGACATTTGTGAGGAACTCTAACCAAGAAAGCAACGTCACACAGATCCAACAGACAGTTTCCATGACTGCAAGTGTTGAGTGGAAAAATGCTACATTGCATTATTGCATCCTCTCACCACAGGAGGCGCTGTTGGCACCACTGATTGCTGATCAGCTGTTCTCTGATGATCTGATTGATACTGTGAATAACGGGACTCACTGAACTCTGTGACACAGTGAAGATTACAGAGTTTAACTTCACCCTTTAAGACTGACCACAGAACCAAGTCCGCCAGAGCTTTTGTTATATTTTTACATGCTGTGGAGCCATTTGTGGGAGCATTTCAAGTTGCTATACATCAATACAACTGTTATAGCCCTAATTTTAATAATATGTATGCATTAAGTCCATAGTAACTACATAAACTGCAAAAAAAACCTCTGCTCATCCATCTCTGTGAGTATCAGGATACATTTGGTTCATAATACACAGAAAAATCAGAGTTATTACCTGTAATAAATGTGAAAGATTCCTGCAGTGATAACCAGGCAGGACTGAAACACATCCAAGCTGTCACCACGGTAACAGCACCGCCCATCCACAGGTGAGGGGAGGAGCAAAAAGAGGGACTTTGACCATTTTATACTAAAAACACTCAACTAATGTTTCTAATATGAAACAAATAAGCCCACATTAATGTGAGCGTTTATTAAATAATAATAATGATGATTTCCTCCTGATCTCATTTCCACAGCAGAGAAAACTGTGGTGTATATTGAGGTGGAGGGTGTGGTCTGTGGCTCAGGTGTAGAGTGAGGGTGGGGTGCACCACAGCAGCATGCTGGGACTGCTGAGGGTGGAGGAGGGAGTGATGATGACATCAGAGCTGCAGCACAGAGACCAGTGAACACACAGTCTGTTCATCTTTGCATAGATACAATATACAGCACAATATTGAATGACAGACACGCTGTGGGAGCTTCCACAGATACACTGACGTCAGCATCCAGAGTCCTCCTGCTGCTCCCCCCTCAGAGCCCCGTGATCAGCACCAACACATTCAGTTAGATGACAGAGTCCAGCTGCAGCTAGAATCAGCTCCCCTCTGTGAACAACAGCACAGCGTCAGTGTTTCACACTCAGTGAAAGGAGGAAACAGCAGAAGAACACCATGTGTGCTACGTTTCCCAGGACACACTACAAACTGCACAAATACAGAGCAGCACGTGGAAGGACCTGGAGCTGCATTTACAGAGCTGCAGACAGCGTGATGTCCTGTATGGACAGGTGGAAGGAACCAAGTCCTCAGCTGGAACACTCGTGTTTGTCCACAGACAGGAAACACAGCAGGAAACTTCCTCACAGAAGTGCAGCTCATGGATAACACACTTCCTGTCAGTCAGAATGAGGCTGCAGCCAAACACAGAAAGGTGTTTTTGTCCAGATGAGCCCAGAGAAGAAACACGAGTGTTCACAGACATCAGAAGCTCAGAGAGGTGAAACATGAGGTTGGAGTCCTCGTCAGCATCCAGAAGAGCTGCTGTGAAACCCTGAGTACTCATGACAGACTCTGATGGCACAAACACATCATGATTCAAACAGAAAGACAAACATGGAGCTCCTGATCCTCCTGCATGAGAACAAGCTGACATGAGCGCTGTGTCTGAGAGTGTCTCCCTGTCACAGTGACAATAACACAGCTGCTGCTCACAGTCATTAAACTGACCTGAGGTCAGCTGTGCTCCTTACATATGAACCATGTGACCTCACATCAGTGCTGTGGATGACTGTAGTCATAGAAGAGTAGAGCTGTAGCAGGTGGTGTGAGGAGGAGGTGGTGTATTCTAGTTAACGCAGTACTGAAACACTCCAGCAGAGGGCGCTGTTAAGTCCTTATTGTAACACAGTTACTGTGTGCAGTTAGACTTCATACATAATCTGCACTTATTTCCATCAGACATGCTGTCAGTAAATGATTGGTTTCTATTGATTCTACTTCCTGTTGACTCGTTTGATGACAGTGAAACAATCACAGCTGATTGTGTGATGATGTAAACTGTCACTGTTACATTCAGTGTGTGTGACATAATGTTAGTGCAGGCTGATAACAGCCTGGTTCTGTTAGAAACACATGAACGTGTCCATAGATCAGTGTGTGTTTAACATGAGAGCTTCAGCCCTGCTGATGTGTTAAATAAAGACATGCAGGAAAACTGATGAGACTCTGAAATAACTCTTTATATTTATAATGTAACTCTGCATCAAAAGAACAACAAAGGATCCCAGACAGGTTTCTGTGAACAAAGACCATTCTGATGTTTCTGTGTTTCTAACACTTTGACATTATTAGTAAACAGACTGCAGTGAGCAGCATTTATAAAGAGCTTCTATATAAAGATATGACAGCTGTTTGACAAGTTTATCACTCTGTGTTTGGACCTGATCAGTCCAGCTGTTTACTTGAAACATGTTCATTTACCTGTTCTGTTATATTCATGTTCTTGTCTCTGTTGAAAACACATTTTAATGTCCCTCAGATTTTTCTCCCAGATGAATAAATATAAAAATGACACAAACTGACTGCAGCTACTTTTTGTCCTTTCTGTCAAAAACCTTCATGTGACTCATGAGAGACACGTTTCAGCTGTTTGTGACAGATCAGAGGCCAACAAGTCATTTATAACACTTTCCATCATTGTTTAAAGTTCTCAGTGTTGCTGCGTATAGGATCTCCCAGCATCATCACTGTGCTGTCCAATCATTGTGTGCGAGGTTACCCTTATAGTGCGATGTGTGTTTGCACAAAGAGAAGCATGTGTGTCAAATATAAATAAGCACAGAACAGAAACAGCTGCTCGTTTCTTCTGTTTAGAGTCAAGTTAGTGTTTTGTGTCTTTGTTTGAGGCCTGATGTCGAGCAGAGGTGTGTGTAACTGCACTGGTCTGTTATATGTGTGAAGTGTGTGCTTCTCTTCAGCATCATCTTTGTCACTGCTGATTCCTTTGTGTCATCATGTGTTGAGAAGAGAGAACAGTTATAACGGAGGAGCAAAAGGAAGCCCTGAAATCTGCATCAACAAGGAAGTGTTGGCTCACCAGTGATCCCAGCAGAGCCACTGGTTTGGCTCCAGTTGTTCTAGATTCAATGATGTTGTTGCTACAGATACATGTCAGCATCTTTATTGAATTTAATATGAAGCAGAAATGGTGTCATTAGGAGAAGAAGAGGAGAACAAGTCCGGCGAGGAGGCAGCAGCTCTTAAAGATGAAACAGCAGCTCAGCCCTGAGCTCAGAGAGCTGCACATGAAAAAGCTCCTCAAGCAGATCCTGTCAGAGGTTTGTCATCAACAGGAGGAACTGTTCACATCATAGGATGAAGATGCTGTCAGCTGGATGAAGAAGGTTATTTAATGCAAACGTTCACACTGAAGTCAAATTGTTGTCGTGTTGAACAGATTCATGTACTGATCGTCTCCAGAATGTTAGAAGAGCTTCAATGAATCATTAGAAACAACTTACAGCTGCACAGCTGTGTCAAACACATCTGTGTGTCATTGTGGGATTGTTGTGTTTCTACATGTGACACACGTCTAAAACATGCACACAATCTGAACACAAACAGGGACTCATGTGTTCCCACAGCCAGATGCTGAGAGCCATTTCCTTGTAGTCCTGTGTCTACATACATGAACCATTAGATGTTATTGGAATGATTGTCAGCTCTGATAGTTTCATGTGTGTTTAGCTGGACGCTGTTTGATCCTCGACATGTTTAAAGGTGTCCAGTCCTGAGACACTGGGGCTGGAAACAGCTGTGATGTCATTGGACTGTCACACAGACAGAAGTGCATGAAGTGAGCAGCCGAGGAGCCGCTGATGTTTTGGATTCAACAGCATTTGAAAGGTCGACACAGACACATTTGCACACAGAAAGCTGAATCTGTCATATGCCACAGTGAACTCACTGTTCAGTGTTTTTCAGGAAGCTTCTTAACTGCCTCTGCTGCCAAACAAGCAGCTGATGTCCTTGAGAAGAAGCTGAAGAAGTCTTCAACAACAAATACAGGAAGTGGACTTTCAAATACTAGATTCACTTTAGACTCACAGAGAAATGACTCAACCAGCTGTGTTTGACTCTATGAAAGGTCAGTGTGTGTCTGCACACAGACTGTTGTGTTGGACTGTTATTCAGTTGTCTGCTGAATGTTTTCAAATGTCTGCATCTCAGCTGTGATGAGGCTGGGGGTCATGGGAGGCCACCGTAGCAGCCTCTTCAACATCATGACATCATCATAAATGCTGCTGGACTGTCTGATGGGCTGACGGTGAAAAAGCCGTCGGGAAGGAAACAGAAGACATTTCAGAGGCTGCAGCAGATTTCTTTGATTCGGGGCCTTTTTCAGCTTTATTGGACAGAGCAGTGAAGATAAGTGACAGCAAAGCAGAGAGAAAGGGGGCGTGGCCCGGGTCAAAGCCAGGCCAGCTGCTCTCCACCTCGTGGTCACCTGCTCATCCTAGTGAGCTCCACCAGCAGCCCTTTCACACACTTTACACTGTCAAACACTGTGTGTGGACCTCAGCTAACAACAGGCTACATTTAAGTCTGGACTACATGCTTTTATATTGTTTTTATTCCATCAGCAGCTCAACATCATGAGCAGCTTTGACATAAAGACATCAAACTCAAGCTGACTTTAAACTACTTTTAATACAGGGGCTCAAAAACAACAACATCTTTATTATATATCAGGACACAAAGTCATTTCATCTCAAAGGGAAACAGCTTTATTTGGAATAACCAGCACTATCAACTGGTTTGGGATCTCCACCAGTTTCATGTCTTTGCAGCTTCTCCAACAAAGTTCCTGTAAAATCAGCATGTTTGTCTTTATTGGTTTGATAGTGATTGATTATTCAGTCCCAGTCTGCTGTCATCTAAAGAACAAAATGATGTTTGTATGAGTCACAAAGCTCCAGATGTTGTCGGCTTCACAAAGAAAACAAAGAACTTAAACACAAAGTGTTTGGAGCCAAAATGTTCCCAAGCTGCTCTTTTTGAAATGGCAGAGGTACAGTGGTGTCTAACAGCACACTGTGGAAGGCAAACATGTTATTGTTGGATGAAACTTCATGAATCCTTTGTAGATTTGAGCTGTTGGAGCCTTTCTTTTCTCTTCAGGTGTACAGATGCTGAGGAGGCAGGTGAAGCAGGTGGAGCTGTTGTGATGCTGGCAGAGGGTGTGTCTTAGTAACTCTGTGAGGCAGAACTGGATCCAACATTGTGGATGTGTTGATGTTGGAGCCATTAAGAGTCTCTGGCCACACTGTAGGATTTCCCTTTGATCCACTGTGGGGGCATTTTGGAGTCTGTCAGTGAAACTCTTCATGTTTGTGTTTGACTCCAGTTTATAGAAACAGAGAAATGTGTCATGCTTTTGTTCGGCCTCCACAAATACACACATTTGTTCATTGGTTGGACTTTTTGGAAGGAGACACATTGAAAACCATGTTAATGAGATCTTGTTGTTTCCTGTGGATCCGACACAGAGAGTGGACTTCAGACAGAAAGCGTGGAAGAGATTTTAGAGGCCGTGTGTGGCAACAGGAAGTTTCTGTGTGTTTGCTGATCTTACATGTGGAAAACAACACGTGATGTTTGTGAAGTTCTACAATGATCATTGTTCTCACAGCATTTTGAGTGGGAACAGTTCAAACTGGGAGTAGTGGGAGTTATTTACTGATTGAAACAAGCTGAATGTTTCTGTGACGATGAAGATCAGCAGCTCAGCTGATCAATGAACTGACATCTATCAGTCGTTTCATGAGATGAAGTCATCAGCAGACATTTGTTCTGACTGTGTGATGAATGTCAGAACGTCAGGGCTCTGCTTTAGTCACTGCTTGATGATCATTGGCTCATTGTTGAATCCAGGGGCCCAGTCTGACCTCTGACCTTTGCTGCAGGTCTTCTGTGTTATCTCCACTTTCATGTCTGATCTTCTGCTGTATCGTCCAAAATAAACATCTGGATCATTTCCAACACTTCAGCAGATCTTTAGTTTGGGCAGTGCAGCACAGAATAACACATATTGTACTATACTGCCCACTTCCTGATCTTATTGGATCTGTGTGTGAGGTTGGTGAAGGAAACACATGTTTACTGAGTGAGTCGCTGCCATTAGGAACTAGTTTTTATATCACAGCCTGGAAATCACACAGGACCATTTCTGCAAGTGAAAAGTCGTCATTGGAGGAAAATCATTGTGTAGTTTGTGCGACTGAAGAATTGTCCCAACTACATGTGCTGCTGACCCTTGACCTTTTCTTTAGGTGCACAGAGGAGTCTGTGGGAACATCCAGAACTGAGGCATCTTGTGTACAAACGTGTTCAGACCAGATGTCAAATGATGTCAGATGTCATCCGTGAATGGATGCAACTGTGGATCGTTCCAATAAAATGAGGCAGTTTTGTAAGTACAAGCCCACTACAACCCATCATCAACATTTTAAATTACATTATACATCTTCACTGATATAAAGCACCACTATTTTAACCTGATTCACTTTTTCCACCCTAACAGTTCATTCCTCAAATCAAACAAGATATTTGACCCTAAAAAAATGCATCAACAAATAATTTTGTAATAAAATATTTATTCTTCAACTTTTACAAGTGAAATCAAACAAGTGTGTTTAAGAGTGAAACCAGAGTGGAAGCTGCTCATATAGAGTCCAACCCAGGCTAAAGTAAGCTGAGTAGAGCAGCACCATCAAAGTGTCGGCTCTCTGAACACGGTGCAAGATCGCCATCTGCAGGACAAAACTAGTTTTTCTCGCCCTCCTCGTCAACATCAAGATGATGTCATCGTACAGCAACTGATTCCCTGTCCGTCTGGAACAAAGCATTTACATTAAAAAGACATTTACAGAAAATACAAACACCAACAACACATCTCATCATCACATGATATTTTATTATTTATTATATTATATATTTTTATTGTACCATCAACATCAACAAATACCAGCATATTTTCTTTGAGATTGAGTAGAGTGGACCTTTCCCTTGGTTCACTTCCTGCTCGCAGCATCAGCTGACCTCTGACTTCCTGGTTAAGGTCTCTCAGCGTTGACTGGAATATCAAATCGGACTCACACCATGTTCTTGTAATGTGGTCATGTCTGTCCGCTGTTAGAAGAGCATCTCTGGCCTAAACACAATAGGAAGAACAACAACACGGCAAAAAAAAACAACACATTTCCATATTAGATGAAGGGCACCGTAACTGGAAATGGTAACATTCATCTGATGCTGCTTTGGATTTATCTTCTGTTTTAGATCAACTTTGATCACTTCGAGCCATCTTAAGTCCGTTTGTTCTTCTCACTCACTAACGTCTCGTATGATTTCAGATCCCTGCTGTTCCCCAGCTGCCCTGTAGGTGGCCTCAGTGTGTCTCACACCATTTACAGATGATTACAGGTCGTTTACAGTTCAAACAGGTCCAACATAAGAAATATGTAGAAAATATCCTGCTATAACAGTTTGGGTCAAAGTGCAGATGTTCCAGATGTTCTGAGTCTGTCTGTGTTTCATGTTAACATGTAGATGTTGGACCAAAGTGAAGCTTTTTGATGTGACAGCAGGAATGTGAAGTGTAACTCTGAGCTGTAGGAAATGAAACTAAACGGACTTTTTCTCCTTTATTTATAGGAAAGTGTAGGAGAGCAACAGATGAACAAGCGTTACTGTAACAGGAAACATCAGAGGACCTTTATGTTCATCATCATCACTGTTTCCTTGTTCTGTCACAAACACACAACACTTCCTGCTCTCTCTCTGATGGATCTGATTGGCTGTTTCATTCACAGGAGGTCAGGGCGTCACACAAACAGCTTTAACTGCACAACGACACACTTTAAATCATCTGCAGACAAACCTGTGTGTTTGATTTATGAAGAAATAATAAAGACGTGTGTACAGCTGTCCATGAAGCAGCTTCTCACACAAACTCTGACACTTCAGCCACTTTAATTCCTGCAAAGCTGCGTAATAAAGAGCTGTGACTGCTATGAGCTGCTGATGATGACTGCATGAAGCTCTCAGCTGAAGCTTCTTTCATTTATTTTAATGTTAATGTCGCCTTTTTAAGCCTGTGTGAGGATTTTAATGACACACATTAAAGGAGCTTCTTTGATTAGAACCAAATTCATGTTGATTTTCAGCCTGAAATGATAAAAACTTTAATAATTCTGTTTATAATCATCAACCTGGAGACTAATGAAAAGTATAATAGTGAAAAAAAGCCTTTATTATTTGAGTAATGCCTGAATCTGCTCAGAGACGGAGACAACACAGAGGTGTTGATGACAGTTTGACATTAACTGAATTAAAAACTAGGGCTGTCAAATGATTAAAATTTTTAATCAGATTAATCACAGCCTAAAAATCAATTAATCATGATTAATTGCAACTCGAAATATGACCAAAATGTGTGCAAACATACGGACAGATAGCGGATTTTTACACACTTGTTAGTGTTATTTAATGCTAAGACCACGCTGAGTGGCCTGCGTTCACTCAGCGTGGTCTGACGTAGGCTGGGTGTTGTGCTGGAAGCGAATTAATCACAGCCTAAAAATTGATTAATCGCAACTCGAAATATATGTGTATATGTGTATATGTGTAAAAATCGGGACAGATAGTGGTTTTTAACACACTTGTTTGTTTTATTTATTATTAATTGTGAGTACAAACAGTACAAGCAGAACAGGGCTTCAAATAATTGTGAGGGATTTTTACTGAATGTTTTCCACCCGTTTAAATCTAGCACATTGTTTTATCCATATACATCTTCAAGTTCACAGAACATAGGCCTAATTCAACAGGCAAAATAGAAAAAATCTCCAATCATCCTTTTGGGTAAGGTAGAGTAGTGCAAAAAAATATGAACAACAGTGAAAAGTATTGTTTAAATCACATTCAACCATAGAACAAGCTCTAAACACACGGTCCTCTGGTCTACTCATCCTTCAGCCAGTTGCTGAGACAAACCAACTTGTCCACGTTCTCTGAGTGCAGAGCAGACCTCTTCTTGTTCACAATGTGCCCTGCTACAGAGAACAGCCTCTCACAGGGCACTGTGGAGGCAGGAGTGGCCAGGTATCTGCGAGCAAGGCGGGCCAGCTGGCTGTGGGCTCCTGCATGAGCTGCCCACCACTGTAAGGGTGAGTAGAGCAGTGCAGGGCTCTGCTCTGTAGCGCTGTATGGCTCTGTCCTGCTGTACCTCCTCCTCTGACTCAGAGTCAGAGTCCATCTGCAGCAGGCTCAGCCTCTTCTTGGCTGGACCTTCTTCTGCAGTGTGTGATCTTCTAGGAGAGTCTTCATGCAGCATGCCTGCCAGTGTGATCCACACTGCTTCTCTGTCAGTCTTGGGCACACTGCGTAGGTCTTTAAAACGTGGGTCCAGTGCAGTTGCGATCTGGAGCCATGCATAGTTGGTATGTTCCTGGCGGGAAGCAAGGTCTTCCTTAAACTTCTCTTTAAACCTCACCACATATGCAGGGTCCTCATCAGTTACTTCCATGACACGGCGCAGGTGGCAGAAGGCTGGTAGAACTACAGAGCAGGAGACGTAGGCCTCTCCTCCCAGCAGTTCAGTCACATATCTGCAGTGGAATACACACACACACACACACACACACACACACACACACACACACACACACACACACACACACACACACACACACACACACACACACACACAGATAAGACAGCAAATTAAAAAAAGCTTTTTATTACTAGGTATTAAGACATTTTCATAATAACAAAACTGATTTAAGATGTATGTTTGATACATTTAATCTAAACCTACAATTATGGTCACAATGACAGGCTCACCTGCAGGGCTCTAGAAGTGTCTCCAGTCTCTGAAGTTTGTCCCACTCTGGAGGCGTCAGGAGGACAAGTTTATGCTTTTGTTTATCCAGAGTCGCGGTTACTGCAGTTTGGTTGCGGATCAAGCGCTTCACCATCTCCAGCGTGGAGTTCCAGCGTGTAGGCACGTCCTGGGCCAACGGCTCCTGCTTGCGCCCCAGTGACACCTGCTCTGCGTTCAGCTCTGCTGTGTTTGCTGGGCTGTGCTTAAAATGGCCAACAATTTTGCGGCATTTGGCCAGCGCAGTGACAAAGCCACTGTCTGCGAGACTCACTGTGATGCATCTCTGTAGAATGTGCGCGGTACACGGCATGTGATTGAATGGCATGATGCGAGCCGCAGCGATCATATTGCGCGCACTGTCCGTGCCTACTGTTGTCACCTTCTCCTCAATTCTCCACCTGCGAGCAACAGTCTGG
Organism: Rhamphochromis longiceps; assembly: GCF_057381845.1. NCBI lineage: Eukaryota > Metazoa > Chordata > Actinopteri > Cichliformes > Cichlidae > Rhamphochromis > Rhamphochromis longiceps. The sequence continues at coordinate 218,422 of NW_028187224.1, forward strand.
AACTGCTCTGCACAAGCCTCCGCAAAGTGCCGCTCTTCCGTTTTCATTATAGTCAGCGCAAAGGATGTCAGACCCCAGGCTTCAGTGATTAAATGCGCAGTAACTCCCAGGTAATTGTTATTACTCAATGATGTCCAGTGGTCTCCTGTCAGAGCCACGCATTCTGTGTGAACCAAAGCCTCTTCTTTTTTCTTTTTCTCCGTTTCATACAGTTCGTGGATTCGAATTGTTATTGTGCTTCTCGCTGGGGGCTTGTAGGACGCGTCCTGAGATGCAACCTTTAAAACATCCGCAAAGCCCTTGTCCTCCACAATGCTTAGCGGTCTGCAGTCCTTTGCTATCCATTTGGCTATATTGTCGGTCAGTTTGTCCAAAGAAGACTTACCGAGTGGCCTGCGTTCACTAAGAGTGGTCTGACGCAGGCCGGGTGAAGCTGCTGCCCCGACAAACGCGTGTTTGGCATTAAGGTGGTATTTTAAGGTCGAATTTGAACGGTGAAATTGAAACTCTTTACTACAGTGAGTGCAAATTACAACGCGTTTGTTTATTATCCCATCTATGTTCTTCTTGTATTTGAATTCCCCATCCAGAAGGCCATCCTGTTCCTGCTTCTCCATTTTCAGTGGCGCGGTAAACAAATCAAGTGGAATTATGGGAGCGACTTTTTTTTTTTTTTTATCTGCGTGTTGCGCTAAATAGTTAAATATTCTAATGTAATTAATTCCAAAATTTAATTATCGCAATTAACGCGTTAATTTCGACAGCTATATTAAAAACAAAGTGCTCTTATTGTGAAAATCTGCCTCCTACTTCTTTAAATCATTTGTATGTATTTTTTAACCTCACAGTGAAACATTGAGGCATTAATCTGACACAGTTTGATCAGCAGCTGTGTTTTCACTGACGTTTCACTTTGATTTGTTCAGACTGAGCAGAGAGGATCGGTTCTCTGTGTGCGCACTGCTGAGAAACACAAGCTCATTTCTGCTGTTTCATGAAAAGTGTTATGGAGGAACAAGAAGTTCAGCCTCTAAACTCTCAGCGTGAGGACTGAGTGAAGAGTTTCAGAGCAGAGAGCTTTGGCTCACAGCTTTTAGCGTCTACACAAAGAGACGATTACGCACTTGATCTGAGAACATCTCCACCTCCTACAAACAAACTCTCCTACGAGCAGCTGTCACAACCACAACAGGCAGAAGACTGGATTTCTTCAGGTCAGATTTACTGCAGTTTGCATAAATTGTGTGTCACAGACATTGTAGTTCACATTTGTGTGACTCGTTTAAATCTTCTCCTCCTGAAAGTGAAACTCTTACAAACACATCAGGCCACAACCTGCTGCAGGTTGTGCAGCAGGTTGTGGACATCGATTCATTAATGTTGAATTCTCTGCAGCTGCTCTGTTGCCATGTTGTTGCAGTACCGTATTTTCACGACCATAAGGCGCACTTAAAAGTCTTAGATTTTCTTCAAAAAGTACGGCGCGCCCTATAGCGCAGTGCCCCCTATGTGTTGTAAGGAGGACGTAGTAGAGAACACCATGAGAACGTTAAAGGGTGAAGTGTGGGCGTTGATCGTATATACCGGGACAATCGCACATACGTGTATAAAAGAACAGGTATGTGCGTTATGCAGGACATCGTTGTTTTAACAACCCTGAAAATGGCAAAGAGACACGCTTACGAAGCACAGTTTAAACTGAAGGCCATCAGCTACGCGGAGGAACATGGAAATCGAGCAGCGGCGAGAGAATTTAAGGTTAATTTAATGAATCGATGGTTCGCAAATGGAGGAAGCTGGAAAACAAGCTCCGACAGGTCAAGAATACGCAGCTGAGTTTCCGCGGACATAAGGCGATTGATAGAGGATTTTTATGAAATACAATATAATCAAGTGTGTTTTATTTTCTAGTGTTCATATATTTTCACATAACCAAGCCTATTGTTAAACAAAACACAATGCATTCCTTACTTCAGTGTTTGAGATGTTTGACAAGACAGGATATACATGCATTCTTTACTTCAGTGTCTGTGATGTCAGATAAGCATGAATACTGCTGTGTCGTTATTTTTCAGTTTGTGTGCAGAGGTTAGATAGCTAAGACAATGCCTGAGCTCTCCCCTTTCCGTTAAAAGAGGAAGTGCTATGTAATCCATTTTGAACTATAAATAAAGCAAGCAGCCTGTACTCGTTGTGTCTGTCTTCTCAGAGGCATTCACCCGTGTACACGTTCTTAAACTCTGAGTCGGTCTGCAGTGTCTTATTTCTCTTACTTGTGAACAGATGTCTAAACCCCTGACATTTAATTGGTCCTTCGTAGCCGGATAACTAACTGTTATTTTTAACGTCTAGTTGTCCACAGACGGTTTTCATCGGATTCTGACGTCCTGTTGCCTGCGCTGGAAAAAATCTGTGCACAGTAAAAAGGAAAATCCGGGAGCATGAATTCGATCTCTGGTCAGCGAGGCCCCACGACGCCAGGACCAGATGTGCCGGATCCAAAACGCAGCGCCACAGTAAGGTGAATATGAAACACTGCATTCCATCTAGCGCTAAAATACGTTGATATTGAGATTTTCCTTTAAAATAGTGTGTAAACCTGGTTAGCGCCGACAGATCTCAATCCAGAAGGGATTTAAGAGACAACAGGCAAGAGCGAAATTCTAGAAATCGCTATTAAAAGTTCCGGTTGCTTTGGGAAAGCAGCTGTAACGGAACGAGTTCCGGTCGCTCTGGGAGTGGCTGCAACGGAACAGTTAGAAGGTTGCACAATAAAAATACGGAAAGTCTCAATAAAAATTATAAAAGCGCGCTCTGTTTGTGTTAACAAAGAGAAGTGAGTTGTCATTTACGACCCAATACGCGGTCGAACCCTTCTCAAGCTGTTTTCCTGTGTACACTCATGAACTGGCTGGAGTGGGAAACTAAGGTTGTGCGTCATCACGTAAAATCAATAACCGCTTTCTCAAATAGTGAGAAAGTAGAAGCCTGTTATTGATCACCTGCCCGCTCCTTTGTGCCAGAGAAGGTGTCACAGTTCTGACGTAATTAGTTTAAAATGGGTAACTCTAAAACTAAAGTAAAATTAACAGCAGATGAAGAGTGGTTAGAAAAAAACTGTTCAAATGCAGGAATAGTCAGTGCAAAAAGGTGGAGAAATACAAAATAAAATATATTGTCCAGCTTGGCAAGGCAAATGCACCCCTGATTTAATAAATGCTTTAAAAACCGCTTTGCAAAAAGAGCTATATGTGGAAAAAAGTCAGAAGAAAAAAGCAAAACGTCTAGCAGAATGGCATCTTTTCAAAGTGATGATGACAGACGTAGAAGACGTGGAGAGGAAGGAAGTGAAACAGATGAAGCGGAAGTTTACAATATAGAACAACTGCTGCTAGGGTCAGAAGCCAAACCAACAGTTGTAGTATATGTGAAAGGTGTGCCGTTAAAAAAAAATGTTTTGAGACACAGGAGCTTGTAAAACTGTTTTAACTGTAGAAGTCCCAAATGTAACATTTTCAAAAAACACTATAATTGTGAAATCAGCCTCAGGACATGTGACAAAACAGCATCTAACCGATCCCCTTTTTATGTCACATAGAGATAGTGGCCGTGGCTGCAAAAATCAGTGCATTTATGACCCATCATGCCCAGATTGTATGAAATAAATAAAAGGAAATCATTCATATGAAGACCTTTTCTTTTTTCTTTTTTTTTTTTTCTTTTTTAAATGACATCAGAAACAGCAGTATGCGACATTACGTGATGGCAGAGCTTCAGTTCATCCTTTGTCATTTTTTTTTTTTTTTTTTTAATAAATAGGACAGGGGGAATGAATGAGAGAAAGAGGGGGAGAGAAAGAAAGAAAACCAAAGGGGAGAAGAGACGGTGAGAAGGGGGGGGAAGAGAGAGAAAAAAAAAAAAAAAGAACTCCTGGGTCACCTGTATGGAGAAAAAAAACAAACAAACAAAAAAACAAACAGAGGAGACAGCAAACAACAAAGAGCAACATAATAATAGAGAAAACAAAGCACCATCACAATAAACTAGCTAGTCATAGATATCAATATTTACTAAATAATAAACGATATTGTGCAGCACGCAAGATAGACAGCGCACAGTGTGCTTTGAGGCAGCAGCCAAGAAAGCTTTAGTCCGCGTCTGTGAATACCCATGTGTGCATACCTGTGTGGATCAGCATGCTTGCATTCCAAAGGTTTCTCCATGTAATGATCTGCTAGGGAGTGTGGGGGGGCCACAGCCCCGTCCTCCAGGGTGTGAAGCGGGTATGGAGGAGATCAAAACTCCAGACATCCAGAGGCCCCCAGAACACAAGAGACCATGGAAGACCAACAGAGGGGCAGCTGCGCCACTGTTCCAGTAAGAGCTGAGGAGAGTCCCAGATGAGGGCTCGCCCAGCAGCCGCGGAGCAGAAGTCAGGGGGAGTTGCAGTGACGCGCCCGTGAGCTCCGCCGGCCCCCAGCTGTGCCTGAGTGACCGAGCCCCAGGCCGAGAGGCCGGGGGCACCCCACCTCCAAAGGGGCCCGAGCGAGCCCCAGGCTCCAGGCCCCGACAAGCGGCCGCCAAGGAGTGAGCCGGTGTGTACCCGGACGCCCACCCCCAGACACAAAGAACCACCAACACACCGACACCTGAGGGAGTCCGCCACCGGCAGGGGAAGTGGTGGTGGGTGGAGATAGGCCTCCAAACCTTGGAGGGCCTGAGATGTCCCCAGAGAGGTGGCGTCTGATACCCAACCTGACATATAGACACAGACATACAGGCACACACAGACACAAACATCCATTCCCACCCTCATGCTCTCATATGCACTCACTCCACACTCAACCAACGTGGAGACAGACATAAAGAGACGCTGTATACACGATCACACTCCCCAAGCGTACTCTACAAACCGGGTCTAGGTACCCTTGCCCCTGGAGGGGGGAATTGCACCCAGACCCAGGTGGTGTTACCCTTTTCCCTGCGGTGGGGAGAGGCAGACCACCCCGACTCCGCAGCAGCAGGGAGGCCCCACACCCCAGACCGCAGTGTGGACACCGCTAAGTTGATGAGCATGTTACACATTTTCTTTTATTTTTTATTTATTGGTTTTTTAGAGCAGAGGCTGCATGCTATTAAAAGCCAACACATGCAGCTGTCTGTGAGCTCAGTTTCCCCTCACACTTCTGCTTTGTTTCTGGCAACATTTTTCTTTGTCTTTTTGTGTCCTGACTCATGTATGTTTTTGTTTTTTGATTATTTTGTTGGTTTGGAAACAAATTTGTGCCGATACTTGAGGGATTGGGTGTGACGGGTACAAAATAATAAATAATAATAACACTATGAAAGTTGATAGTAGGGTGAGTGCAAGGCGGTGTGTGAAAAGAGGAAGTCTGAGAGAGAAGTGCGTGCGTAGGCAAACTGCAGAGTATGTGCGTCAAAAGAGGGTGTATTGTTTTTACATCAAGGTTTAGTAGAACTAAAGTAGAACGTCACAAACAAACAGATAAAAAAGTAAAATGAAGAGAAAAAATAACTGACAATTACATTAATGAATAGAAAACACACATACACAAAGTGCCATATGTGAAATTATTCTAGGAAAGAATCAGAAGTGGGATAGTTTAATATAAGATGCAATGAAGGAAGCAGCTTACACTCCTTTAATTTCCAGAGCCAGTGTGTTCCCTCCCCTGCCCACTTGGCCCCCGTATCAGGCGAGTATGGAAGGCTGGATAGCCCATGACGGGTAAGATCCCACCTCGAAACCCTGGGACAACCTAAGGCAGGCACAGTCACGATTACTCGGCCTCACTCAGTCCCTGTGAGCTCAGACTCACGGGTGAGATGAAGTGAAGAAGACGGGACCTCAAGGGTAAAGCCGCTGGGCTAAGGCGGAGGTGGAAAGTGGCAAGTGGAGCCCTAACTTCTGGCTGAGGACAAGGAATGCTGCTATTTAAGGTGGGAAATCAAAATTTGGGTTAGTAAATTTGGGAAGGAGTAAATTGACTGTTTAAAGGCAAAATTATGAAGGAGTCTGACACACTGGAAAAGCAACATATGCAAATTCACATACACAAACATAAAATACATTTGAGTTTGAAATTGAGGAACTCAAAGAAGCTATATGACAAAGTGAGTTATGAAAACAAAAAGTGATTAAAGTAGTTTTAAAAGAGTGACTTAGGAGTGCTCTGGGACTAAGTGATCAACAGTAGTGATCACTGTAGAAAGAAATAAAATAATTTAATAAGGTGGTAATGTTTAAACATATGTTTCTGTTGTTACAGCAACTCATTGAGAGATGACTCAGTATGCAAATTAGCTGAAGTGAGTGGTGACGCAGGAGCTTCCTGTGTGTGTGTGTGACTGAGGCTTTCAGAAGAGGAAGCATAGCAGACAAGAGAAGTGCAGAGTTGGGTAGGAAATTTATAGTTTAGTGATTATATGTTGTCGTAAAGGGGTTTTATGCTGAATTTAAGTATGTTAAAGGGGGTGATTTTTGTGTGCAAATTGTGTGGTTTTAATGAGACTTTCGGTGTATTGAGGGGGTGAGATTATGTGGTGGCAAAACTTGTGTGTTTAAGGTTGTTGGGGTGATGGGTTGATTCTGTCAGTAAGGTTTGGGTTGTTGTTGTTTTTGTTTTAATAGAGGGAGTTTTAGGAAACATGGACATGTCTGAGGGGCCCATTAGTTTGTAACAGTGCACTTAAAGAAAACCTGTCAGGTGATTTTGTTTTGTGTTTTGTGAGCTAATAATCAGCTCTATTTTTTCTCATTTCTGTTCTAAGCAGGCCTGCAACAGCGCTGACAAATTCTCGGGGAGAGCAAATAAAAGGGGGGCTTTCCAGATTACAATTGGCTGAGGAGAAAGCTACCTGTGGGGACTGATCAGGTCGTAAGTCCCTGTCCAAAATTGTAGGATTTTATGCGAGTCAATCCAGTCCAAAAGCATAAAGAAATATTTTCCTATGGAAAATAAAAAAAAAATGAATGAGCTCATTTTGCTGAGGGTGGAGAATCTGATCGTGCGGGAAGCTCCACTATTAGCAAATATATGGTGTGACTGCATGTGAGTGAATGTGTGGCTGGGTGAGTGAGGATGCATAAATGTGGACAAACAATTGGCTTTTACCAGAGAAAATTTCTGTTTTGTAGACTGGGGTTAGATTATGGGATTATAGTATATTGTTGGGAGAATGCCAAATGTTAAAGGGGAAACATTTTTGATGTAACTCATGTTACCATTAATTGGAGAAACACATGACTGATAATTGTTCTGTTTCAAGTTTATTTTTATGACATAGATTGGATCATGAGTGGGGAAAAACTAAGCATTTTGAGTTTTGTATAGTATTGTGACACATTTCATGTGTCAAAATAAAAGGGGGAATTTAGGGTTTAATAATTTAATTGTTTAATAATTTAGGATCATTTTAGGACTTTTTTGGTTCTTATTATGCGTGATTATGTTTGGGGGTTTGTTGATCATTTGGATATGGTAAAACTGAAACTGTTATGTTAAGGTTAAAGGATTAAAGAGGTTGTTTTCTTTTGGATCTTTTAGTAGAATAGGCGCTTATAATGATTTTCTGGTTAAAAAGGTGACTTAAGATTAGAGTAGAGGCACTTGCAGCAGCGACAATTCGTGTACAGGATGTTGATGATAGCGAGCAACCGGACGGGAAACCAGCGCTTAAAGAGTTTTAAAGGGATGAGTAACGTTGAAGAATATATATAAATACAAGTCAATAAGTTAAGAACATAATTAGGATCATGCTTTTGATTAAAGAGTCCCAAATAGGATAAGTTAGGGAGGTGCAGGAAAAGGTGTTTTGCTTCCTTTGCAGAAGATCCCGGCGAGGATCCTGGAGGCCCCGAGGCTTGATGAACCACATCAGACGAGACGCAAGAGGAGCACTAGAGACGTGCAACCTCACGACTCAATCTGGGGAACTGACGTACCAGACGAATTCAAACATGGACCAAAGGACAAAAAGTAATGCTTTCTCTATTCCCGTGGGCAGGAAATGCCAAAAACATGCTCAGGATAGAGACACTCGACTACCGTTTTGGACTGTTTCTGAATGCTTCAACAAAGATCAACAAGGCTCAGAATGAAGAAATCGATGCAGTGCGCATCACAATAATGCAACACCGAGTCGCATTGGACGTGATACTAGCCGAGAAAGGAGGCTTATGTGTGCTCTTCAACACGACTTGCTGCACATACATTCCTGATAATGTGCACTCCAACAATATGACTGACGCACTGGACGTGCTGCGACAACTGAGTCAAGCTCAACGACAGGACTACATCACTGGTGAAGAGGACTGGCTCACATGGCTTCTTAGTGGGTCATGGAAGACGTTGCTCATGAAAGGACTAGTACTCGTTGGAGTACTGCTCATACTCCTTTGCTTATTCTCAACATGCATATTGCCCTGTGTCCACAGAATGGTAAACAATATGTTCACCACAAAACTACTAGCATATGTCTCCCTACCCCAATACAAACCACAAGCAGAGATTGAACTTGAAGAAGATGAATTTTAACTGATGATCATGTATGTTTTCACCAAATGACATGCAAGTTGAAAATGTGACTAACAAGTGACTATGCATTGATTAAACCTGTGAAAAATATTAACAACAGGAGGGAATGATAGAGGATTTTTATGAAATACAATATAATCAAGTGTGTTTTATTTTCTAGTGTTCATATATTTTCACATAACCAAGCCTATTGTTAAACAAAACACAATGCATTCCTTACTTCAGTGTTTGAGATGTTTGACAAGACAGGATATACATGCATTCTTTACTTCAGTGTCTGTGATGTCAGATAAGCATGAATACTGCTGTGTCGTTATTTTTCAGTTTGTGTGCAGAGGTTAGATAGCTAAGACAATGCCTGAGCTCTCCCCTTTCCGTTAAAAGAGGAAGTGCTATGTAATCCATTTTGAACTATAAATAAAGCAAGCAGCCTGTACTCGTTGTGTCTGTCTTCTCAGAGGCATTCACCCGTGTACACGTTCTTAAACTCTGAGTCGGTCTGCAGTGTCTTATTTCTCTTACTTGTGAACAGATGTCTAAACCCCTGACAGCGATCATCGAGCAAAGAACGAGCGGGAGAAGCGTTTCGACGGTCACCATTCGGCTAAAAGCAGTTTCACTTTCACTTTTTATGAAACGGTGCCATTTTTCCATCCGGACCAGGACTACGGTAGCGCAGCAACTTCCAGCGGATTATAAGGAAAAGCTGGCCATCTTCCGCTCCTACTGCAGCAAACACATCGGCGACAAACACATCCAGCGATGGATGACCGATGGAGACCACAGTTTCACCAAGAGTGGAAGGCAGCGCCGGGAGAGTTACGCCACAATTTGCCAATGGATTGTAGATGCTTGGGCTAACATGTCTGCTGGCACTGTTGTTCGAGCTTTCGCAAAAGCCGGCATCATTTCCGAGGAGCCGCACGGCACGGAAAGTGACTCTGACGGTGAAGAAAGTGAACCTGGCATGTTTGATGGAGATTTAGCGCAGCTGTTCAATTCAGACACAGAGGATGAGGACTTTGATGGGTTTGATGATAAAAATGTGAGTACCAAACTTTGTTTTGCTCCTGCTTTAGTTTTAAATACGCACACTTGTATGCTTGTGTGTTGTTGATGATGACGATTACCGGCAATAGAAATGTGAGTAAGGTACCGAACTCAGGTTTGCTCCCGCTTTATTTTTAAATACTCATACGGTACTTGTATGCGCCCTATGGTCCAGTGCGCCTTATGTGTGTGTTAAATACAGTAAGGGCACACATAACTGAGACTGCGCCTTTTAGCACAGTGCGTCTTATGGTCGTGAAAATACGGTATATTAATAACTAACCTCGTGTTGTGGACAAATGATCTCAGTTGTTCTCGTATGGGCTCAAAATGTGGTCATAAATATTTTGTACTTGTAAAAAAGATTTGTGCGTGCGTAAAAAAGATTTGTGTGTGGACTTAGAAAAAAAAACCCTGCAAGTTACAAGTACGGATTTTGACCCTATTTTTCTTCCTTTCATCTGATTGGTCAATGTCATGTCAATCAACAATGTAACAATCCAATTAGAGAACAGATGGGTTTGGCTGTCGAGGGGCGCTTTTTTTTAACTGCAGGTCTTTGCCTGCATACATGCACATATGTCCCTCTGTGGGGGGGTCACTCCCACTAGGTTTATATCTGGGACTCTCCACCATTTGACCTTAGAACTGAAGAAGCTTCTCGGATGAGAGGTGAAACGTCTTCAAGTAACTTAAAGAAGTCCAGACGCTTTTCTTTGCAAGCTCCTTTGACATTTGACCACGAGCAATCTTTTCTGGTTTCTTTGTAGCCAGAAACCAGCTCTCTCCTCGGCTTCCTCCACTACACGCTTCCCCCACGCCAGTCTCCTCCGTCACTATAAAGGGGAGAGTCATGAGCTCCATCACCCTCACCTGTGCCGTCCAACGTCCCGCCACCAGCCTCCACTGCAGCAGGCCAGAGACCACACCCCTGCCACAATAAGTAAAAGTATATCCTTGCTGTACCCTTAATGCTAAATGTGCTAAATTAACTGCTGCCTTTGCCCCTTTGGGATTATTCTTATGTCACTGGGATGTTGACCTTTGACCTTCACATTAGAGAGATGGGCAGACATAATTAGTGTATGAATTTTAAAGTAACAGGTAATAAAGAGAGTGCAGCAAATGTAGTCAGGTTTATTACTCTGTATCACACATGAGTGCCCGAGGGAGGCGGGGCTGACTGGGGAGACACAGGAAACAGAGAGACAGGGCTGACTCGACATGAAACGATGAAACGTGGGACACGGGAACAGAAACTAAACACAGGCTGAAATGAACACTGAGGGAGGGAGAACTAAGATTACTGAGAGCCTGATAAATAAGAAGAACAAAAACCAAGAAAAACAAGAGTCAAAGAAAACCAAAAACACAAAGCATTGGGCCAGGACCCACTGCTGTGACATTTATATGTGATAAAAACATTAAAAACTGCTCAGATGTTGAAATCTTTCTACGTATACTTTAGGTTCAGCTCTCCAGCCTGGCATTTGGTTAAGCATGATTCAAACATTTGATTTTGTTTAACTGGTTTTAATTATAGTTACTTTTTGTGAACATTTGTTGCAGCATTTAAAAATACATCATTTATTTTCAAACTTTTATTTGATTTAGAGCATCATATTTGACCAACGTAAATGTTTTAATTTCATATAAAATAACTGAAACAGTGAACTAAATATCTGAAATCTTTCCTTCCTTAAAAGTTATAATCCTACTTAAGTTATAGTGCAAACGCTTAAGCAACAAATATACTTGATGCTAATTAATTAATATTTCCCTTTGATGTTGCAACTATGCGGTCACTTCTGTCTTTAAACAAAATAATATTTTCCAGTTACAGAAATCATAAAGTCCAAACTAAAGTGCTACTGTTGCTATATGCATTTTATATAAATCATGGATGATGGTCCTGACATGAAGGAAGAGAAAGTTACAGGTTGCATCCTTTGACTTTGTCTCCGTGCCTTTGGGCCATTTTCAGAAGGACAGATGTTTCTGTTCAATTCTTAAATCAATTTTTTCAAACACAAACACTATTTTAAAGCTTCTAGAGAGTAAAATATTCATGATAATTATAATAACAATAATAAAAACAAAAGCTCTCAGATCCATCAAACCAAGCAGCAGAAAGAACAATAACTGAAGAGAAAACTTTAACCTTGTAGACTTCATTATGTTCCAGCTGCTCTACAGACGCTGTGACCTCGAACTTAAGCAGGTCGTAAAGTATGTGCAGCTCAATAACTTCATAATCAGACCCTGTGGTATTTAGGCAGCAGAACAACTAAGAATAACAACTACAAATAATGTTTTTAGGTTTCTGTTGTACTGCAAGGTTCTGTACAGGAGAACCAAACCAAGAGCAAATATTACGTCTCATTTACACCTGAGCACGAAGAGCCATCAGCATTTAGCAAATTGAATCATCTTTGTTTAGATGCAAGAAGAATCATATAGAAATGAAAAAGTAGAAATAGAAATCCAGAGCAAAGATATCCTCTAATTCAGCGTAGCACATGTGCAGCTGCTGCGATTCACGTAAGCATTCGGCTCGTCGCTGTTGCAGATTTTTCTCTCGCTGTTCTGGCTCACAGCGCTGCAAACACAAAAATAAATATCCCCAAAGCTGTGAAAGGGAGCTAATTAGTAAGAGTATTGTTACTCTCCGCAGGAGTAGTCCAGCAGTAGAAATCAGTCCAATAACAAGGTGTGTAACATCTAGCAGGGTGACAGAAAAACCCAGGGTAACTTCTAAGGACCTCAACGTCTCTCTCACATTGTGTTTTTTAAACATGCTTCCATTTGTCACTTCAGTCTTTACTCTGAAATACAGGAAGAGAAATCATGGCTGAAACAATTTCTCATGAAACCAGGGGTGTGGTCCAACAGTCAGTTTGGTGAGGAAGGTTCCTAACTGAGAGAAGTGACCCAGAAGTATCTGTGTAGCAGCCACAATGAATCCAGATCATGAGCTTTATTAACTGATCAAAGTCTCTTCTTTCATCTTCTGTATCATTTAGTTTGCATTGGTAATGCCCATTATTGTAATGCTTTTTTAAGACGAGCAAAACTTTATTTCACTTTGGGTTAGCTGGGATAAGTGATGGATGGAGGGAATTTTACTTCAGCCACAGAAATCCTAAACAGGAAGGAGGAGCAGAGTTACAGTGGATCACTATCCAGCAGGGAAACAAGGTTTATTTCAATTTCTTGGCCATGAGTGAGATTTACTGAGTGGGCAAATTAGGGAGACGACACCATCAGATCCCGAGCCCTCCATGTGTTAATCAAGAGACGGCTGCTGTGCTACATCCATAAATAATGAATAAATTAGGAGCTAAAGCTGAAAGGACAGTTTATTTGTACCATCTTCACGTGAACACATTCAAGAACATCACAGATGAAGAAACATTAAAAACTTCCACACTACATAAAGCAAGAAAGATAGTTTTTCTTTCAGGTGGTTTCAGAAAAACAGAAACATCAAACATCTCCAAGACTCTCTTTGAAAGAACTAAAAACCTTTGTTCTCATGGTCCAATCATGAGTGAACTCCCCGATGAAGCCTTGTGTGCTAAAACATGTCAGAGTTTTAAAGGTTAAACATGAGTTTCCAAAACGTTTTGCTGGAGAACAATGAACTATTTGACTGAGTTTCAATCATTTACAGACGAGCAAAACCAGGACAGAGAAAAAAGGACAAAACTGACTCAGTAAAACAACAGAAAAGAAGATCCCATGTAGATCTGTATTATGTAGAAGTTCAGCCCAGCAACCAGTTCAGTTCAAAAAAGGTTAAATGATTCTATCTGAACTCTGTGGAGCCTGATCTCAAGCTTTTTGAGTCCGACACAGAAACCAGAGGATCTTTCTGTATCTTCAGATTCACTGTGATCCAGTGATGGGAGTGATTTCAGCCCTGAGTGATCGCGCTGATGTTTGCACAGAGCAGACAATGAGGTGAATGTTTGGGCACATTGGTAACAGTGAAACAGTTTATTAGTAACGTGGGATCGTTTGTGTGCAGAGTATGAACTGAGATTCCTGAAGCTCTTGTCACACTGGTCACAGCTGTAGTTTCCTTCCATGTGTGTACGTTCATGAATGTTACGACTACCTGACCGTGAGAAGCTTCTCTCACAGTGTCTGCACTTGTGTGGTTTCTCTCCTGTGTGGACTCGTTTGTGTAATTTAAGGTCCCTTGCAGTGGTGAAGGATGACCCACACTGATCACAGAGGTGCTTTTTAACCCCACTGTGAATCAGTTCATGTTGTTTTAACTCACTTGTTGTGGTGAAGCTTCTCCCACATTCTTTGCAGTATTTCAGTTTGTCTCCAGTGTGTCTACGTTGATGTACTTTTAGGGTATTTTGCTGACTGAAAGTTTTTCCACAGAGGTCACAATGAAAGTCTTTCCCACCACCACAGTGATGACAGGGTTGAGAACTGGATCCATCTGTGTCGCTCTGCTTCTAAACAAAGACACAAAGACAGTGTAAGTCAGTCCTTCAACATTTGTATCCTGAACGTCGCCTGAAATAAAGAGCATCTCTGCAGACGTCCAACTACATTTGACTGTTTCAGTTAACACACTCAGTTTACTGGGCTGCAATAACTACAATACTACCACCATAATACTACAGTAATACTAAAATCATAACTGAAAGGAAAATCTGAATAATCACTCAGAGCTGCTTTTCCAGGCAGTAGAATTGCTAACATGCTAACACAGTTTAATGAGCAGAGTTGTTCCAAACAGTCAGGCTAAAATGACAAGATAACAATATAAATACATACCTCACAGTAGCTGCACTTGTAGAGTCTCTTTCTGGTGTGGATCTGTTGGTGTCGTCTCAGGTGACGTGGAGATTTAAAAGTCTTCTCACACAGGTCACATTGATAAGGTCTCTCCTCAGTGTGGGTAAACATGTGTTGTTGTAAGTCTGTGTGAGTTATAAACTCTTTGCCACACTGTTCACAGCAGTACACATCATGTCTGGTGTGAATGCGTAGGTGTGTATTTCGGCTCCCTCTCTGGCTGAAAGTTTTTCCACAGATGTCACAGCTGTATGCCTTAATTCCAGAGTGGGTAACTAGATGCCTCTGTAAGTTGCTACTGTGAGTAAAAGCTCTGCCACACTGATCACAGCTGTACGCTTTAACTCCACTGTGGATGAGTTGGTGTGTTTTTAGGTAACCCTTCCAGGAAAAAGACTTTCCACACAAGTCACAGCTGAACGGTCTCTCTCCAGTGTGGATGACCTGATGCTGTTTTAGTTTAGCCCTCACAGTAAAACCCTTCCCACACTCGTCACAGCTGTGTTTTTTCTCTCCCTTTCTTCTGTGAGGTTTGTCGGCCTCCTGAGAGCGCTGACTTCTGGCTCCATGTTGGTCCTGCAGTGACAGAGATACAAACAGAGGCAGTGAGTGAAATGCAGTCGTGGAACAAACTCAACCTTCAAACTCCATTAACACTAGTTTTAAACCTGAAGGTGGAGCGTGGCACCAAACACCTTAAAGGTCTCTTATCCCCACCTGCTGGTAGTTCTAACACATTACATCCAACCTGCTGTTAAAGATAATTCATGACTGTTCAAACACTAAAATCATGCACACACACACACACACACACACACACACACACACACACACACACACACACACACACACACACACACACACACTATTTTATAATTTAGATTATTTTGTTGTTTCCTATTACATATTTCTATAATTTGTATAGATTTATACATAATTATTCAGTGATAATAAATCCTATGTTTGTTTATTCTAAAGGAACCCCGTTAGCTTCCACAACAGATGTTGCTCGTCTTCCGTCAAATACTCACATAAAATATTACACAATAAAGTGGATTCAAGATATCCACATAATTTCACTCTTACATCCACAGTGAGGTTTCACAATTGTTCAAATATAAGCAATCAATAATAATAATAATAATAATAATAATAATAATATCAATAACATTGAGGCACATTACACAAATTTCAAAAACAAATCATGTCTTACAATATTTACAACAACTAAAAGCTCTGTAAATCGGCTTTTAAGTGTTCATTGAAGTTTTGAATAATTCTCTAATTTTATAAGGCAACTTATTCCACTTAAAAGTTGCTCTAAATGTAACAGTTTTACAAAACGTTACTTTTAACTCGAGCATTTACTAAATTGCAGCTTGTTGAAAACTGTGTAATATGATGATGTATTTCATCTGGATACTGCAGCTGAGCAGAATAAATGTGGTGTGTTTAACAGAATTGCTTTCTTTAGAACTACAAGTAAGCCATAGAATATTTTAGCCTGTACAGGAAGCCAAGAAAGGTTATTATGCATTTGATCAATATTAGTATAGTATGAACATCTTCACACTAATCTGGACGCCTTATTCTGGACTAACTGAAGTCTGTTAAGATCTGTCTTATTAGCTGCTGACCAAATGATTGAACAATACTCCAGATGAGACATTACTAGTGCATTAATGACATCTTTCATAATGAAGAAGTGATACACAAAGAGCATTTCATAGCCATAGCTATGCCTTGTCGGCAGAGTTATGTGACATTAGTGATGTTTGTACTTTCAGCGTTAACTTGGTTTTAAAGCCTTTAAAATATACGCCGTTCAATAGTCGACCTTAATCCTACAGAGAATGTGATGATTTTGTGGATAATTAAAGTCAGTCATATATCCACAAACACAACAAGCTGAAAGTCAGTGATGCTGCTCGGTTTGCAGTCCTGAACATCACGGCACAAGCAGGATCCACTGCACTGTTAATGTTAGCTGTGTTATATTGCTGCCTCTGTTCGGTGGTGTCGAGCCAAACGCACTTTAACGTGTGTTTGAACGAGCTGACGGTTCACTCGTTAAGCTGAAAGAAAGATGCTTTAATCACAGCAGTCACACATGTGTCCACTGCACCATCTGGAACTCTTCTTGTTTACACTCGTAATAACACAAACACTAAATCCTGCTTCTCTGGTGCTGTTGTGTAGCAGTGTGTACACCTGAGACTGTCACCTGTCTGTCTGTCCTGCACTCTCTCTCTGTTTCTTTCTCTCTGATTGTGGAATAAAAGTATGAACATGTGTTTATAAGTTACACTTGTGTTTGAATCCTGCAGCTTATCACACATTTGATTTCCATGTGTGACGACTGCAAGTGTCCAGAGTGAGGACAGACTGAGGGAGCCACTGCTGCACATCATCTGTGAGGCTTTGCAGCCCTGATGATCCACCAGGACAAACTCAGCAGTGTGTGAGGAAGAGGAGGAGGAAGAGCCAGCAGCAGCTGACAGATGGAGAGAATAGACAGACTGTTCCCTGTTTGTGAAGGACTGCTAGGAAAGTTTAACATAACTGTCTGTGCTGAATCAGTCTTATTAGGTAATGTTCAAATAATGTGATCATCCCAGTGTTTTCAGTGTGGGAGAAAGTACTCAGGGCCTTCAAGTTACACACTATGAAAGGCAGCAACAAGTTTAATGTTCAGAAACCTAAAGTCTGTATCAGCAGCAGGATGGAGCTAAAAATAAATGTTGGTTTCAGTTCTATGAAGCTTTGAGTATTTTGGATCAGTAGCTGCTGTGTTTGTTGCATCATATTGCTGTAACTGTTTATATGCTTTATATATTCTGAGCTAAGTTGATCTATAGTGTTACATGATACACTCTCAGAAATAATATAAATATATATATATAAATAACTGTTAGTATCATGGTTGCTAGGCAACCTGGGCAGCGCGACGGAGGTTAGACGTCCCATTTCACGAACCTACGAGCCTCGCACTTCGGCCTTAGCGGTCTTTGAGTCTGCGGCCCTTGAGGACTTTAAAGCTGCAGAACCTGAATCGGGATACAGCCATGATGATCTCCAGCCTCGTGCTCGCCAACATTCTCACCTGAGTTAAGAAGACGATCACTGAAATGGTCTCAGCAGGTCCTTTGATGACAGCAATGAAATGCAGTGGTAAGGCTGCCACGATTAGTCGACTAGTCACGATTACGTCGACTATCAAAATCGTCGACGACTGATTTAATAGTCGACGCGTCGTTTGACGCTTTGTAAGATCCCAAAAGACGCAGGAATAATAGCAGGATTTAAGAGTGTAATAACGGACTGAAACAGAAGATGGCAGCACTGCATGTACAAGGATGCCAGCTGCCGTTAAACCCCGAAGAAGAAGAAGCTCTGTCCCAGAATTCATAGCGCGGCCCAGCGCAGTTTCCAACAATGGCGGCAGCTAGTTAGTTTTAATATTACTCTTATTATTCTTTCTGGGTCACAAAATAAACGTTTAACATATTTTCAGGCGAGAATGTAGCTGTGTAAACCTCAAATATCGGCTCAGTTTATCAAGACATCACATATTTTCAAAAGCGCTCCGACGTTTTCGGAGACGTCTGTTACCCACTAGCTCGATAGCTAGCCGGGGGCCATGAGAGCACCGGACTCCCGGCAGATCGTTTTCAAACCCACCGCCCTACTCAGGTTAAACATGATATATAAGTCACTTAGATAACTTAAAAATATTATTGTTTGGCTTTTTTCAGTATTTTATTTGTTCCTGAGTAATTCGGCTGAGTTTATTAAACTTCACCAAAACAATCTGCACATTTAATTAAAATTTAATAAACTACCATCTTGTCTTTATTTTTAGTTAGCACATACCTTAAACACTTAAAGCTGTAAGCTAATGATAGTTATATAAGAGCAGATGCTGCTGGTGCAATAAGCTGTACGTTTTACGTCCAATGGATGATGATCTGATTAGTCGACTAATCACAAAAATAATCGGTGACTAGTCGACTATCAAAATAATCGTTTGTGGCAGCCCTATGCAGTGGTAAGGCGTTTTGGGGATTAAGTTCGTTTTCATGGCAAAGAAGGACGATGCAGTTCATCTGATTACTCCTCATAACATTCTGGAGTGCAGGCAAAATGCTATTATAAAAACTTAAGCAGCAACTTCTCCAGCTTCCAATATTTATGCAATTCTCAAACCTTTTGGCCACGACTGTATAACCTCTTCTGAAGTTTAGTGGATATTATACATGGTTATGCTCAGGATGTGTCGGCCAGTTTCCACTGGAAACGCCTTTTGGTTAAACTGTCAGCGAGGAATTTGCATTTGCACTGTTACATTTTTATATAACTTTAATGCACATAAACAACAGCTGCTTGTTTCAGTGAAAATACATTGATGGGTTTTTAATAAAGTTGTGCAGCTGTAAAGTATTTTGTCTGGTGTCAATTCTATCGTCAGCTACATCGTTATGGCAAATGTTCAAATGTATATGGTGATAAATATCTTTGGTCATATGGTCCTGCTCTGTCTGTCACCTTCTGTGTTGAGCTCATTGTTTCCTCTGTAGTGGCTGAGCTGAGTCCAAGTAGCTGAAAATGTTCCTCTGCTGCTCCGTCAGACTCTCCTCCTCCTGCTGATCAGCTGGGACACAAAACAGATCTTTGTTAGGCTCCACACTGCACTGAAGAGTCAAAGTGTCTCATATGTTCATCTGACAAGTAAAAGAACACATTTTTGTTTCCCGAGGTGGGCAACTTGTTGGAAACAAACACAAAAGGTTTGAGCACTGATACCTGCCATTGCTGGCATTGAAAGATGCAACGCCAGCAATGTGGATTGTCAAGACTCAAACCAATCATCAAGCAAAGACAACAGGGATCATTTGTTTCTGTTTATTTAGCATTCACAGCATTTGTAGTTGCCTTCTGTGCAGGGGAAGTCCACGCACACTGTGTGGTACCGCCATCCGCAGAAGGTGCATTCAACCTCTGTAAGAGAAACGAGATTGTCTGAGACTGAAATGATATTCACTAAAGAAGTGGTGATTTGTAAAACTTCAAGTGTATGATAAGGTGAAAACAAATACACAACTGCATGTCATGTAGTTGAAGGTTTTTTTTCTTTTGGAAGACCGGAAAACACTGAAAGTTACAAATTAGTCCTTTATTTATCCAGGTAAAAAAAAAATCTCATTGAGATTAAAAATCTCATTTCCAAGAGAGACCTGGCGTCATGGCAACACAAGTCACATACCACACAGGTATATAACATTTAAAACAAACACAATATCCCAACATGTGTAACAAATGTATTGTGCTTGAAACAAATTCAGAATAGGTGATAAAGCAGCTGCACATGTGTGTCACGAGTAAATCTGGCTGTATAACAAACAGAAACAAGTGATCTGCTGTCTTTGCTCAACGGTTGGTTTGAGTCTTGACAATCCACATTGCTGCCATCTTTCAATATGTTGAATGCACCAGTGTAAGTGCAGCCACTCAGACTCAATGTGTTCATAGAAACAGGTGCAGATGTGTCACGAGTTCATCCAGCAGTAGCTATGGCACTTGGCCACAGGGGGCAGCAGTGGACTGACCTGCATTCGAGACTGCTACAGCTGCTCTGTGACAGTCAGTAGATCTGCTACAAATTGCAGATCATATGCAAGTTTTGGAAATGACATTATAAATATTCCTAACTTAGCCATGGCAGCATTGTTGATGTATTACCTATATACTACAAATTATTCCACCTGCTGAAAAGTGGATCTAATGTGGGCGGACTCACACTTAGCAAATAAACCTGTGATGTGAGAATGTAATCAAACTGTTGATCAGAGGCAAAGTAATTTAAAGTTTATGATGCTATCGTCTAATGTTAGCTGACATGATGTTAGCTTGTAAACTTATGTTGTTGTCTGGGTCTCATGTCTGATCTGATGATAATAACTGTGACAACACAGAGATTAAATAAAGGACGTTGGTGGGACTTCTTATGTTAGAACTATAACTTCAGTTAAGGAGTGAGACGTAAGGTGACAAGGAGAATGAAGAGAATGAGAAAGAAGTAACTGGGAAGAGAAAATGAAAACAAAAATTTGAAATGATCAAATTTGTGTTAACAGATGATGGTGATTTTAAAAATTCAAGTAATTTAAAGGTTTTATCCTATTTGTTGTTGTTTTTTTCATATTCTTCTATTTGCAAGAGGTTATTAATAAAACAGGTTCTCTTTCTGGTTTCTCTTTTTGGACGCACTCTCTACAGCTTATCACATCCAAAATGGCGGATGTCAAGTACAAAACCTCGACAGAAACAATCAGCAAGAATTTTAGCATCAGTCCAAAATAAAACTGTCCAACTACAGAGTTTTAAAATCCAACTAAACTATGAACAGAGATCTTTTACAAATAGGCTATTGATGAGATGACAGTGGTAACAAAAACGTACACATCCGCGCACACAGACAAAATGGCGGGAGAGCGTTTAACGGTCGACCTCATGAGTCCGTTACCGTGAACTATGGAGCGGCAGATTTGTGCTGGAACTGAGCTGCACACAGCTGATGTTAGCCAGGAAACATTACACACTGCTAACGTTACCTTCACACGGAGCTCCACACGGAGACGATCAGCGTCAGGCACAAACACCAAGTTCAGAAAAGAGGAACTTTGAGCAGGAAGGAAAGAGTCAGAGCGGCGTTTGAGGACACGTTTACAACCACGAACATCAGAATCTGTCTGTGCTGCATTCAAGTGCAAGTTGGAAACTCACTAATCTCTGTCATGTTGTCCAAAGATGATTTATTTCTGCTGGTTTTCTTGTTTGAAACACAAACATGTGTCAGCACTTTGTTGTTCTTCACCCTGCAGCATTTGAATATTTCAGGAGTAAACTGATCATAAATTCATGAAGTCATGACTGAAAGTGCAGACTGAGAGTGGATCACATGATGTTTGAGGTGTGTCATGTGACATGTTCAGTATTGTCACACATGTCTAGATTGTCCCTGATATCATAACTGCTCAAACACTGATGATTATATTTGAAGAATTATTCCTGATGGCAGCAAAGTTTGAATGGAGCTCTCTGTCTGTGCTGATTTGTCGCCCTCTGGAGGTCAAAGCACAAACTGCATGATGTCACTGTAACCACCACGGTGACAGGAAGTGTTTTTAAATGATGAAATATGTCAGTGATGCTGATAGTGTGTTCATCACAGACGTTCAGGCTGACATGAATCAAAGTTAATGTCATTATGGACCAAGGACAGTACTCTGGGTCTCCTGCAGAACAACTCGAGCTGTGATACCTGAATGAAGAGCCTCTGCTGCTTTAAAGAAGGAGGCTCGAGGCAGAGGTGAGGTGCAGACCAACCAGCTTTTATTCAGCAACTTTAACAGAAGGATCAGAAAAATAAAACTATACAGCACAGTGATGCTGACTGAAGCCACAGCATTAAACTAAACAAGCATCGGATCATCTTTAACAACATCTAATAAATAATGACAACTATTTACTCCTGTATTTCCTACAATAAAGCCTGTTCAGATATTTGTTGCTGATGGAAATGTAAAAGGCTCCCAGGAACCAAAGGACAAAAACAGAGGCAACAGTCACAGCTGCAAAGGATCCCCTAACACATAAACTGGTTCGAAGATATTTTCTAGCTCTGCAGAGGAGCTTGATTGCACGGACAGTAAAAAGTGGATTCAATAACAGCAGCGAGCGCTGAGTGATATAACGGTGCTGCGAGCAGCAGTGCAAAGGCTCACACAGAGACAGCAGCTACACTGTGTGTGGATGTGATCCACAGTCACAGCTGTGGGTTTCAGTCAGTGTGTCTCTAACTTCATGGTCACATTTCAAAGCTTATTGGAGCCAGAAGATGTTCAAGTAAAAGATTTATTGCTGTACTCGTCTACCAGGATAACAGGAGGTTCATAAAGCTGTGTAATACTTCAGCTTTACATCATGCAGTAGTAGTTGTGTCCCTTTGTGTTTATTAGTGTGTTCACACGTCTACTTTAACTTCACTCTGTAATGAAAGGATTCAAATCACTGATAAATACATACATGCTGACTCTGAGTCTCAGTGAAGGAGGAAAGGATGGATGAAGGCAGCCTAGTGTGGGTCATGTGTGTCCAGCAGTCATCCAGGGCCTGGATCCATCTGTAACAGGAAGACAAAGTCCAGCCTGTAATCATCCTATCAGGCACAGCGTTTCCATCCAGCATCCTGACGACGCTAACAACCCGTCAAACGTCTCCTCTGGTCCACAGAAGTCACACTTCCTGTGTCATGTTTACCTTTTTAAGTGTGCTATTCAAGCCTGTGTGACCAACTCTGACTCTCCAGATTCCATCCTGGTCTCTGCTGCAGCTTCTTCTACACGACTGTTTTCTGTATAATAATATCTGCCTTTCCCGTCTCTGTCCCAGTGTGCCTGCCACTCGTCCTTCATCTTTACCTTCATTATACTCTTCACCTCACTTTCACTGTATTTTATAGTCAAACCTGCACGACTTCTTCTTGCTGCACCTTTTTAAACTTATCGTCCTGTTCATTGCATCAACACCGATATTCACAGGGAGCCATAAGAAATCCACTTCTATCCCTCTGTGTTTGATTCTATACAGTAAATGAAGTATATCAAAAACAATATGTTGCCTAGAGTCTGAAGACATATCACCTGTGCTCACTAGCACACTGCTAGAGTCCCAGCAAACCACATACCTCCATATTAGTGCGTCCTCCACCCAGTTCAAGCCAGTAACATCACTACCAGCTCCCAGTATAAACTGCCACATCATCTGTAATTCTTTTACTCATCACCAAACTTATTTGTGGGAGAACAAATGCAGCAGCCGTTCTTTTATCTGACAGTGTTGACGCATCAGTAAATATCCTCACATGACCTGAGGACTTTCCCACTATATGAACCTGCTTTTAGTCGCCCCTCCTCCCTCGCCACAAGCTTCCTTTACAACATAACTTATAAAAAACAACTTTATTGACAATCAGCAATAACAATTACAGACAGTCTAGAAGAAGAATCACATGATCAAGGAGCAGAAGTTTATGGTTTTAATAGCTTTTACATTTTGGGAAAGTTTTAAAAACATTGTTTGGTTTTCTTTCTAAAGCGTTGAAAGGACGGCTTTGCATCAGAAAAGTAAGATCAGCAAATGAATCCATTAAAGTTCTTTTGCCTTGTTTGCAAAAGAAGCCAAACAACATTTGTGTCACAAAGAGAGACTTCAGAACAGATCAAAGATCACAAACATCAGGCACTGATGGAAACAGCCAAACACAGAAACAGAGGCACCAGCAGGTGAAGGAGGCCTGTTGTAGAAATGACTCTGAGTGCTCAGGTAGAAACGCATGAAGAACCAGTGCGTCTAATATTTGGAAACCAGTCTGTGTTTGAGCGTCCTGGATGAAACACAGATCATGTTGCAGAGCGAGGACGTCGTCTTTCCTCCCGAGTGTGTAACTACAGGACGTGTGCAGCAGGTTTAATCGTCCTCCTGACAGTTACTGATGAACGAGTCCTTCAGGGAGGCTCCAGGATCACTGTGGCTTTTACCAGCTGCTGCTAAACTGAGAGGTGTTGCTGCTTCATGTGTGAAGATGTTTGCATGGCTTTAACAGTGCAGACGTTCCTCATGTGCACCCATTTCATATGTTTTATTGTGATGTTTAGTAACATCTGCTTTCCTCCTTCAGGCAGACGATAAAGTGAGCTCAGCCTTAAACATGTGGAGAGAACGTTTGACCGACAGTCCTGGGACGACTGCAGAACAATGGTTTGTTTTTAATGATAAAGTTTCATAATGGAAATAAATGCTGAGCCTGTTTCATGATGTTGGCCCTGCAGCATCAGGCAGGATTAATACTGTAACAAACGTGTGTCACAGTTATAATGACTTTAAATGAAGACTTGGGTTGGATGGAGATGTCAGCTGGATTTGTGCTGACTGTCACTTTAAATGTTTTCAGTTCAGCTTCTAAATCTACTTTTGTATAATGTTTGCTGAGTTTTGCACTTCATGACGCTTTTAAGAAGAGCCAATAAATCCTGACTTTACACAAAAATAAAGGTTTAATGTGTTTAGTGTGACAGTGGAGGAGAGCGCACATAATAAGAGTCATTAACAGAATGGTGACAATTATAATCTGTCTCATTTTAGGAGCAGCTCACAGGCACAACAGACTACAGAGCAATCAAAGCACCAGTTAAACGTCCATGTGACCGGCTTACAGCCAATGAACAATCAGTCCCCACTGTCCCCACCAACATCACTGTACTGGAAAGACTGTGCTGCCATGGTCAGAGATGAACTGGTACTAAAATGTAAGGCAGCTGATGTGTGTGGCCTTAGCAGCACAAATGCATCACGGCTGCAACGCTGCAGTGTGTTTAAACATTTGAACATTTCTGTGGCTTCAAACCAGCAGCTGCTCTGTACTCAGTCGTGTTTGTGTGTCTGTC
Source organism: Rhamphochromis longiceps (assembly GCF_057381845.1). Taxonomy (NCBI): domain Eukaryota; kingdom Metazoa; phylum Chordata; class Actinopteri; order Cichliformes; family Cichlidae; genus Rhamphochromis; species Rhamphochromis longiceps. The sequence continues at coordinate 243,356 of NW_028187224.1, forward strand.
AAAGTGATTGTTGTCTTTAAAAAGCCTTTTGTGTTGAGTTTTGTGAGCAGTGCCGAGCTTCTCTGTAGTCTAAGCTGAGTCGATATATTTGATTCCATGTTTGGTGTGATTTTCAAAGTCAGCAGCAGCAAACCCATACGGTAAAAAAATACATTTTTCCTGGCCAAAATATATTTCAAATATATGGTAAATATATTTTGTATTTGTGATGCTCCAAAAAAATATATTTTTGAAATTGAAAATATATTTCTTTCAAACCAAAATACATTTCAAAACATATTTTAGGGTGAAGAAAATACATTTCCAACCTTACAGTAGAATGTATATCAAAGTATCCTTTATTTAAAATATATTTAGTGCAATAATGATGATAATGATAACAATACTAAAAGTAACATGTTTTATGCACATCTGCAAAAAACAGTTGGATTCAAACAAAACAGAGTCAAAGGTCTATCACGAATTAGGTTGTTTATTCATTTGCTTACAGTATTTCACATTACACAATATCTCACTATAATGTAGCGTTCATTGACTTTGAAATTATCTGTCAGTGATACAGTAAACAAGATACAACAACTGCTATGTACACTTTAGTTTTTGACAATATATACAATTTAGTACTTAAAGGAACACACTCCACTGTTTTGGAAATAGGCTCATTCTCCATCTCCCTCAGAGTTAAAAATGCAGCGTCTTCTTTCTAGATCCGTACGTTAATAGGGCTCTGGAGCGTGATCTTACGGGATGGGGCGTAGCCAGGATTTTTGGTCAAGGCGCCATATTAGCAGGCCAAACAAATGCTTGCTGTGTGGTCGGTTGTAATGTTAGATTGCACTACCGACAAAGGAATAAGCTTGAAAACAGGCTCTCTTTTCATTGTTTCCTCACCTGGAAGCATCATGAGGGAGCTTATGTGTTGGATGTTACCAAAAGAAGGCATCTAGCCTGGATAGCAGCTGCGAGACGAGCTGATATTCAGTTCTCTACCAGCCACAGATATCTGTTGGTGTGCTCCAGTATTTTCATTCAGGTAAGTTCTAAATAAGTTCATATTATTATTTATAGCCTGTTAATTTTATTTTCAATAGCACAAACTTAGAACAAACATGCAGAACTACCTTCTATTTATAGAGTTGCTAATTATTTGGCATTATTGCAGCAAACCAGCCTATGAAATGAATGAAACAAATCCTGACTGGGTTCCAACACTACACATGGGGCACTACGAAATCCCTGCTTCAAACTACATGCTACATACCACCATGCCAATCAGATTACTTCTTCCATGTGTGGGTAAAAAGGTGACCTTCCTGGATAAGATGGCAAAGGTTTGCTGCCTTTTGGTGAACATGTGCCCCAGTGTGGTAGTAAAACCAGGGAAAAATGCTCTTGTTAAATACTCTTAAGTCTTGTGCTGTTTATGTAGTGATAAGTTTTCAAAAGAGACAGTAAATTACAGAATGCTAGTAGTGGGTGATATTATACAAATGCTGTCATGATTTTATGTGAACATTTTGTCATTTGTAAACTATACATAACATTTTTTCTACATTGTAACTGATGTGATGTTCTACAAAGTGCTTTTAATTAAAAATAGGCAAACATTTCTTTGTTTCTTTATTCAATTTTTGAACAGTGGTATTTAGTAAGTACATATTCAGTAAATGCAAAGTATTTACATGGCCCCCTAAATTAAAACACTATGGGTTATTCAGAACAGAACTATGCTTGGAAAAATATTGTCCCATCAGTTGATCCAACTCCTCCACAGTAGCAGGTGGAACTTTTCTTTTTTGAGGATGGCTTCTTTTACCTGTCACAACGAATGGTCTGTTTATGTTTTGATCAAGAACCTTTTTTTGGGCAGCTGAAGAGGAGAAGTCTATCTTATGGCCAACCTCTGGCTGTATCTTGGTCATATTACCCAGCAAAACCCAGTATGCAGGTTCATCTGTAACAGTCCTTGTGCCACAGATCCTCACTGTTGCTTCTACATTAAACAGAAGAGCAGTGACATGGCTGCAAGTCTCCACGACTCTAGCCATACAGCTGCAGTGGGCGGCTTCAACCTTCCCTGTGATGCTCACAATGACCTGTGGCTGCAATGCTGCAATTCAGTCTTTAAGAGTGCAGGACCTGAAACACACACAGACAAAGTTCATTTAAAGACAAGAACTTTAATAAGCCAAGTCCGACACAAATGTGTTTTATTTACTTTCAAATCCATTTATCATAAATGTAACAAATAAAGTGTTTTTATGTATCCATCTATAGAACGCTGCATGTTATATTCTAAATCTGCATGTTTCTTTTTAGAAACCTATCAGCAAAAAATGAACCTAAAGTATGTAATGCAAGGATGTAATCACTTTCAAGAGGGAGAAAACATAAAGTTCAACTTTAAGTGACAATTATGGACACCTAATATGACAAGCAGATTCTGCAGGTCATTAATCAATGTATAAAACTAAAACAGAATGTATTTTTAGTGACACAGGACACAAACAAGGAAGCAAGATGTGTAATTAGGATTATTTATAATAAATATGAATTAATTAGGGCAATTTCTTTAACCATAAAGAATAACTAAATCCTTCAGGACAATGTCACATCAATGCACTGAACTCACTATGTTATCCCTCTAACAGAGCCTCTACATCAGGGGTGCCCAATCCCGGTCCTCGAGAGCTACTATCCTGCAGCTCTTAGATGCATCCTTGTTCCCACACACCTGAATCAAATGAATGGCTTGTTATCAGGCCTTTGCCAAACATGATGGCATGCTGAAGAGATCAAACCATTTGATTCAGCTGTGTTGGAGTAGGGATGCATCTAAAAGCTACAGGATAGTAGCTCTCGAGGACCGGGATTGGGCACCCCTGCTCTACATGTTCTCACTGTAATTTCCCCCTCACGAATGAATTTTTGCTAGCACTAATTCGAATGTTGGGGGGAATCAAACGCATTTTACTCGCAGTACTCAAGCTGACTTACCTTTGCTTGAATGACGGCGTACTCACAACGTGGAGGCTTAAAAATAGCCAAATCTTGTACCCAGTCCTTGGTGAATTGGATGTGCGCCTCCAGAGATTTATAATTGCGAAATTGGTGCGCCATGTATGCTCTGACTCCACAGACAAGGTATGAGAGTAGATCATGCTAAGTCAATAGCGGTTTGGTCTTCAGGGTTTCTACTCCACGGCTATATTTCATACGGGTCCACATTTCAACAATCAAGTACCGTCTCTTTGCATCTGGACAGAATCTGTCTCTATACCGTCATTTTCTTTTGAGCTACGTTTCAGAATGGTTCGTAGCAATCTTGTTTTGATTCGTGACCTGCCAAGATGGTGCTGCGCTCCCACAATGCATTGCGACATTACGTCAACTCCAAAGCCCTTTGCGTGCAGGAGTGTATGCGCATGCGCATTGCCACGGTGGTTTAAAAAATAAAGATATAATGAAAAGTAATTAATAAAAATTAAATATTTAAACATTCCCACAAATGTGCAATGAACGTGCAAAAACTCTCTTTAGTAGCTGTTACTGTTTCTTTCTTTCTTTCTTCTTTTTTTTTTTTGAAAAATAACGACGTCTCCGAGGCGCGAAATCTGACAGCGAGAGGAACGGCCGGATACAGGAGACGGGAAGAAACAAGCCGATTATGTTCGCGTTAATTAAGTGGTTGGAAGATGTAAAATTCTCAATTCTGCCAACTGAACATATACGAGATTTTAATGAGGATGAATAATTAGCCGGCATGGAGGAAACGGGCCTTTATTTCATGGAGTGGCGACAAGAAGCCAAGGCGGGTGGCCAGTCTAAGAAGCCTCCATCATCAAGCTAGCAGGTGCCTTTTCCCATATAATATTACTTTATTCTCGCTTATTTGGAACGGAAGCGTAGAGCTGCCACCCAGGCAAAAGAGAAATATAAGTATATCACGTTATAACGTGAAAAGTTTATCGTTCTAACAATATACTATCATGTTTGAACAACATGTTTGAACAACATTGTACGAAAAATGTACATAATTATCACGTCCGTACAATATTGTGCGAACGTGACAATTATGTATATTATAATAACGTGATATTATATTATACAAACATGAAAAGTATAATGTTAGAACAATAAACATTTCACGTCATAACGTGATATAGCTCTATTTTTCTTTTGCCTGGGTGGCAGCTCCACGCTTCCATAATTTGGTAATCAAAATATGTAACTTAATTAATTATATTGTGACGTACTTTTGCCTTTTCTTATTATTCTGCCTTCTCAATAACTATCAAAGCCTATTCACATTTAATTTGGCTTTCACAGAAATCCTACCTCTCCTTCTGGCTACAGAGTACTTACCAAGGTTAGAAACAAAGAACAGTTATGCTTTATTAATGTTCGCTAATTACAATGTTCCACATTTCCTTGCTTTTTAAGTCATTTTTAGGCTTTTTAGAGTTTTTGTTTTTTATTTTTTTAGCAGTAATGTTTCTGCCTATTTATTTCAGCCCATGAAATCGAATGCAGATCTTCCTAATGTGAGATTTACATAAATGTAAGTAATTTTGTTTGTCATTGTCATTAATGTTGTTGCTGTTGTTGTTTTTGTGCAGTTTGCAATCATATAAACCTAGCAAGCATCAGTCAGCACAGTGACTAACCTAAACAGATTCTTGCTTTATTCACATATATTATATGTAATTATATATACCTGCACATTGTACCTAGGGTTGCAGCCACTTGGCCCCACCCCATTGTTGTGACAGCCCTGATTGTACTTATACACTGCATCTGAACAGGGAACAGTCTGCCACATTAATGTATTTTTAAGTGACTTGTTTGTAATACATGAATTTGTTTCTTACAGATGTCAAAGTCTCAACCTCATGCTGCCCTCCCCCATCCTCCTAAAGTAAGTATTTGTTGTTGTGGTTTTTTATGCGGTGTCTGTGTCACATGCTAATCATAATTATTGAAATAACTGTTTTCTAACAGGTTTTCCAAAACACTAGTTATGTTTGTTGTCATTCAGACCAATACTACTGCTTAGACATTGTTTAGTGGTCATGCATGTTTGACAAGCTCGTTATGATACCAAAACAGTAGGCCTATCACAATAATCGATATATCGACTTAACACACAGTACATGTACATGACCTCAATAATTGTTGATGATGTAATTTATCTGCCATTATATTTACAAAAATAAAATATAATGATAACAAAACAATAACATTAAATATCATTGTTTTCTATTTGTTAGAAAATTTACTATTTATTCAAGTTTTTAAGGTATCTAATATTTTGATTCCTAATTTCAATGATCTAAATACTTTAAGAATTAGATGTTGGTTTGTCAATCGAAAGTGTGTAGATCTTGCATTATTATGGTGTTATATTATGATTATACATTCAAAGACATAAAATGATCTTAAAATGACAATGACATAACTTGTCGCAATTGTTTATGGGGCAATATACCGACCAACAAAAAGTCGTTATCGTAACAGGCCTTCAAAACAGACAGTTTTATGATTGATAAATTAAAAAAATAAATACATTTAATTTCTCTGAGATTCTCTAATATTCAGTTACAGTTCACAACACAGCTACCCGTACATGCAGTATTATACTGTAAATATAAATCTCTGCATTTAGCATCCCACTAGAAGCGTCACAGTTACTGCCTCTTTTTTTTTTTTTTTTTTACAAATACCTGTACTATCACTAACACATTTACTGTTTTACTTTTAGCCTGTGGATACAAATGCAGATTTCCTTAATGTAAGTTGTGCATTTTAATTACATCATGTTATTTTTATTATTATTTATTTATTTATTTATTTTACATTCAAATATTTCAAGCTTCTTGGTTAAAGAAGCTTGATTGCTAGTAGGTAAAGAATAGTTCACCTATAATTCATATTCCCAATTAATTTCTCACCTCTGATTGAATGCCTTTGTTTGTTTTCCTATAACAAAACATTTTTGCTGGATATATATGGTGAATTTATATGCATAGATACAGTCGTAGTGCTTGACACATGCAAACAGCAGTAGATGTACTAAAAAGGAAATAATTACAATCATGATGTTGATTGCTGATGTCAGTATATATATTTTAGAGGAATGTTTTGTTTTTCACCCAAAATAACTATATTGCTTCAGAAGAGATTTATTACCCTCTTATATATAGTTCTGTTTTTTGTTTGTTTTTGTTATTTTCAGGTTCAATGGTGCGTGTTCTTCTAATGGCCGCCTTCCCACTGGAGGTTTTGATCCACAGCAATTTAAAAGGTAATCAGCTTTGAAAGTCAGTTCAAATGGTTAGCTAATAGTACTTTAAAAAGCCTACAACTCTGTCACCAGTTTCTTTACCAAAAATTACCCATAAAAGTATCGCTCAATAGCATATAATTGTAGTTCAAATGTTTAGTTGTACAAATATCAAATTTTTGGAAATCTAAAACTAGTCAAACACTCAAATGTTCATGCTTTTTATAGGAGGACAGAGCAAAACGGACATCGGCGCAGAGTGAAGAACTGCCCTTGATAAGGACACTATGACAGCCATATATAGTAAGTGAAGACTTTCTGTGTATCTAAAATTGCATACAGCACAAGTAACTTACTTTGCAACCATTAAAATAGGTTGTAAAGTAAGTTACCAATACAAATAGGTGATGATGCATTGTAGTGGTTGGTCTCAGACAAAGAAGGTCAACAGATTTATGAATGCTGGAAGGTAAGGAGAGACGACCAAAAGGGGTGTTAGCATTACTGTAATGTGAACTGGATAGACTTCCCATCTAGGAAAAAAAAGAGGTAAAATTATGCGTAAAATATATCTGTATTAATATCTGTATCTGTATAAACAGAAATATCTGTTTGCTAAATGAAGCCAGCTAACATAAATCACATTTTTATTTTAACTCTGATAAAAGTAATAGAACTGTGACTTTTGTTTGTTACAGTGGGGGTAAGGAAGGGGTTTCCCAGCGTGTCCAGAAGGGCTTTGAGGATTGCCGTGAAAGCTGGGGGAACTGAGACTGCTGGAAAAGGAAAAGAAATTACATTTTAAGTATGCTGACTTATGTTCATACAATCACACACACATATACACATACACACACATATGTGTGTGTGTGTGTGTACATATATATATATATATATATATATATATATATATATATATATATATATATATATATATATATATATACTAGGGGTGCAACGATACACAAAATTCACGGTTCGGTTCGGTTCGATACTTTGGTGTCACGGTTCGATATTTTTTCGATACAAAAAAATGTTCATGCATTTTTAATTTGTCATTTATTAAAATTATAAATATATATTTTAACTCAAAAGTACAGTTTTTAAATTTAACCCTAACCCTTGTGCGTGTTTTTTATTTTGACAGCGAATGCGCACCTGCGGACCACTTATGTGCAGCCCTGGTTATTTAGCTCGTCATATTGCAGCCACAGAAATTCTTTTGTCCATGAAACCATAAAGCTGCACCTTCTTTTTGCCTTATAGTCTGATTTGTCATAACTTCTCCGTTTTGTGGTAAGCTTTTCTTTGGCTGTCACTTCTTCACCCTGACCTGTCTTATTTGGCTCAGCAGAACTGAAATGCTTTTACACGCTCACTCACATAAGCTCAGCGATTCTCTGCGCGATCAACCTCTCACATGTTTAAGCTGCGGGAGATTTCACTTGTCATGTTTGCATAGTAAGCTAACGATTAATAAGACGATGTCAGAGGAATTGGTGCACAAATTATCATCACTCACAGATCAGTGCTGTCGCTCTCTATACACAGTTCACACGATTGCAAAGTGAAAGCAAAAAAACAAGCGCAAATTCAAACGCGACTTCAATATGTCACATATTGACAGTGGCTCACCGATGCCAATGACATAATTACCCAGCTACATTTCTGAAAGAATGCAAAAGCATTGACATATATTTTTCCTACAATAGCCCGACGGGCAGGGAAGAGATAGATTTTGGTAGCCCGACTGAAAAAAATCGCTAGCTCCGGGACGTCGGGCTAGCGATATTGCAAGCCCTGTATCTGATTGAGGAATCACTCATCTTTGGAAAAGAGAGTTTATTACAGAGAAATGGCTCTTTCCAAAATAAAAGCTATACTATCCGCTTCTTCTGGGCTATATTCTCAGCAGCATAAGGAGAATCATGTGCTAACAGCTGTCTAAATGACTCGGCTAAAGTTAGTAGCATGCTTGTTGTTTTGGTCTTTGCACTAGGATGATGTCGGTGTAAATGTGCAGTCATATTCGTTGTGTTCCCACTAGTGCTTTCAGGTTAATCTCGTTGAAATGACCTTAACGCCACAACACGGCAAATCTCCGTTAACGAGCTACCGCCGATCGCTCCGTGCGTGGGGCTAGACGGCCAACACGTTAACGAGCTAACTGCACTAGCACACTAGTTCCCACCCATGTAATTGAGCATTGCATGGCACATCCAACATACTGTTTTACTTTAGTCCATGACTCGCTTACCTTCAGGGTCATACGTCACATGAAAACCAAAATAATTCCAAACGCCAGATCTGAATGAGGGTGGGGGAGGTCCATGTTGTAAGGAGAGCTTAACTTCTGTCTCGCTAGCTTGCCCTGCGCTCTTCCTCCTGACTATGCTGTCTGTGTTGAGCGCTCAGTGGATCTGCGCTCGACAGTGCAGCCTAGGCGGAGTAGTCGAACACAGATTCACTGAGCGCTCAACACAGACAGCATCGTCAGAAGGAAAATTGATAAAATAAATTACAAATGTTGTATTGTTCGATACATATGTGTACTGAACCGAAAGCACTGTATCGAACGGTTCAATATCGATACGAATATCGTTGCACCCCTAATATATGTGTATATATATATATATGTGTGTGTGTGTGTGTGTGTGTGTGTGTTTCTGTGGTTCAGCATTATGATGCTGAACCACATCATAATGAATAAATGGACCCCTAATATATACACATATATGTATATGTGTGTGTGTGTTTCTTTTAGAATGTTTAAGTATGTAATGAGAATAAACTTATAAAATGAATATTCCTTGCTTGATTGATATGCTATATGTATGTTTTAAACATCAAATAAAGATTTCTTTCAGATGTTACATGTGAATGTGTTTTCTTAGAAATATATGAAGGGTTAAATTTATATTTTTTTGAATGATGTTAAATACATTTAAAATGTATTTTAAAATATATTTTTTTACCGTATGGGCAAAGCTACACCAGAGGGTTGTGCTGTGTAACAGGTTGGTGCAGGTGGTGTTATCTACATTTGAACATTAGGCAACAGTCTCATGAAGACACTTTCTATTGTTCACTAAAGACCAACAATAACAGAGACAAAGGGAGAGCAGCAGAACTAGTGCTAACAATTAGCACTGCTAGCCTGCCCACCAACACCAGCTAATGTTCTAAAAACGATGATCAATGATTTTGCTGTAACGGCTCCAGCTGTCTGTGTCAGGGACACGTTGGAGATGAAGTGAGTGATCCAGTGACAAAGGTTTGGAAACCTGCAGTCAGCTGAGACTAAAGGAGTCACCTGACCGAGAGACCAAATGTTTCACTGAGAACGTCCAGATGAACAGAATCAACCTTTGGGATAATCTGTTCCACACATCCATGTTTCACTTACTGCATTATATTTCCTCATTGCTGTGCACACAGGCCTGTGGCTTATAACCAACTCCAAGTTCAGACTCAGAGGCTGCTGAAGCTGTTTTCTGGAACAGAGACGTGTTGGATATAAAACCAACTCTTCTTTATGTGTCAGCACTGAGGAAAGGAGCAGCTTCGTTTCTAAGTGTATGAAGGACTGTAGCAGTGTGTGTGTGAGCTTTATTTCACAGACAGAACCATGTCAAAAACACAACTTCAGGTAAAAACAATACAAAATCAAAGAGTCTGATCAGAAGGATTAAACAGAGGAGTGTGGGACTGTTTTTAACAGACAGCAGGTTAAGCCAGGCTGGAGGAGTAAACTGAGCCTCGGTGTGAGCAGCAGTGTGTTTGACAGGAAGCTGAGATAAACAGTCTGGAGCCCATTTAGTGCTTCATATGAAAGTGTGAGGATTTGAAAGCAAATCTAAAATCAAGCAGGAGTCAGTGTGAGAATGATTTGTGCTTTTCCTCAGTCAGATGCTGGGAGTTTCAGTTCATCCATGTTCAGCGTGCTGTGCTTTGTGTAACAGGAGAATATGACAGTATAAATCAAGTCTTCATGTCACTGAAAGCCTCCACAGTCTGCTATGGAGGTGCATCAGTTTGGATTTACAAGAAGAACATTTCTTAAACCTGCCACAAGATGGCGCTCCAACAGAAGGGATGTCCACAGTGTAACACAGACACAGGAGTTAGTACTGCAGAGGTCAGAGGTCAGCTTGCTGACAAACCATTTGAAACAGTTTGGAGCTAAAAGCACAACAGCAGAGGAAAGAAGAGACACTGCAGAGATGATGCAAAATATTGTGTTTTGTTCTCAGCTGTCAAAAAGTGTAACACACGTGTTCCAGCACAGCCTTTGTGTACTTTCACTTCTCCATACTGTCCATTGGAAATCCTGTTTGTTACTTTTTGATTTCAGTCCATGTGTCCAAAGCAAACTTCTGTCCCACACTTTCTCTGCTGACTCTTCACCGATGCTCAGATGATCTCAGATGATTTCACCAGAACTCATCAAAATTCGGGCTCCACAGAAACCCAGACGTCACTAAACAAGCGTAACAAGCAAAGTGAAAACTGGTCGTTCGGCTTTATTGACCAAAGATAAGCTCACATGTCACCTCATGACACAGACACTTATTTCCACAGCATGCACGAGGACTGACAATAAGTGTCTATAAAGCCACTTCTATCTGCCACACCTGTGCTTCTGTCATGGTTGCTCTCCTCTCACTCTGTCATTTATCCACAGTCTGCCTCCCTCTGCTCCGTCAGCTGACGTCCTCTCTACACCACCTGCTGTGTTTTATCCTGCAAAAACACATTTAAGAAGCGTTGCACCGAGTAACGGGAGGAACTGCTATAAAATCCATTTAAAGGAGGTGGTGCTGAGTGCTGTGACTGGGGTCCCACCACTGACATCACGGGTGGAGGACATGTTGGAAAACTGCTACAAAGTGCTGTGCAGCCAGCAGAGCTTACAGTCTGTCCTGTGTGTCATACAGGCTCTCACACTTAGTGTTTCTGTGACACATTGAAGAGAAGTTTGTGTTGTTCACAGTTGTGCTTGTACTGAGTGACAGCTGACATGACCTAACAGGAATAATGTGTCTGTGCTGAATGAGAAGTAACACACAATGAAGTCTTGATGCATCTCAATCATCCAGGAAAGTGAGTCTGTTGCTTCTGTTCATCTGGACGCAGCGTTTTGTGGGAGAAACGTGTCGTCATCATCAGGTGACGTCTTCAGTCTCAGCTGCAGGTTTCAGTCTTACAAACAGGACATTTGCATAAAGACTGAAAGCAGCTGCAGGAACGATGGGCTGGGAGCTCCGTTCCTTCATCTTAATTATGCAGATTCTCAGGACCATTGATCAACAACCACTGATCCATGTCCATGAGTCCCATTCACAGAGATGTGGGAATGGCTGCAGTCACAGCATGTAAGATGGAAATAAATGAGAAGTATTTAGCTGAAGTGGATTTGATTTATGTTAGTTCTTTTTTAACTTGTAGTTCTACATTGGAAGATTATTGTGATATTGAAATATAAAAATACATTTATATTCTATTATTTTCTCAAAATAAGCGTCACACTCGTGGAAGCCGGTGTAGCCGCCGAAACGCCTGCATTTATGGAGACTTTCAGCCCCAGGTAGGCCAGTTATGGATCTTGGGATCCACATTATGTCAGCAGCTGTTCTCCACCGTGAACTGTGTTCAAACAAACACGCTCACGCCTCACAGACGACAGCTTACAGTCCTGTAGAGATAAAGTGACTTCGTACAGCCCCGTCTTCAGTCTTGTGGAGATGATCTCGACGCTTTGGTGGATGTTACTAGCTCCTGTGCAGTATTTTGTAAAGACATGATTATACCCCGTAAGCGCGTTAAAATTTACGCTAACAATAAGCCATGGGTCACTAAAAGTGTCAAATCCTGTTTAAGGAAAAAGAGACAGGCCTTTAAAGAGGGGCTGTTACCGATTTTCAGACAGCTACCAAGGAAATGAAAATCGAGATGTTGAAAGCAAAACAGACAAAAACCTTCTTGAAAGCAAATTTGCTGCAAAAACTTTTGGGTCTGCCTGGACTTGTATGAAAACCATAGCAGGGTTTCAAAATCCCCAGAGCAGCAGTCAGGTCATTTTAGATGTTTTAATTCAGACAGAGATTTTCAAATGCTTTAAACATGTTTTATGCTCGTTTTAGTTCTTCTGATTTCAGCGAGGATATTTGGGAACTGAAACAGAAACTGAGAGATACTCAGCACTTTATCATTGAACTCAGCGATGTTAAAAAGGCCTTTCATACAGTCAATGTGAACAAGAGCCAGGTCCTGATAATATTAGTGGCCGCCTAATTAAACCTTGTGCTGATGAACTCAGGCCTATATTTCAGGTTATTTTTAACAAATCCTTGCAAACACAACATGTGCCCTCTCTTTGCAAAGAAGCAGTCGTGGTTCCTGTCCCTAAATCTAAACGACTTCAGGCCTGTTGCCTCACTTCAGTTGTCATGAAAGTCTTTGAAAAAATCATCAGAAATGTGATTATGAAGAGACTGAAGGTCAGCTGGATCCAATGCAGTTTGCATACAGGCCCAACAGAGGAGTGGAGGACGCACTTTTGACTTTACTAAATCTGATTCTTAAACATGTAGAGAGTAAAGGGACTTTTGCAAGACTTCTTTTCATTGATTTTTCTTCGGCTTTTAATACAACACAGCCCCATATTTTAATTAAAAGACTTTTAGAACAGTTTGAAATCAGGAAAAACCTGCTGGGCTGGATTTTAGATTTTCTAACTGACAGGTCACAAAGAGTGAGAATAAATGGGGTTCTGTCTGACCCAGTGTTCTCCTCCACAGGTTCTCCTCAAGGCTGCGTCCTATCGCCCTTATTATTCACTCTCTATACAAACATGTGTCAGGGCAGACATGAAAACAGGGTCATTATTAAATATGCAGATGACTCTGTTATTGTCAGCTTACTGAAAGAGGGTGAAACTAACCACGGCCCAGTCATTGATGACTTTGTTCAGTGGTGGGAGGAGTCTTATCTCCAGCTGAACATATCTAAAACAAAAGACATGGTTGTTGATTTTAGGAAACAACAAAATGGGCACGGAGTCACTTTAATTAAAGGTCAGAAAATAGAGCAAGTACAATCATATAAATATCTTGGGACCATAATCAATGAAAAACTGAACTTTGATCAAAATTGCAAATCAGTTTGTAAAAAGGGTCACCAGCACCTTTATTGCCTTAGGAAACTTGTTCATTTCCACATTGACCAAAAAATGTTAACTTTGTTTATCGTTCTTTTATTGAGTCTGTTTTATCCTTTTGTTTGGTGGCATGGTTCGGTCAGACCTCTGTCACAGAGAAAAACTCTCTGAATCAGATAGTGAGATGGTCCAGTCGTCTGATAGGTGAGCCACAGTCTTGTTTAGCCTCCCTGTACTCTGAGCAGGTACAGAGGATGGCTTTATCAATCCTTAAAAATGGTTCCCATCCTCTAAGGGGTGAATTTCAGCTTCTTCCCTCAGGACGGAGGTTTCTATTTCCGAGATGCAGGACAAAGCGTTATAAAAACAGCTTTGTCCCCGTTGCTGTCACTGAATTAAATAAGAACTGATTTTGATTCGAAATATTAAAGTATGTGTCACAGTGAGCTTTATATATTTACTAGGTATGTGTGTTTTTAAAGGGATGTCAAATGCTGTCATTTGTCTGTAAAGCAAATTTACCTTGCCTTTGGGTATAAATAAAGTTACCTTACCTGCAGACGCTGTGCGCAGAGGTTCAGGAGCAGAAGTCCCGTTGTAAACATATCACGGCAGACCCGACGATGTTTGCATGAACGCGCTTTTTTTAAAAGTCAGGTCAAGGCTCCAAAAGCCCAAAGGCGATATAACAGTTTGTGTTTGCTACATGGATCATTGTAGTTCAGCTTTCCTTTGTTATATTTCTTTAAGAGCTCAAAATGTGTTCATTACATAAATCAAATGTAATTTTCTCTGTAGCACTTCATGGATTTCATAAGCAACACACTGTAGTTGTTCACACAAAGCATAAAGGTAAAAACAATATACACAGTGTTATCTTCATTTTAGATGTCACAAAGTATTTGCGGCTCCCAGTGTTTTCCCGAACCCTGACCCTTTGCGTGGAAACCGGGTCCAAAAGGCTCTTTGGGTGTTAAAGGTTGCTGACCCCTGCACTAGGCCCAACTGACACATATATTTGATTCCAAATACAAAAAATAATGTGTAACCTGCTGGAAGAATGTAGGAGGTTGAGACAGGATCTCAACACTTGGTGTCTGCAACAAAAGACAACAATATGTGGGCCGATCGTGGCTCAAGAGTCGGCAGCTCGTCTTGTAATCGGAAGGTTGCCGGTTCGAGCCCCGGCTCGGACAGTCTCGGTCGTTGTGTCCTTGGGCAAAAAAGCACTTTGGGGTCCTTAGGGACGAGTAAAGCGCTCTACAAATACAGGCCATGTAATGGCAGAAACATTCTCTAGTGTAAATCCTGACTAGTTCATTAACTACAGATCAGTTTCAGTGAACATTATTCACAGAGGGATCTGAGTTCCTTATACCAGACTCTACAGAAACTGTAACACTGTGCAGCTCTGCGACTCAACAATATGACAACAATGTAACACACACTAGAATCATCAAATAAAGCCCCACTAACCACTAGAACTAGAACTAACTAACTAGCACTGGACACTTGCATATTAGAGATTTCTACCACCATAGGAGGCGAGATATCATCCTTGAACCAGAGCATCCAGCCCTCAATTTCGGACATAAAAAGCGACGTGGCCAGGCATGATAACACTTTGACTGAACTGCAGGACTGTGCCTCGAACCACTCTGACACCATCGCCACTCTCCAGGCCACTGTGGAGCGTTTGTCTGCGGAGGTAAAGAAGTTAGATGAGAGATGTGGAGCTCTTGAGGCACTCCAGGAGGAATCATTTAAGAACTGCAGGAATACCAGAAGGCACAGAGGGACCCAAGATGACTGAGTTGGTTCACACCTGTTGGCGGAGGCGCTATCTCTCGAGGAGAAGCCACTCATCGATCGAGCACATAGAGTGAATCGCCAGCGTCCCAAACAAAGTCATCTTCCTCGGCCCATCATCTTGAGATTGCACTACTACCACATTGGTGAGGAAATTCTGCTGAAAGCTGCAGAGAACAAGAACCTGATGTATAAGGGTTTTTAAAATAAACATCCTCCAGATTTCCCTCCCTCTGTTGGAAACGCAGAGCCGTTAACTCTACAGAAACTTTTTTTTGGTGTTCTTTATTACATTTTTTACGGCGTCTTTGTCCGGAGAGCGCGTGGAGGTCCGACCTCCCATTGTTTCCCATTGTCTCCCATTGCATAATTAATTACATAATTAATTATGCAACCATAATTAAATGGTTACATCCATCTTTAAACGTCCACACTGATGAAGCAACGACAGGTTTGAACCCTCTGTGTTTAACATCACTGGGGCTGCGCTGTGACCATGATCATATCCTATCGTCCTGCACACCTCTGTTGCTTGTGCAGCTCGCACACAAGAATTTCACCCACATGTGCTGTACCAGTGTACCTGCACATGTGATGTGACAACAAAAGTGATTTGATTTGATAAACATCTATATCACAACAATTTGACATTTTCTGTGACTTTTCTGAATCTCGGGCAGATGAACTTCCCTGAAGTGTTTCCAGCTGGGCGTCGAGTGTTTGACCGACGCATGAAATGACACGTTTGTGAGTATTTGTGAGTATTTATCACACGTCGTGCTGCGGGGAAAAGCCTGAGAAATCCCAGAGAAGCTTCCTTCCTGCCAGTATACGAGCCCACCAACAGAGACAGGACCAGTTCATCCTCCATCACTTACTGTGTGCACACGTAGCAAATGTTAAAGTTCAAATGGTGGTTTTGTTTGCAGGGACTGTGAGTGGATGGAGATCCTGGTCCTCCTCAGCTGTGAGTTCTTCCTCTGTCATGAGAACCTCAGGGGGAGAACATGTGCTCACTCTCAGCTGCTTTAACAGGAAAGAAGCTCTTTTAGATCAAAGCTGAGAAACTGTTTGTAACAGCGAACTCTGTCACCTTTCTCTCCTCAGCCTGCTGCTGTCAGGCCCATGAAGCTCTGCTGTAAAGGCTTCCATGTCCCAGGCTTCACCTTTACCTGCTGACCAACGGGAGGCGTGGCCAAAACAGCGATGGGGAGTGGAGCAGCAGGTAGCAGAGGTGAGCCTCTTGTATGCAGCCTGTTATCTGTGGGACCAGGGAGGACGTGACAGCAGATGTTGCTGATTCAACATCTGTGTGACAGCTGGAGCAGCACAGTCTGTAGGAAACATCTGTGCATGTAGGAGACACCAAGGTTTACATGGTGGAAGCAGACGACTGACTCAAGCAGCCTCACATCACAGGCTGCTGGCTACAAGCACATGACCACAGTGACTGGTTTCACTGGTGTCTGTCCCAGTCTGTGGCAGAGACACAGGAAGTCACAGACAGCCTGCACACAGCGTTTCCTCTGGAGTGTGTTTCACACCCTGTTTGTGTTTCTCACTAACATGTTGTAGTTCTTCCTGCACACAGCAGCACTTTGATCATTTCTCCTGCTTTTCTTCCTTTTCTAGCTTTTATACACTGACAGTAACACAAAACTCCAAAGTCATCATTTGAGGAGCTTCTTAAGAGTTTCTGTGAGTTTAGTGAAGTCAGCCTCTCAACAATAAGTGTGTGTGTGTTGATTATCTAATGTTCAGAGAGGACTGCACTGATGTAGCATCCAGGTGAGCAGCTTATGAGCCTACAGGGGAAATTTAGCTGTATTATTGTTGTTTAAATGTAATAATTTATGATTTCATGTTCCAATATTTCACTTTTCCCAACGTTTGTTATCATTTGGTCTGAAAACCATGACAAACAGCAGTGTTACAGTTGTTAGCATTAGCTGCTATAGAGCACTCAGTCGCTATATTGGTGTTAGCGACATGAACATATCTGAGCTAACTGTGTGTTCCAGATGTGCAGCAAACCCAACTGTCCCTGTGTTTTCCTGCTGTAGACATTATCCCCATGATGCTGACGTCCTCTGGTGGGACGAGCTCACACGTTTATGGATTCAGATGCTAACTGGACCAGACTGGTGTCAACCTTTGTGCTATAGAAGCAAATCAAAGAAGAACCAGTTGAACCTGAGCTGTCTGTAGTGGTGACACCAACACCATGTCACCTGCACATGCTGACCCAGGGTCAGTGTTGAACCTATAAGCTGTGTCCTCACAGTTCAATATGTCCTCACTGCACAGGTCAATGACATCAGAGCTGTAATGTTGTTCCCGTCTCACTAAAACTTCTGGCATAAGGTGACTTTTCTGGGTGATTCCTACTCCAGGGTCACCAGTTTGAATCCCTCTGTTACTGCTGGGAACGTGCTGCTAAAGTGCCCTTGAGCAAGGCCACATCCAGCTTATGAAGCCAACCCTGGGCTCTGCTTGCTGGCAGTGACAGAGTAGATGAAACAGCTCAGTGGATGCTAACTCACAGCTAACAGCGCTCTGTCATGGATAAGTGAAATAAAGCTGACTGACCCACAGCTGCACACAAACACCTCCAACACCTACAGGTCAGCAGATCCACTGCTGTCTCTGATGGGCCCAAACTTTGCTTGTTCAGCGTTTGCTGCTGCTGACTTTGAAAATCACACCAAACATGGAATCAAATATATCGACTCAGCTTAGACTACAGAGAAGCTCGGCACTGCTCACAAAACTCAAACACAAAAGGCTTTTTAAAGACAACAATCACTTTGACAGACACACAAACACGACTGAGTACAGAGCAGCTGCTGGTTTGAAGCCACAGAAATGTTCAAATGTTTAAACACACTGCAGCGTTGCAGCCGTGATGCATTTGTGCTGCTAAGGCCACACACATCAGCTGCCTTACATTTTAGTACCAGTTCATCTCTGACCATGGCAGCACAGTCTTTCCAGTACAGTGATGTTGGTGGGGACAGTGGGGACTGATTGTTCATTGGCTGTAAGCCGGTCACATGGACGTTTAACTGGTGCTTTGATTGCTCTGTAGTCTGTTGTGCCTGTGAGCTGCTCCTAAAATGAGACAGATTATAATTGTCACCATTCTGTTAATGACTCTTATTATGTGCGCTCTCCTCCACTGTCACACTAAACACATTAAACCTTTATTTTTGTGTAAAGTCAGGATTTATTGGCTCTTCTTAAAAGCGTCATGAAGTGCAAAACTCAGCAAACATTATACAAAAGTAGATTTAGAAGCTGAACAGAACTGAAAACATTTAAAGTGACAGTCAGCACAAATCCAGCTGACATCTCCATCCAACCCAAGTCTTCATTTAAAGTCATTATAACTGTGACACACGTTTGTTACAGTATTAATCCTGCCTGATGCTGCAGGGCCAACATCATGAAACAGGCTCAGCATTTATTTCCATTATGAAACTTTATCATTAAAAACAAACCATTGTTCTGCAGTCGTCCCAGGACTGTCGGTCAAACGTTCTCTCCACATGTTTAAGGCTGAGCTCACTTTATCGTCTGCCTGAAGGAGGGAAGCAGATGTTACTAAACATCACAATAAAACATATGAAATGGGTGCACATGAGGAACGTCTGCACTGTTAAAGCCATGCAAACATCTTCACACATGAAGCAGCAACACCTCTCAGTTTAGCAGCAGCTGGTAAAAGCCACAGTGATCCTGGAGCCTCCCTGAAGGACTCGTTCATCAGTAACTGTCAGGAGGACGATTAAACCTGCTGCACACGTCCTGTAGTTACACACTCGGGAGGAAAGACGACGTCCTCGCTCTGCAACATGATCTGTGTTTCATCCAGGACGCTCAAACACAGACTGGTCTCCAAATATTAGACGCACTGGTTCTTCATGCGTTTCTACCTGAGCACTCAGAGTCATTTCTACAACAGGCCTCCTTCACCTGCTGGTGCCTCTGTTTCTGTGTTTGGCTGTTTCCATCAGTGCCTGATGTTTGTGATCTTTGATCTGTTCTGAAGTCTCTCTTTGTAACACAAATGTTGTTTGGCTTCTTTTGCAAACAAGGCAAAAGAACTTTAATGGATTCATTTGCTGATCTTATTTTCTGATGCAAAGCCGTCCTTTCAACGCTTTAGAAAGAAAACCCAACAATGTTTTTAAAACTTTCCCAAAATGTAAAAGCTATTAAAACCATAAACTTCTGCTCCTTGATCATGTGATTCTTCTTCTAGACTGTCTGTAATTGTTATTGCTGATTGTCAATAAAGTTGTTTTTTATAAGTTATGTTGTAAAGGAAGCTTGTGGCGAGGGAGGAGGGGCGACTAAAAGCAGGTTCATATAGTGGGAAAGTCCTCAGGTCATGTGAGGATATTTACTGATGCGTCAACACTGTCAGATAAAAGAACGGCTGCTGCATTTGTTCTCCCACAAATAAGTTTGGTGATGAGTAAAAGAATTACAGATGATGTGGCAGTTTATACTGGGAGCTGGTAGTCATGTTACTGGCTTGAACTGGGTGGAGGACGCACTAATATGCAGGTATGTGGTTTGCTGGGACTCTAGCAGCGTGCTAGTGAGCACAGGTGATATGTCTTCAGACTCTAGGCAACATATTGTTTTTGATATACTTCATTTACTGTATAGAATCAAACACAGAGGGATAGAAGTGGATTTCTTATGGCTCCCTGTGAATATCGGTGTTGATGCAATGAACAGGACGATAAGTTTAAAAAGGTGCAGCAAGAAGAAGTCGTGCAGGTTTGACTATAAAATACAGTGAAAGTGAGGTGAAGAGTATAATGAAGGTAAAGATGAAGGACGAGTGGCAGGCACACTGGGACAGAGACGGGAAAGGCAGATATTATTATACAGAAAACAGTCGTGTAGAAGAAGCTGCAGCAGAGACCAGGATGGAATCTGGAGAGTCAGAGTTGGTCACACAGGCTTGAATAGCACACTTAAAAAGGTAAACATGACACAGGAAGTGTGACTTCTGTGGACCAGAGGAGACGTTTGACGGGTTGTTAGCGTCGTCAGGATGCTGGATGGAAACGCTGTGCCTGATAGGATGATTACAGGCTGGACTTTGTCTTCCTGTTACAGATGGATCCAGGCCCTGGATGACTGCTGGACACACATGACCCACACTAGGCTGCCTTCATCCATCCTTTCCTCCTTCACTGAGACTCAGAGTCAGCATGTATGTATTTATCAGTGATTTGAATCCTTTCATTACAGAGTGAAGTTAAAGTAGACGTGTGAACACACTAATAAACACAAAGGGACACAACTACTACTGCATGATGTAAAGCTGAAGTATTACACAGCTTTATGAACCTCCTGTTATCCTGGTAGACGAGTACAGCAATAAATCTTTTACTTGAACATCTTCTGGCTCCAATAAGCTTTGAAATGTGACCATGAAGTTAGAGACACACTGACTGAAACCCACAGCTGTGACTGTGGATCACATCCACACACAGTGTAGCTGCTGTCTCTGTGTGAGCCTTTGCACTGCTGCTCGCAGCACCGTTATATCACTCAGCACTCGCTGCTGATATTGAATCCACTTTTTACTGTCCGTGCAATCAAGCTCCTCTGCAGAGCTAGAAAATATCTTCGAACCAGTTTATGTGTTAGGGGATCCTTTGCAGCTGTGACTGTTGCCTCTGTTTTTGTCCTTTGGTTCCTGGGAGCCTTTTACATTTCCATCAGCAACAAATATCTGAACAGGCTTTATTGTAGGAAATACAGGAGTAAATAGTTGTCATTATTTATTAGATGTTGTTAAAGATGATCAGATGCTTGTTTAGTTTAATGCTGTGGCTTCAGTCAGCATCACTGTGCTGTATAGTTTTATTTTTCTGATCCTTCTGTTAAAGTTGCTGAATAAAAGCTGGTTGGTCTGCACCTCACCTCTGCCTCGAGCCTCCTTCTTTAAAGCAGCAGAGGCTCTTCATTCAGGTATCACAGCTCGAGTTGTTCTGCAGGAGACCCAGAGTACTGTCCTTGGTCCATAATGACATTAACTTTGATTCATGTCAGCCTGAACGTCTGTGATGAACACACTATCAGCATCACTGACATATTTCATCATTTAAAAACACTTCCTGTCACCGTGGTGGTTACAGTGACATCATGCAGTTTGTGCTTTGACCTCCAGAGGGCGACAAATCAGCACAGACAGAGAGCTCCATTCAAACTTTGCTGCCATCAGGAATAATTCTTCAAATATAATCATCAGTGTTTGAGCAGTTATGATATCAGGGACAATCTAGACATGTGTGACAATACTGAACATGTCACATGACACACCTCAAACATCATGTGATCCACTCTCAGTCTGCACTTTCAGTCATGACTTCATGAATTTATGATCAGTTTACTCCTGAAATATTCAAATGCTGCAGGGTGAAGAACAACAAAGTGCTGACACATGTTTGTGTTTCAAACAAGAAAACCAGCAGAAATAAATCATCTTTGGACAACATGACAGAGATTAGTGAGTTTCCAACTTGCACTTGAATGCAGCACAGACAGATTCTGATGTTCGTGGTTGTAAACGTGTCCTCAAACGCCGCTCTGACTCTTTCCTTCCTGCTCAAAGTTCCTCTTTTCTGAACTTGGTGTTTGTGCCTGACGCTGATCGTCTCCGTGTGGAGCTCCGTGTGAAGGTAACGTTAGCAGTGTGTAATGTTTCCTGGCTAACATCAGCTGTGTGCAGCTCAGTTCCAGCACAAATCTGCCGCTCCATAGTTCACGGTAACGGACTCATGAGGTCGACCGTTAAACGCTCTCCCGCCATTTTGTCTGTGTGCGCGGATGTGTACGTTTTTGTTACCACTGTCATCTCATCAATAGCCTATTTGTAAAAGATCTCTGTTCATAGTTTAGTTGGATTTTAAAACTCTGTAGTTGGACAGTTTTATTTTGGACTGATGCTAAAATTCTTGCTGATTGTTTCTGTCGAGGTTTTGTACCTGACTTCCGCCATTTTGGATGTGATAAGCTGTAGAGAGTGCGTCCAAAAAGAGAAACCAGAAAGAGAACCTGTTTTATTAATAACCTCTTGCAAATAGAAGAATATGAAAAAAAACAACAACAAATAGGATAAAACCTTTAAATTACTTGAATTTTTAAAATCACCATCATCTGTTAACACAAATTTGATCATTTCAAATTTTTGTTTTCATTTTCTCTTCCCAGTTACTTCTTTCTCATTCTCTTCATTCTCCTTGTCACCTTACGTCTCACTCCTTAACTGAAGTTATAGTTCTAACATAAGAAGTCCCACCAACGTCCTTTATTTAATCTCTGTGTTGTCACAGTTATTATCATCAGATCAGACATGAGACCCAGACAACAACATAAGTTTACAAGCTAACATCATGTCAGCTAACATTAGACGATAGCATCATAAACTTTAAATTACTTTGCCTCTGATCAACAGTTTGATTACATTCTCACATCACAGGTTTATTTGGGGTGGGGTGGCTGTAGCTCAGGTGGCAGAGCAGGTCAGCCACTAATCAGAAGGTCGGTGGTTCGATCCCAGGCTGCACGCCAAATATCCTTGGGCAAGATACTAACCCTGTGTTTGCCTACTGGTGGTGGTCAGAGGGCCTGGTGGCGCCTGTGTCCGGCAGCCTCGCCTCTGTCAGTGCGCCCCAGGGCAGCTGTGGCTACAATGTAGCTTGCTATCGCCTGTGTGTGAATGGGTGGATGACTGAATGTAGTGTAAAGCGCTTTGGGGTCCTATGGACTAGAAAAGCACTATACAAATGCAGGCCATTTACCATTTGCTAAGTGTGAGTCCGCCCACATTAGATCCACTTTTCAGCAGGTGGAATAATTTGTAGTACTGCTGTGTTTAGCAGCATGTTTTGCAAATTACTGCATTTTGTTTGACTTCCTTGTGAAATCCAACCCCCCCAATAAAATTACATAAGGTATAAATAAAAGCCAAATAAAAGAAAGAAAAAATAAATTCCGCCTGGATCTCGGTACCTCCAGGAGCAGCTGGTCAGCTGACCTGGGACTGACACAGTGTGTGGAGATGAAGAAGCTCAGAGAGCTACAGTGGGGCAAGACTGTGAAAGCATTTAAAGACAAACGGCACAAATTTTAAAATGAACTCTAAAAGACACAGGCAGCCAGTGCAGGGAGGCCAGCACAGGGGTTATATGCTCTCTTTTACAAGTTCCTGTTAGGAGTCGTGCAGCAGCATTTTGAACCAGCTGCAGACGTGAGAGCAATGACTGACTGACCCCCACATAAAGTGCGTTACAGTCCAGGTGGGAAGAAATAAAAGCATGGATCACTGTTTCAAGGTGCTGCTTTGAAAGAAAAGATTTGCCAGTCGCCTTAAATGATGAAAACTGGACTTCACCACTGCTCTGATTTGGTTCTCCAATTTCAAATCACGTCCAACTTAAAACCAAGATCAGTAACAACAGGTTTAAAATAAACTTCCAGGGGTCCCAAATCTACAGAGGAGGACTCACAGGGACCAGTGGGTCCAAACAGCAACACTTCTGTTTTCTTTTCATTAAAATTTAAAAAGTTTATAGCCAACCAAGCTTTAATGTCATCTAGGCATGTCATGAGAGGTTTTATGGAGATGCCACCCTTCTGCTTCAGTGGCAAATGAATTTGGCAGTCATCGGCATAACAATGAAATGCGATCCCATGCCTTCTAAAGATGGAACCCAGAGGCAATAAATACAGTAAAACGAGCAGTGGCCCTAAAATTGAACCCTGTGGGACGCCGCATGACAGAGGAGCAGAAGATGATTTGGAACCGAGAAGGCTGACAGAGAAAGTTCTGACAAATAAACCTAACCAATTGAGTGCAGTGCCACCAACAGTTTTGGGAAGGTTAGTTTTAAAATGTATTCCATTACAGATTACAGAATACATGCCCCAAAATGTATTCTGTAACGTATTCCATTACGTTACTCGATGAGAGTAACGTATTCTGAATACTTTGGATTACTTAACATATTATCATGCTGTTTACAACTACATGATGTTAGGTAATCTTACACGGATGGATTAAGTGGCAGAAACACACACGGGCACAGGATAGTTGTGATGCAAGTTTATATACCAGAATAGGGAATATTTACAAGGAAGGGGGCTATATACAGTGACAGATAAAAATGTGCCAGGAGAGTAACACCGAAGAGATGAGACGAAGCCGAGGTATGCAGATGACGCACCGGAGCTACCTGACAACGAGGAATAAAACAGAGTTTACGGAGTACCGTTGATAGCCGAAAGTTAAACAAAAGTGGACGGGGAGAGTTGGAGAGCTTACTTGAAACACAAACTACAGCTGCAGCAGTGATCACAGCCTGATGGAACATAGCTCTCCGTCGCGGATCCACAGTAGCCAACACCAAAAACGAGGCAGGCGAGCAGGCAGCGGAACAGGCTAAAACAAAAGAGAAGCAGGCAAAAAGTGGATCCTTAAAACATGCAGCTCCACAGCGTGGAATCAGCAGATTCAGCTTGCACTAACACGTTACCACTTGTGACAGCAGCAATACTCCGACACCAGACGTCCGTGACTCGGCTCCATAAAAGCGCTCACTGATGACGTCCGATGTGCCGCAGGTGTGCCGGAATGCCATCAAGCCCTGCCTCGCCTACCTATGCCAAAAAGGAAAACAAAACCCAAACAACAACAATACACCTACCCACCACCTCCTAACACATGAATGTACTATTGCTGTGATTTATTACTATTACTGAAGGTCCGCGGCTCCGAACTGTAGTAAAGGACCTCTGACTAATACGTCGGGTTCGTGTCGGGCTCATAGCTGAAAACTAGCTTTACTTTGTTGTCTGGGTCAACTTTGCTAGCGAGAGACAGAGAGAGGCGTTGAAAGGCTGCTCCAACAGAACTTATTGTTTCGGAGGAAAACACGAACACGGTGTACAGTCGAGTCTTAATAGCTTACTTACAGCTGGGCTCGTCAGGCACTCTTCTTGGCTGCAGTGGTTATTATTATATTTACATGCTTCCAGCTCCCATTTCTGCTCGATGACAACTCGTACTTTTCCTTTTTCTCCCTCCTCGCGCTCACAGACACATAACGGGTATGACGGTCCATTCTCCCTGCAGCACGAACTACACTGCCCATCAGGCTACATGCTTTAGAGCTATACATGTAGCATTCTGCCTGTTAGCTTAGCACAACAACCACAACAGCAACAACAAAAATGCGCTCTCTCACCCAGGAAACGCGCAGAGAGAGAGAGCGTCACCCTGTAACCATGGCAACCGTAACGCTGCCGCCTGGAACAACAGAACGTAGCTGTCAAACAAAACCCAAACAGTCCTGACCCGCGACAAGATGAAACGGGAAAGTACCGCCGTGTAATCCATTTATTTCAACAAAGTAACTGTATTCTGAATACCACCTTTTTAAACGGTAATGTAACAGCCACTATGGTGTGGTGTCCCTTTAAGACACCCAAGTCGAGGGTTAAGGGTGTCATCAGTGTGTGCCACTGGTCTCTCTCTCTCTCGCTCTGGGATTATGAGGACACATGCCTTCACGCTTGTGCTTAACGAGGGACGGATTTATGTTTTCTTCTCCAGACCTTTTTTTTTGTTTTATTTGCAACGCTTGGGTTGTATGAACGCTGGGCGTTATGTTGTTGAGCCACAGCCGTTCAACCGGGCTTTTATATGGTTGTTGAAGAAGGCGTATTAAAGAACCACCGTGGATTATCGATACCAGCGTGGGTGTGTGTTCTTCCGACTAGCCTGCTAGGTGTTTTGCCGCCTCCTCTCAACCACGCAACAACCCGAACTGTAACTGTAACGGAATACAGTTACTCATATTTTGTATTTTAAATACGTAACGGCGGTACATGTATTCCGTTACTCCCCAACACTGGCCACCAATACCCATCACATCACTTAATTGAGGAATTAGAGTATTGCGGTCTTCGGTGTCAAAAGCAGCAGTTAGATCAAGCAAGACAAGAACAACATGGTTACCAGAATCACATGCCAGAAGGATGTCATTAAAAACCCTTAATAATGCAGATTCATTGCTAGTAAGGGTTTTAAAACCTGACTGAAAAACCTCAAGGATGCCGTTATCATCTAGTCATCTTTCAGTTGACTAAAAACAATTTTCTCTAAAACCTTGGAAACTAAAGGCAGCTTGGAAATAGGCCTATAATTAGCTAAAACGTTGTGATCAAGTCCAGGTTTCTTAGCCCTTTGAAGTCCTCACCAAGAAAAAAAGCAATGTAATTTTCTTTTTTCCATTCCTTATTGAGTTGGGTGAGTAATAACCACAATCATTTTTTTCAATAGACCCTGTAGTTTTTAAAATATTGATCTGTACCAAACGGTTGAGTGTCATGCAAATACAAGTACATTAGATAATACAGTTGAAAAAAATTAAATAAAGTGCCGAATTAAAATTAAATGAATAACAAAATCTATCCAGGGCATTGGATACAGTTTATTTCTAGCAGCATGCCAGTGAACATTGCTGTTTTCATTCCATCAAAGGACAGTATAATATCAAACAACAAAATACATAGTTTTTTCATCTGCAAATGTGAAAAATGTGATACAGCACAAAATACTCACATTCAGGCCACTTCTGATTGAATTCTACTGTGCAAAATCATTTTTGTTTTTTTAAAAAAAGAGAAAAAAACAGTGCAAATCAAGCACATCTGCTTGTGGTTTTGGTCATTGGGGTCTTAGGGTGTAGCATTTATTCTGTGGTCTTGGAGAGCTGCATCATGTTAATCAAATTAACACTTAATTTGATTTATCAACA
Source organism: Rhamphochromis longiceps (assembly GCF_057381845.1). Classification (NCBI taxonomy): domain Eukaryota; kingdom Metazoa; phylum Chordata; class Actinopteri; order Cichliformes; family Cichlidae; genus Rhamphochromis; species Rhamphochromis longiceps. The sequence goes on from NW_028187224.1 coordinate 270,456, forward strand.
GCAATGGATAAACAATGATTTTATAGCAAATAATCAACATTAATAACATTTAGGTTATGTTAGCATTAGCACCATGAAGGGACAAATCAACTGTTCGGCTGACCACTTTTTAAAAAAAAAAATTAAATATTTAATTTCACTTTCTTAATGCTGTCAAGTGACATACATCTGTTTAGTAAGTCCTCTAACACTATCATATATCAAAAATTATATCTTCCTATCTTAGTTTAATCAAAAACACTGAAAATATGTTGGATGTTTTTTTTTGTTTCTGACTTCCTGTTTGGGAGAGGTATAAGAAGAGCCAACCGTTTACATTCACAGCGCCTTCTGGTGGATTTTTTTGGCATTACAGATGTAAACCAGGCCATCTGTCAGCTCTTTGTTACTTCGGAAACATGGCTTAAACAATTTCTCTTCCACGACGCAATCCGATAAAAACCGATCTCTTTATCCGTCGGCTTCCTGTGGCTGTCATGCGACTATTGCACTTAATAACACAACAGCTTCTTGCCATTCTTTGTGTGTCTTTTTATCGCTGTGTGACTGTTTTCATGTGAAAGCCTGCTTGCACTAGTACCGCTTGCCACTCGTTCCCAGAATCCTTTGCGCTTTTACCCTGGACTGACGTCACATTTTCAGTCTCTATAATGGCAGTTGTTGATGGATGTGGCTCTGATGCAGCCGTGGTAGCTGCTGATAATCACGATGCTATCAGGTACTGGCAAAAAGGAGGAAATCTGTCTTAGCACATTTGCGCCGCTGTGTGTTTTTGTGGTCTTCTTTTGGAACTATTTCAGTGAGTTTTAGTCGGAGTGCGGTGAAACTTGGTGTTTGGAATCGGTGATAGCTCTGGGAGCTAACTAGCCTTTCTTTAGCCGATTACATGAAGTCTGTTTGGTTTTGTTTGTTTATGGACTTTTGGGCATTTATGTAACTACTCTTTTAATCATTGCTTGTTTCGTGTGTTTGGTGGTTGTAGAAATGTTTTCTATCAGACTTTAGCAGAGATTTCTGTGGATACCACACATGTCTTTTGCCCCCGGTACGGGAGCGTGGGGCTTATTAAAGTAAATTTGTAAGAATCAGCAATTTATTTAAGCTTTTCTCTCTTTTTCATTTTCTTTTGCTAACTGTGTTTAATAGGAACGTGGTCATTGAGAGCATCTCAGTCGGTGCTGCTGTTTCCTGTGTCTGTACAGAGTTTGATCTTCAGCACATGATGTTCGTCTGTCTCTGCATCTGTTTCTCTGACTGCAGCTGTGTTTGGAACATCCAATCCTCCAACACCTCAACTCTGCTGATCCTTACTTACTTATTTATACTTATTTTCCACCCTGATTTACGAATAAATTCTTTACAAATCCTACCATGTGAATTCATGGATTTTTTTTTTTTTCACATTCTGTCTCTCACAGTTGAAGTGTACCTCTGGTGCAAATTACTGACCTCTGTCATCATTTTAGGTGGGGGAACTTGCACAATCGGTGGCTGACTAAATACTTTTTTGCCCCACTGTAAAATCAAAATTCACGTTTTATGCAACTAAAGTGTTTCATTATGTAGGCTACAGAACATAATTCAGTTATAGACGATATATGAAACATGTATACTTACTGCATTTGAATCATTTAAACCATATGTGATATAAACACCTCCATGTGTGTTTGAAAAAACAAACGCTTTGATTTTGACACCCCAAGAAAATCTTCCTAGATCTGCACGTGTTCAGAGTAAGAGCCGAATAAACAGCAGCAGAAGCTGATTGATGAACAGCTGAATGACATATCAGCTGTAGCTGCAGCATCTGCACAGAGTTTGATTGGCTAACGCTGATTTGTTTGTTTTTTCAAACAGTACAGTAGAGAGAGAGAGAGGAGGAGATGAAGAGTGCAGCAGATTGATGAGACAGTGAAGCATCTGACAGAGCAGAGCCAGTTTAAAGGAGCCTCACAAGCTCACACATGACAGCTTCATCAACATGGAGCTCTGAGTGTTTATTAAAGGCTCATTGGACGCTCTGACACAGCTGACTGCAGCCTTTAGCTGTGAGCACACAGTGTCTCACATTTACATTCACTTCCCTGTCAAACTCAATAACTTTAAACAGCTGCTGTTATCAGGTGAAGATAGCAAAGCTTTCAGGGCTGAGCCCCAGTGTTTCAGGATAATGGCCCCAGAGACCACAGTCACATATGTGGGGAAGGATTTTAAGTTTAAAACTTCCTTTAAGCACTAACAGCAGAGACGCACAAAGTCGCAGACAGGGAACAAAGTATTTTAGGTTTGTATTGTCAGATTATTTAATCATTATACTGAACAAATATGTGAAAAAGTAAAAACCTCTATTATGATGAGGTTATCACTACATTCACATGTCATCGATGTGTTCTTTCACACAGATCAGTTTCAGTGTGTGTGGCCCGTACACTAAACCATGACACAAATTCATATGATGTGACACCCAGACTGTGTTCACTGTTTCTTTTGGTAAAATCATCTTCTCGTGTTGTTATAGAAAGATGATGGAAGAACCTAAAGAACAGCCAGCCAAAGCAGCTCCATCAGCAGGTAGGAGATCAGTGCTTTGTATGATGAGACGTATGGATGTATAGACTTCAGGCAGATTCTTTTTTGTAACTGTGACAAGTACATAAAATTCACGAGTTGTAACCTGTCCTAATCTTTGCCTTAATCTTTCTGTGGGACATTAATATAACATGAGAACTTCCAGTCTAAGGAGTTTGGCAGAGAAACAACTGGACTTTTTTGTACTTTGAACCCACATATGAGGTTAAAACGATGCCACCTTAAAATGAAACTGAAGAAATATTGAAACTGAAACAAATGTATTGAAAGTGAAATGATAGTGAAAAAACATAAATATAGAAATTTAAAGAAAAACTCACTGTTCATGTGGTTTTCACACTTACATCGTTTTTTTCCACGTACAGTTATTTTTTCAGCTTCAATTAGTTGGCACTGCTTCGGCATCTGAGGGTGCGCTTGAGGGGCGGGGCTTCAGAGCCACATATATGAGCCACATATGTTTGCGCACATTATATTGCTGACCAGTGACTGTAGAAATCATGGACGACCTAATATCTGCAGCAGCTGCAGTCATGAAGAAACTTGCGTATCTCTGAACGGCACATAGAGCGGGGACGCTGAGAGGAGGTCCAGCGTTTACCGACTGTTTCAAACTGACAGACTCAGGTGTTCTTCAGTGTCTGCCTGACAGAAGGACCTGAGAGCCGCCACAATATTTTTGGTAAGTGAAAGGTGTTTGTAAGCTAATCTGTAGCTAACATCCTTAGCTAGCTAGCTAAGATGGGCACTCGGCTATCGGCAAAACTTGTTTTGTAAAGTTTGTTTAGCTAACCCGTGCAGGTGAACGAAATGAGCAGAAACGCACCGGGCTGCTCAGTCAGTAACTAACCACAGTTACTGTACTTTTATTATGAGTATTACACTGTAAGAGCAACAGGCTGCACTCTGCTGCAGCTCCTGTGCAGAGCTGATTATTAAATGTGTGCAAACAGCAGCATGTTTTCACTCTTTTGCCACATCTGTAAGGATATTAACACATATTTTAAAAAAGGCTTGCACTTCAGTAACCCCTCATTAATCATTAATTACAGATTAAATAGCAAAGCCTAATATTTATGTACTCAAACCAAATACTTCTGCTTGGCAGCTTAAGTTAAAATGTGTGTTTCATTTTTCCTCGGATTACATTTTTAGCACTGACTCTGTGTATTGTTTTTACTAAGTTTGTTTCAAATATTCAGGTTAAATAAAACAGTCTGAATCATTCTTATTGAGGTAAGTTCACAAAGTTACATGTGCAGTACAGCTTACATCCTTTGAGATGGAAAAAAGCATTAATATTTGTTATGATACCTCTGTATGTTGGTGACCACGGTGCAGCAGCAGACTGAACCAGGACTGAAACCTGCTCCGTCTGCTCATGTATGCAGATTCACATTCACAAAGCACCAACAACTCAAAGGTTAACATTATATTGGAAAATCTGTTGGTATATATACGGCTTTAAAAAATAAACAGCTCGTATGTGAGCAGAGCTGAAGAACTAAAGAAATGTAAGAGAAGAACTTCAGATCCTGGGTGTGTGAGGACAGAAGGATCAGCTCTATTTCAGATTTGAGATAAACTTTATATTTCAGTTTGTGATGGTTCTGTTCTCTTTGTGATTACAGGAGCTGCCCTCAGATTCAGACCTCAACACCACCCAGTGACAGCAGACAGATCATCCAACATGTTCACATGTTAACTGCAGAATGAACTGATGCAAACAGTACAAAGGTTAAAGCACCACATGTGCTGTAGTGAAAGCTGCAGCTGTTTTATTGATAAAAACAAAGTCAAAAGGATTAATCACCCCTGTATCATATGAATGTTGGGTTTTTCTCTGTATCTGTTATTGTACGATCTACTGTACAATATAAAGCACCTTCAGGTGACTGTTGTTGTGATTTGGCGCTATATGAATAAAATTGAATTAAATTGAAATGTAACTGTGTCACTATATATCAGCATTAACAGGACCTCAGCTTGGTGTTTCACAAAGCTGCTGATCTCAGACCTGCACAGCTTCCGTTTTAAACACTGAATGTACTCAGCTGCATGAAGAGCACGTTTGAGTTTCTCTGACACAATTAAATAAAAACTGATGAAGGTCAAAGGTCGTCACTTGTATGTCGAACTACAGACTTGTCATCTGGAATTCTTTCACAGTTTTTTATTTTTGCCAATAGTGTGTTATTTACCATAAAGTGATTCAGAGTCATTCATACCAGAGTAACCAGAGAGGATAATATATTTTTAAATATATAACTATCCACAGGACTGAATATAATATCTCTAAGTAAAAGTCCAGAGACTCTGAGGATTATCCAAGTATTTATAACATTACACAAAGCAAAGTTCTCCATCACACAACGCTCAAAAAGAGATTTCTACGCCGAGTATGCATCATTCTCAGACTCCTCTCATACTGCCAATAAACTCTTCCAGCTCCTCCTCCCCTCCAGGAGGCGCTACAGGAGCCTTCAGACTAAAACCAGCAGGTTTAGGAACAGCTTCTTCCCCACAGCTGTCACCCTACTGAACTCAGTCCCCGCTGAGCCTTTCCATCCACACTCACCTAACCCTTCTACACTCCTCCTCCCAGTGACCATGATCCTTTCATTATCAACATTCACCACGTTGGTTACTGCTGTAGTTTTAGGACACTGACATGGTGTAGTCTCTGTTATAGTGCCTACACTGTTATAGTCTGTTCAGAGAGCTACGCTTCCACTACTGTAGATATTTTCATAGCACTCTGTAGATCTGTTTACCTCACAGTGCTTCATCTTTATATATGTATATTTGTTCATAGTATACCTGTATACTTACCCGTCTGCAGAGGTGGGTAGTAACGAGTTACATTTACTCCGTTATATTTACTTGAGTAAGTTTTTGGAAAAAAATTTTACTTTTAAAGTACCCTTTTTGCACGATACTTTTTACTTTTACTTGAGTACATTTGTGAAGAAGAAACGGTACTTTTACTCTGCTACATTTCCAAAATTTGACTCGTTACTTTTTAAAAAATAATTAGTTTAACACATTAGATAACATGCCGCCAGTGGAGTTTCCGGTAACTTTTTTACCAATCAGATGTGGCCATGCAGTCACATGACCAGCTTGAAACTGTGGCGGGCAGAGCGGCCCAAGCGTTTCAAAGTAGCGGACACACGGAAAGAAGACACACATGAAAACATGGCAAAGCCAGTTGTCTACGCTAGAGCTGAAGAGGATGAACAGCATTTTCCTCACATACAAAGAATGTTTCGCTCAAAGGCAAGGCAAGGCAAGGCAAATTTATTTGTATAGCACAATTCAACAACAAGGTGATTCAAAGTGCTTTACAGAGACATTAGAAACAAAAACAAATAAAAAGCATGATTTAAAATTGATTAAAACAAGCAAACAAACAAACAAACAAACAAAACAGTATATAAAATCAAAACAGATAAAATCAGAACAGTAGATAAAATCAGTAGTTAAATGTAAGTTTTGAAATTTAAGCTTAAAGTGTGGATTTGGTGCTTTATTCAAATGCAGCTGAGAACAGGTGAGTCTTCAACCTGGATTTAAATAAACTGAGTGTTTCAGCTGATCTGAGGCTTTCTGGGAGTTTGTTCCAGATATAAGGAGCATAAAAGCTGAATGCAGCTTCTCCGTGTCTGGTTCTGACTCTGGGAACTGATAAAAGACCGGATCCAGATGACCTGAGGGATCTGGAAGGTTCATACTGGGTCAGGAGGTCACTGATGTATTTTGGTCCTAAACCATTCAGAGCTTTATAGACCAGCATCAGAACTTTAAAGTCTATCCTCTGATGGACAGGCAGCCAGTGTAAAGACCTCAGAGCTGGACTGATGTGGTCCACTTTTTTGGTCTTAGTGAGGACTCGAGCAGCAGAGTTCTGAATGAGCTGTAGTTGTCTGACTGATTTTTTTTTAGGTAGACCTATAAAGATGCTGTTACAGTAATCAAGCCTACTAAAGATGAATGCATGGACTAGTTTTTCCAGGTCCTGTTGAGACATCAGATCTTTTATCCTTGAAATATTCTTGAGGTGATAGTAAGCTGACTTTGTTATTGTCTTAATGTGTTTTTCTAAGTTTAGGTCTGCATCCATCACTACACCCAAATTTCTCGCCTGGTTTGTGGTTTTTAGATGTATAGATTGAAGTTCTCTGGTGACCTGTAATCGTTTTTCTTTGGCGCCAAAGACTATTACTTCAGTTTTGTTTTTGTTTAGCTGGAGAAAATTGTACGGGGCCTTGGTCTCCTGGTGACATTGTGATATATATTTGTGTGTCATCTGCATAGCTACGACAGTTTATTTTGTTGTTCTTTATAATCTGTGCCAGTGGGAGCATGTAAATGTTAAACAGAAAGGGTCCCAAGATGGAACCTTGGGGAACTCCACATGTGATACTTGTCTGCTCAGATGTGAAGTTACCTATTGATACAAAGTATTTCCTGTTTTCTAAGTATGTTTTGAACCAGTTTAGTACAGTTCCTGAAAGACCTGCCCAGTTCTCCAGTCGTTTGAGTAATATGTTGTGGTCAACTGTATCAAATGCTGCACTGAGATCCAGTAAAACTAGGACTGACATTTTTCCACTGTCTGTATTCAGACATATGTCATTAAACACTTTGGTCAGAGCGGTTTCAGTACTGTGGTTCTGTCTAAAACCTGACTGGAAGGCATCGTAGTAGTTATTCTGTTTTAAGAAGTAACTGAGCTGTTGAGAAACTGCTTTTTCAATGATCTTACTTAAAAATGAGAGATTTGAGATCGGCCTGTAGTTGTTCATTTGTGTCTTGTCAAGATTGTCCTTTTTCAGTATAGGTTTTATTACAGCAGTTTTTAGTGATTCTGGAAACACACCTGATAATAAAGAAAAGTTGACGATCTGTAACAGGTCTGACTCTAAAGTCTTTGAGACCTTTTTGAAAAAACTTGTTGGCAGGACATCTAAACAGCAGGAGGAGGAGTTCAGTTGACCTAAGATGTCCTCCAGGTCTTTGCTGTTAATAGGTTGAAACTGTTTCATGGTGTTTAAACAGTTTTTTGGTGGACACAGTACATATCCTGAATCTTCTGTTGATGTACCAATTGCTTGTCTAATTTTTTGGATTTTTTCTGTGAAGAATTTGGCAAAGTCATTGCAGGCCATGGTCGAATGAAGTTCAGCTGCCACTGACACAGGAGGGTTCGTTAGCCTGTCAACTGTAGAAAATAAGACCCGAGCATTATGGCTGTTTTTAGTGATGATGTCAGAGAAGTAGGACCTCCTTGCACTCCTCAGTTGTAAATTAAAATTGTGAAGTTTCTCTTTATAGATGTCATAGTGAACCTGCTCAGCTTTCCTACACTCTCTTTTTTCTTTTTTCACCAGTGTGGAGTTTCTCCATGGAGACTCCTTCCTTCCTTCACCTTAATGGGAGCAATAGTGTCCATTACATTTAACATGTTAGCATTGAAGCTATTGACGAGCTCATTGACTGACCCTCTGGACAGGTCAGGTGTTAATGGGAAGACCTGGTTAAAAATTGCACTACTGTTTTCAGTTATACACCGTTTTGTGATCACTGTTGTTGATATATTTGTGTGGGCTGAGATTTTACTTTCAAAGAAAACACAGTAATGATCAGACAGGCCCACATCAGACACAGTAACCTTTGAAATGCTCAGGCCTTTGGAGATCAGTAGGTCAAGAGTGTGTCCTCTATTATGTGTGGCCTCTGTTACATGCTGAGTCAGCCCAAAGTTGCCCAGAGTGTTACTCAGGTCTTTAGTCCCTTTGTCCTGAGGGTTGTCCACATGGATGTTAAAATCCCCAACAATAATTACACAGTCGAAATCAACACAGATCACAGACAGCAGTTCACTGAGGTCATTAAAAAAGTCTGTGCAGTATTTGGGAGGCCTGTAAACATTAAGAAACACAACTTTGGATGGGGCCTTCAGCTGTAAAGCCACATATTCAAAAGACTGAAAACTTCCAGGAGATAGCTGCTTACATTGAAATGATTCATTAAATAAGACAGCAACCCCTCCTCCTCTCCTGCTCACCCTGGCCTCACTGATAAAACTGTAGTTAGGAGGGGTCGTCTCGATGAGAACAGCTCCACTGTTACTTTGGTCCAACCAAGTTTCAGTTAAAAACATAAAATCAAGGCTGTGCTCAGTGATTAAATCATTAATTAAAAATGTTTTCCCAGCTAAAGATCTAACGTTTAATAAAGCCAACTTAAGTGTTTTAGAGGCATTACTTGTCCCCTCGTGTTTGGGAGCAGTCTGTGGCACACAAGGTATGTTTACTATGTTTAAAGATCTTTTAGAGTGCACCTCTCTGTGTTTTGACCAGGCCACATGTCTCCTTCTGTCACCTAAAAGTACAGAGATTTTAAAACCTTCTAGTAAACAGGGTCCCAGCTTCTCCTGGGAAAAGTCACCACTGCCATAATCCTCGCAGCCCGGACCCTAAACACATCAGACTGTGGAGACAGAGCGTGAAGGTGGTAAGGAGGAACTAAGGGGGGCGAGGCTGGGCAATGTGACTTCGATTGCTCTGATGAGGGCGGGGCTCGATGGCGAACCTTTGGCCGCTCTGGTGGGGGGTTTATGGGGGACAAAAAGGGATTGGGCCGGGGGGTAGATCTGAGCCCAGCATTGACTCGCTCCATCATCTCCTCAGTGAATTTCAGGTGTGGGGAGGAGGGAGAAAGGGAGGGGGAGGCGGGTGATGGCCTGTCAGGGGTTTGGGGGACTGGGGAAGATCGTGGTCCCTGGTCCTGGTCGTTGGTGTTGTTGAGAGAGTTGGAGGCAAATAGGGACCCCTCTTCTTGCCTCAGATGTCTCTCCTTTCTGAGGCTCTTCCCGGGTGGGGGCAGATGGAGCTCCTCCTCAAGGTTTCTGCTGGGCTTTGTCTGTTCTTGGAGTACTGTTTGTTCCTCTTTATGAGATAACTCCTCGTTTATCTCAGCCTTGGCACCAAGCACGGATGGATGACGTATGGAATAAAACAAGTTGGAGGTGAACAGTTTCACCCCTGACTTGTTAAAATTAAATCCATTTGCTTTGAACAGATGCCTGCGTTCCCAAAAAATATTAAAGTTGTTGATAAAATGCACCGAGTGGTCAGTACATGCTGATATAAGCCATTTATTCAGTGTAAACAACCTGCTGAATCTCTCGAGACTGACCGGCGGTACAGGTCCACTGATGAATACAGCTGCATTCAGAGAGTTTACAGTATTTAATAATCCAGTAAAGTCCCGTTTCAGAACCTCCGACTGTTGTTTGGACACATCGTTTGACCCTGTATGCAGGACAATGTTTGTCACAGTTGGATATTCATCTGCAATTTGAAGAATTCTCTCCTTCAGGTTGTTGACCATATCCTTAGGAAAGCAGAGGACTTTAGTGTTCTTACCGCACATCATTTGTACATCCTTTACGGCAGAGTCACCCACAATCAGAGTTTCAGGCCTAGCCTTTAGCTTTCCCTGTGGTCTTTTACTTTTCAACAGATTTTCAGACCTTACTTCGCTGCTTTTAGATGGATGGTTGTCCGATATAGATCCAGGGTCCTTTGATAGTGGAGCAAATCTGTTGTGCAGTTTCACATTCAGTTGTTTTGGAGGTTTGTTGTTAACCTTCCTATTCACTGTTGTCCAGTCCTGTTTCCTCTCGTATACAGGGGTAGAAGAGCTTCTCTGTCTCGTAGGAAGTGAAGGCCAGTCGGTTTCAGAGATTTCAGCTCGCTGTGCTCTGCCCGTGATACGTCCTCCGCCTTCCAGGAGACATGATTTATGTCTTGGTTTTGCACCAAGACAGTCCAAGGGGGGATTATCACTTGAGGATTTATAATAATGCACAGAGTCTACTTTCTTGGTCATGTTATCTGTGCTCCTTAGCTGTGTACTAGCTTGCTCATCGCCATTGTTTTGAATCAAAGGTAAGGTTGTTTCATTTCCACACAGTCCATTTACCTCCACGTTTACTTCTAAGCGATGAATTTTTGTCTCCAGTACTGCAATCTTCTGCAGGTAGTCATCTGTGGATAGGGAAGGCATCTTGTTGCTAGTTAGCCTAGCGGTTAGCACCTTTCCAGGCTATTGGGGCTGTTCGGTGCCCAGACACTGTAATCAGGCTTCAGCTGTGTCTAGGCCACAGACACACGGAGCGCTGAGGATAAGGTAACTATAAAAATGTTGCTGTTTCTGTTAAGAACACTTTAGTCCTAATGATCTATAAGTGTCCAGAAGCTATCGCAGGTAAGCTCATACGGAAAAAAGGGAAAAAATCAGCATAAAAATCAATAAAAGAAGAAAAGCATTTAAGGAGCAAACAGATGACGCGTCCACACTCGCAAAAGATACCATTGGGTAAAAGCAGCACAAAAGAGCAGCTATGTCTTCAGTGAGAGCCAAAACAAACCAACTTTTCAGCGTGAAACAACTCAGTTCATGTAACCTGAGGAAACTGTAAGTTTTCTCTAAATATCTTTTAGCTGTGGTTAGCTGGATGTCAGTCTTATGTTACAGACGCTGTGTCGAGCTTGAGCTGCGAGTCATATTTTCGGCGCTACATTGTAGTGAGATAAGTTTGTGGGTATTTTGTGCAGCTTCAGCTGTCCTTTTAACTGCTCGCTGGTTAGCTAGCGTGAGCTATAAGCTAACAGCTAGCATGGTTAATGACGCTAGAGTTCCACGCACATGCAAACAGCTCGTCTCTACTGCTTTAACTGTTAAAACAGAAGACAATACTGCAGCTGACAGGGTTTATTATGTGAAACAGCAGCTTGTTTAGTTTAAACAGTCTGCATTAAGCTGGGCAAACACTGTGCGATTTTTTTTTTTCAGTCGCGTTATTCAGCTCCTGCTCAAACTGTACAATTAAATCGCAGAGGTTAGAAGTTCATAGGTCACGATGCAGGGTCTCACACTATATGGCCTGATGCTCTGATGCGACCCGAGTGCTCAAACTGTGCATTCATAACATGAAGCTTATCATACAAAATCTGTCCCTCGCTCTCCCTCTCTCTGTCTTACAGACACACACACCATCAACTTTGCTAAATTACTAATGAAAAACATTGACCAGGCAGCTGTGATTGAGTAGCAATGTCCATCCAACTCTTTTCATGGTTGTTGTAGTCATAATAATTTTGTGAGGCCACATTGAAAAGTGTTGGATACAGAAGCGTAGTACGGAAGCGTAGAGCCGCCACCCAGGCAAAAGAAAAATAGAGCTATGTCACATTATAACGTGAAAAGTTTATTATTATAGTATACTATTGTTCTAACAATATTAGATATAGTTCTAACAATATACTTTTCATGTTTGTACAATATACTATCATTTAGGTACAATATACCTATTACAATATACATAATTCTCACGTTCGTACTTGCACTCGTTCTTATTTTAAACTTAATCTGGAATGCAGGATATGAATGACAAGATTTTGTTTTTCATATTTTTCATTATTTTTCAGTTTCAATTTTTTCTTCAGTTTCATTTTAAGCTGGCATCATTTTAACCCTACACACCCTAAAATTTAGTATTTGTTGATGAGATGTTGAAGTGTTAATTGAACAAAGTTAGAATACAGTGGAACCCCGACTTACGAAATTAATCCGTTCCCGAGGGTCTTTCGTAAGTCGAAAATTTTCTTAAGTCGAAACAGCCATTGCACCTTTTGAGTGAGGTGATGCTGAACGATAGGCTAATTGCTAACTAGAACAACAATATGTCGTTCAAGTGGAACAGCGAAGCACGAGTACGGAAGCCAAGGGGTTGTCACATGATTCGGAAGGCCTTGTGGGCATTGTAGGCTCAGCCAATCAGAGCCAGCAGATTTCGTTACACCGGCATTTTGCCGTACCATGGGCAGAAATATTGCCGTTCATTGCCTTCGTAACTTGAATTTTTTGTTAAATGGGGTATTCGTAAGTCGGGGTTCCACTGTATTTTTCACATGATTTCGACTGAGAAGCATGTTTATGTCTCTTTCTTCTTCCTGTAGAGGAGGAGCTTGCCAGGGTACGGTCAGCCTTTGTCTGGAGGGTAACAATAGAAATCCTTAAACTGCTCCTTGAGGCCCTTGTAAGTGATGGTATCTTAAATAAGTTGGAGGAAGAATCGATACTGGAGGGGAACCCACTCAGAGCAGACAAGGCACGCAGCTTGATCGACACAGTGAGGAAAAAAGGAGACAAAGCATGCAAGATAACAATCAAGCATCTTCAGATCAAAGATCCTTCTCTTTTCTCTCAGCTGCGTTTGAACTCTGATCCATCTGCTCAACAAGGTGAGGTCATGCATCATATACCATGAATAAAAATGGTCACCTTGCAGTTTGTTGAGATGTGAAAGTGAAACCTCAGAATTCATTGTAAGAAAAAGGAGAGGGCAAGAACGTCATTCTACAACGAATGTTTGGATTTGTTACATGCCTGCAAATGTATTTTCTAAACTACATGGAGGAATTTTGATGATCGTCATAAACGTGTGAAACTACTTAGATCTAATGTGATCTGTATTTAATTAAACACAAGTGTTCTTTACTTTTAAAAACCATGCAAACTGATTGCCTTAAAAAAGAAAAGTCACAGTGTTTCTCTAACAAGAGGACACTCTTTAAGGATCGGTCATTTGACTTAAATGTTTAATGAAAAAAATGCCACATTTACATATAATAAAGCAAATTGTGGCCAGAAAGGGTTTACATTATCTTTTGCCATTGTAAATTACGAGAAGAATTAAATGTGAATTACTGAATCTCTCTCAGATGCTTCTTTAAATAACATAGCAGTGGGGAACGTTATGACACTTCAATGTTGTTATTTTTGGTTACAAAGTTTGGAGAAGAGGCACAGAAAGCAGAAACCTGTTTAGCCTGCACATGTTGGCATCAGGTACATATGAAAAGCTGCAAAGCAATGCAGATGTGGAGGTTCAAAACATTTAACGTGGCTTTTTTCAGGAAATACATTTAGGAATTCCTGAAGCCCCTTTTTGATTTCTGGTAGAATGAGTATATTAAAAACTTGATAGGTTAAATAAAGGCCAAAGTACATCACATAGCTCCTTCAGACCAGATTTGTATTTTTCCTTCTTTTTTCCTTTTTTTGATTCAGATGCTCTTCAGAAGTGTCAGCCTAAACTCAAGTCTCTCTTAAAGAAGAAGTTCCAGTGTGTGTTTGAGGGCATCGCTAAAGCAGGAAACCCAACCCTTCTGAATCAGATCTACACAGAGCTCTACATCACAGAGGGAGGGACTGCAGAGGTCAATGATGAACATGAGGTCAGACAGATTGAAACAGCATCCAGGAAACCACACAGACCTGAAACAACAATCAGACATGAAGACATCTTTAAAGACTCACCCAAAAGACAGGACCTGATCAGAACAGTGCTGACAAAGGGAGTGGCTGGCATTGGGAAAACGGTCTTAACACAGAAATACAGCCTGGACTGGGCTGAAGACAAAGCCAACCAGGACATCCAGTTCATATTTCCATTCACTTTCAGAGAGCTGAATGTGCTGAAAGAGGAAAAGTTCAGCTTGGTGGGACTTGTTCATCACTTCTTTACTGAAACCAAAGAAGCAGGAATCTGCAGCTTTGAAGACTTCCAGGTTGTGTTCATCTTTGATGGTCTGGATGAGTGTCGAGGTCCTCTGGACTTCCACAACACTAAGAGTGTGACTGATATTACGATGCCCACCACAGTTGATGTACTTCTCACAAGCCTGATCAGGGGGACGCTTCTTCCCTATGCTCACGTCTGGATAACCACACGACCTGCAGCAGCAGACCAGATCCCCCCTGAGTATGTTCACAGGGTGACAGAGGTCAGGGGGTTCACTGACCCACAGAAGGAGGAGTACTTCAGGAACCGATTCAGAGATGAGGAGCAGGCCAGCAGGATCATCTCCCACATCAAGAAAGCTCGAAGCCTCCACATCATGTGCCACATCCCAGTCTTCTGCTGGATCACTGCTACAGTTCTGGAGGATGTGCTGGAAACCAGAGAGGGAGGACAGCTGCCCAACACCCTGACTGAGATGTACATCCACTTCCTGGTGGTTCAGGCCAAAGTGAAGAAGGTCAAGTATAATAGAGGACGTGCAACAGATCCACACTGGAGTCCAGAGAGCAGGAAGATGATGGAGTCTCTGGGAAAACTGGCTTTTGATCAGCTGCAGAAAGGAAACCTGATCTTCTATGAATCAGACCTGACAGAGTGTGGCATCGATATCAGAGCAGCCTCAGTGTACTCAGGAGTGTTCACACAGATCTTTAAAGAGGAGAGAGGACTGTACCAGGACAAGGTGTTCTGCTTCATCCATCTGAGTGTTCAGGAGTTTCTGGCTGCTCTTCATGTCCATCGGACCTTCATCAACTCTGGACTCAATCTGCTGGAAGAACAAACAACCCCCAAGAAGTCTAACACAGGAGAATCTGCAGAGACACACTTCTACCAGAGTGCTGTGAACAAGGCCTTACAGAGTCCAAATGGACACCTGGACTTGTTCCTCCGCTTCCTCCTGGGTCTTTCATTGCAGACCAATCAGAGTCTCCTACGAGGTCTGCTGACACAGACAGGAAGTAGCTCACAGACCAATCAGGAAACAGTCCAGTACATCAAGGAGAAGCTCAGTAAGAATCTGTCTGCAGAGAAAAGCATCAATCTGTTCCACTGTCTGAATGAACTGAATGATCGTTCTCTAGTGGAGGAGATCCAACAGTCCCTGAGATCAGGAAGTCTCTCCACAGGTAAACTGTCTCCTGCTCAGTGGTCAGCTCTGGTCTTCATCTTACTGTCATCAGAAGAAGATCTGGATGTGTTTGACCTGAAGAAATACTCTGCTTCAGAGAAGGCTCTTCTGAGGCTGCTGCCAGTGGTCAAAGCCTCCAACAAAGCTCTGTAAGTAAACATGAACTCATCGCTTCATTCTTAAAATCATGGGAAATAAATCAGAGGTGCTCAGTTCAAAGAACACTACCACTTTAGAAAAATTAAAAAATAGTCACTAAAATAGTCATGATACTTTAAATATTTCTCTCCAGCAGGACATGTCAGCATTTCTGAAATATTTTTGTCTTCAACTCGAATCAAAGCACAATCCAGATCCAGCCTATAAGAACATGAGCTCTGATCCTTCAGCCCCTCTGATAGGTTTATTATCCTCAAGTTGTTCACTTGTCTCCAACAACCAGGAGTCTAGCTCTGTTTTTTAAAGCAAATACTTGAGCTACCAGACTGCACCTACATCGTTTTCAGATGTTCTTATTTTAAGGTCTGGTTTGTGTCTCATCCTTATTGCAATCCCCCATGTCTCTCTGTTTTTCAAATATAAATCTGTTACCTCGGTGTGGCCAGAACAACATGGTGAACCCAAAATACAGACAAAGGTGAAGGAACTGAATATTACTAGACGTGAAGGCTTTATTTACACACAGGAACTTGACACTTGGAATTTTTTAACATGAACTGTGAACTATGGCGGAAGTCAAGCACTTGAAGCTGTGAGCATGAAGTGGGCTCTGTGGTAGGTTTCCGGAAATGGGTCTTGGTTGATGGTAATCTGAGTCACTGTAACAGAGGTAGAGCAGCATCAGAAAGATCACTGGTGGAGGTTACAGTAAGTGAACGAGGTTATCTTCAATGTCTTATTTGGGGTTTCTGTAGCTCAGGAGGTAAAGCTGGTCTGATCTGACCTACTGATCGGAAGGTTGGTGGTTCGATCCCTGGCTCCTCCAGTCTGCATGTCAAGTATCCTTGGGCAAGATACTAACCCCAACTTGCTCTCCGATGCATCCATCAGAGTATGAATGTGCGTGAATGTACTTAGAAAGCACTAAGTTCAGATAAAGTGTTTGTGAGAATGGGTGTGATTGGGTGGATGTGGCATGTTGTATAGAGCGCTGTGAGTACTCCGTGAGAGTAGAAAAACGCTATATAAGAATCAGTCCATTTACCATTTACTTGTCAGCAGTCGGAAAGCAACTTGGGGAAGGCAGGTGGTGAGGTCTGGGTGAGTACTTGTTAGCTTTGAATCCAGGCCAAGTGGTCCAGTAAGTCTAAGAGACGAAAGGCATTAATGTGGCTGTGAGTGAATCAAGAAGACCAGCATCCAGGAAAACGTGACTGAACTGCAAGGGTGAGTAGATGATCCGAGGATTAGGAGGTTAGCAGAGTTATTGGGAGTGCTGATGTTATATTCAGCCTAGTAGATTACTGTCAGGTGTGGACAATGGACAGGCTGACCAGGCTTCACCCAAAGGCAGAAACCAGAGTCTAGTGGGAAACCACCGCCGCTCACACAGACCATGACAGCAGCATGACCCCCCCCCCAAAGCATTCTCTTTCACTTGGCATCATTTACCTCTCCCTTCTCCAATTTCTGATGTGTCCACCTTTGCAATGATAACTGTGATCAGGGTGAACCAAAAAGGTGCCGTGGTGAACAGATACTTCAGTTTGGTGAATGCAGTTTCAGCTTTGGGGGACCAGATGCATGCTGAGACTTGAGTGGTGCAGCTACCTGACTTCACTGGCTCCCGGTCAAATTTCGCATCCATTTTAAAATAATTCTGTATACATTCAAGGCTATTCATTCTCTCTCTCCACCGTACCTCTCTGACTTATTACAGATGAAGCTCCCATCCCGCTGCCTCAGATCTTCATCTTCTCTTTCGCTCTCTGTTCCCTCTGCTCGTCTGATCACAATGGGAGGGAGGGCCTTTAGCTGCTCTGCCCCTCGACTTTGGAATTCCCTACCCCCGGACCTCAGAAATATTAGTTCATTCTCTCTTTTTAAGTCCACCCTCAAAACTCATCTGTTTAAAATTGCCTATTCTTAAATTTCTGTATGTTTTAACTTTTATCTTCTATTTTTATCATTGTGTATATTTCCAGTTTTTATCTGTTGTACAGTGTCCTTGGGTGCTTTGAAAGGCGCTATTTAAATAAAATGTATTATTATTATTATTATTATTATTATAGTTGAAAATGAACAGTCTATAAAAATTTGCTATTCCCAAAACCCATTGGAGATGCTTCTTGAATCTACAATGGGTACAAGGGGTAGGCCACTCTGTTAAAGCTTTCACATTTGCCAGATCCGTCTTCACCTGCCCCCGTGCCAAAATGTAACTGAAAAAAGTTATTGATGAGGAATGGAATTCACACTTTTTTGCTTTGACATAAGGTTTATTCTCCAGCAAACGTTGGAAAAATAGCATGGACATGAGACTGATGTTCCTCGCAGGTTTTGGGAAAAATGAGGATATCATCCAGATACACCAATACGAACCTGTCAAGGAATTCCCGGAGGACATCGTTAACTAATCTTGAAACATTGCGGGAGCATTAGTTAACCCAGGCGGCATGACCAAATACTCGTAGTCCCCCAATGGCATGTTTAAAACAGTCTTCCACTTGTCTCCCTGATTGATCTGGAAAAAGTGGTAAGCGTTGCGGATGTGGGGTTTTGTAAACCCTGTGGCGCTGTGAAATGGCCTGAAAGCAGAGCTAATGAGGTAATAGGTACTTATTCTTGATGGTAATATCACTGAGGCCCCTGAAGTAAATGCATGGCCAGAGAGAGCCATCCTTTTTCCCCACAAAAAAGAAGTTCCAACTTGAGATGACAATCGTTGGATTATGCCTGCACCGAGGGATTCCTTAATGTACTTTTCCATAGCCGCACACTCAGGTCTAAGCAGGTTATACAGCCAGCTAGAAGGCCGGGTGGAGCCAGAGAGTAGTTCTATGGTGCTGTCCTGTGGTTTGTGAGGTGGCAGTGAAAGCGCTTTACTTTTGCTAAATACTTCCTGAAGATCATGACATTTGGTGGGCACAGAGGAGAGATCTAAAACAGTCTCAGTGTTGGTTGATGGTTCCACAGGTTCCGGTGGACGGGCAGAAACAAGGCAATTTGAATGACAGAACAGACTCTAACTGATTACCCTCTGACCTGACCAGTCTAAGTGGGGGTTATGTAATTCTAGCCAAGGAAACCCGAGTATGAGTGGTTTGTGAGGTGCATGAAAAGCAAAAAAGGTAAGTGTTTTCTTGTGATTGCCAGGGGTGACAGGCTCTGTGCGCTGAGTTATGTGAGGGGACACTCGGTTATTTAATGACTTAGTGGGAATGGGCGGATTAAGGGGGCATAGAGGGATGTTTAACTGTCTCGCTAACTCAGACTCCATGAGGTTCTAATTGAACAAGAGCCTGAAAGGTCTGGTTAACTAGAACAGAGAGTTGGAGTTGCAATCTGGGTTTTTATGTTTGTGTGAGTATCCTCCACCCTTATCCCTGAACTTTCCAGTGGGCAGACCCTGGTGTGGAATCGAAAACAGACAGGTTCATCACGAGAAGCAAGCTGATCTTTCATGGTTTGATTTAATGACTGAAAAACATACAGCGGACGGTGGTTAGCACTGTTGCCGCACAGCAAGAAGGTCCTGAGCAAAAGTCTTTACAAACTCAACCAGGAAATCATCATGCGAGCAGAAAGAAAGAGGATGAGCAGATAGGTAAGCAAGAGAAACCCGCCAGCGTCCCAGGTTTCCAGAGAAGGTTCAGGTTCTAGGTACCTGAAATGGGATGTAATTCAATTCAATTCAATTTTATTTATATAGCGCCAAATCACAACAGTCACCTCAATGCGCTTTATATTGTACAGTAGATCGTACAGTAATAGATACAGAGAAAAACCCAACAATCATATGACCCCCTATGAGCAAACACTTTGGCGACAGTGGGAAGGAAAAACTCCCTTTTAACAGGAAGAAATTTTTGGTGTCAAAGTCAAAGCACAGATCCACCCAGTCTCTGTATTTCAGCTTATTTCCTTTATACACACATTTAACAGGAACAGTTTCAGACAGCTAGTGTTTACCTGACATTACCTGCGTACCTCACAGTTTGCAGGTAATGGGCATAATAATTACTGAACAGAGACATCCTGCTGTGAACTTTGTTGCTGTGGATCTAAAATGTAAAAATACATCTGAGAAGATTTCTAATCATGATTTTATGAGCCCCCAAAGTTTGATTCTGTTCATCTGGACGTAGCGCTCTCAGCGGGAGAAACATTTTGTCACTCATCAAGATGACTTCTTCAGGCTCAGCTGACTGCAGCTTTCCCCAATCTTATAAAGAGTACATCTGCATAATGACTCAAACCTAATGGTCAAGGAACTGACCTCCCAGCCTTATTGTTCCTTCAGTGGGCTGGTTTCAGTCATTATGCAAATGTACTTTTTATAGGGTTGGAAACCAGAAGTCAGCTGAGACTGACGAAGTCACCTGGATGAGTGACGAAATGTTTCTCCCACTGAAAGCGCTACGTCCAGATGAACAGAATCAACTTTTGGGATTTACTAACCTGGATGATTGAGCATGGATCAAGACGGGTTTTTATGAGGTATACAGTTTCTTATCATTTCTAAACCAGAAGGTTGAGGAGATGGAGCTCATGATAACTGGCTACTGCCCTTCAGCGTGCTTTATGAAATCATCCAATCAAAATAAAGTTGGCCTTTAGGGAGAGCGGGGCTTTAAAGGGGAATGAGCCAAAGCAGCTTTTAGACAGAAAATGAAACGAGAGTCCAGGATGTGATACATTATTTATAACTACATTTACAGTAATCACACATATTAGAATTAATAAAGTGACCAGCAGTACTGTAGTAACTGTAATACTGCAGTACTCACAGGCCTGTGCCAGCAGACACTGAACTACTGTCACTAAATCAACCTGGTCTTCACTGGTTTCCATTTACATACATTGGAATAATTGTGTTTAATTTGAAATATTTTTCTTCTGTTACACTTAAATTCTTGAACATTTTTTTATTTAATTGTGCATTGTAGTGTACTCATTTGTACACATTTGATTACTTAGATTCAACATATAAAGAGATTTTATTTGATAATAAATATTATTGTTTTGTTGTTCTTGTTATTTTTTTCAGGCTGAGCAGCTGTAACCTGTCAGAGAAAGTCTGTAGAGATTTGTTGTCAGTGGTCAGCTCCCAGTCCTGTAGTCTGAGAGAGCTGGACTTGAGTACCGACAGCCTGAAGGCTTCAGCAGTAAAGCTTCTGTCTGCTGCAGTGGAGAGTCCACACGCCAAACTGAATATTCTGAGGTCTGACCGATTTGTATTCTTTTTTCTTTTGTTTGTTTGTTTTGTTTTTAACTGAGAAAATAAATCCAGCAATTTAAACAGTAGAGGTAAACTTGATCAATTTACTGTTGTTTCGTACCACATCTGCTCAGCATAAAACAACAAGGATTCTTAAAATATAAGATTAGTTATTGCACCCTGATTACACTTTAACATCAGTCTTTGTTCATGTTTTCATTTTCAGACTCAACGTCTGTGAACTTCTAGCGGAAAACTGTGAAGCTGTGTCCTCAATGCTCAGCTCTCAGTCCTCTACTCTGACAGAGCTGGACCTGAGTATCAAAAATGTGCAGGATTCAGGAGTGAAGATTCTGTCTGCTGGACTACAAAGTTTAAACTGTAAACTAAATACTCTGAGGTCAGATCAATTGACATTTTGTTTTTTTTAAATGAACCAATTAAACATTTTATTCAAGGCTTCCGGTTCCGGCGCTCGTGGGGATGGACACCTAGTACGAGAGCTCTCGACTGAAACTTATTAAAACTGCCCCAAGTAAATTAATACACTATCTAAGTGCACATAAAGAGGAAAAAGGGGTTTAAATGATGTCCAGAAAGAACAAAATAGCTAAGAAGTTAACGTTTGAAAACGTGGAAGATGGCAATGTGCAGCTAACAGAAGGGGCTAACATTAGCCCCTATAGGGCTAGCCGAGGCCACTCTCCCACTCCTAGCCGCGAGGATTCTGGGACAGAAGATGAGGTTGACCCAGCAAGTTTGACGCTGATACTGAAAGAACTGAGAGGCGTTGGGAAAGAGGTGAAAGAATTTCGAAAAGACACGAAAGCGCAACTGGTGGAAATAAGGGGTGAGTTGGATAAAGCCAATGCGCGGCTTAATGATGTGGAAACCAGGGTTGCAGAACACAAAGATAAGCTCCAGAACACAGACGAGATTTTGTCTGAGATACTAACAATGCAATTCAATGTTATTTATATAGCGCCAAATCACAACAAAAGTCACCTCAAGGCACTTCATAAATACAGAGAAAAACCCAACAATCACATGACCCCCTATGAACAAGCACTTTGGCGACAGTGGGAAGGAAAAACTCCCTTTTAACAGGAAGAAACCTCCGGCAGAACCAGGCTCAGGGAGGGGCGGGGCCATCTGCTGTGATTGGTTGGGGTGAGAGAAGGGAGACAGGATAAAGACATGCTGTGGAAGAGAGACAGAGGTTAATAACAGATATGATTCAATGCAGAGAGGTCTGTTAACACATAGTGAGTGAGAAAGGTGACTGGAAAGGAAAAACTCAATGCATCATGGGAATCCCCGGCAGCCTACGTCTATTGCAGCATAACTAAGGGAGGATTCAGGGTCACCTGGCCCAGCCCTAACTATATGCTTTATCAAAAAGGAAAGTTTGAAGCTGATCTTCAAAGTAGAGAGGGTGTCTGTCTCCTGAACTCAAACTGGGAGCTGCTTCCACACCCAGTCCAACATAGCCAGGCTTTCTTTGCTGCTTTGACAAAACCTCAAATCCCAGTCAGAGATGATGAGCATCATCACAGTGATGATCATTTCTCTGTAACCCAGGCTTTCTGCTTCAGGATCTGTGCACGCTCACAGAACAAGGAGACCTTTAAACATCATTTCACTAAATAGATGGACTGAGCTCAGCCTACAGATGAACTGGTGCCAGAGATCATAAAGAACATCAAACAGTCAAATTCAACACTTTTAATGGAAATATGAGATTAATCTTAAAAGTAGAGATAGTGTCTGTCTCCTGAATCCAAACTGGAAGCTGGTTCCACAGAAGAGGGGCCTGAAAACTGAAGCCTCTGCCTCCCATTCTACTTTCAAATACTCTAGGAACAACAAGTAGGCCTGCAGAGCGAGAGCGGAGTGCTCTAATAGGGTGATATGGTACTACAAGGTCATTAAGATAAGATGGGGCCTGATTATTTAAGATCTTGTATGTGAGGAGCAGGATTTTGAATTCAATTCTGGATTTAACAGGAAGCCAATGAAGGGAAGCCAATACAGGAGAAATCTGCTCTCTCTTTCTAGTCCCTGTCAGTACTCTTGCTGCAGCATTTTGGATTAACTGAAGGCTTTTCAGGGAGTTTTTTGGACATCCTGATAATAACGAATTACAATAGTCCAGCCTGGAAGTAATAAATGCATGAACTAGTTTTTCAGTGTCACTCTGAGACAGGATATTTCTAACTTTAGAGATGTTGCGCAAATGGAAGAAAGCATGCAGGAAAAGTTTCAAACAAAACTAACATCACTGGAGGCTTACTCGAGGAGGGAGTCGCTCAGACTGTACAGGGTGCCGGAGGGAGAAGAATCGGGAGCTCCATCTATGGCCCACTTTGTGGAGAAGCTACTCCGGGAGAATCTCGCCATCCCACCATCAACACCGTTACAAATTCAGAGAGCACACAGAGTGTTATCGTTACTCCCTCCGGACGGCTCCCAACCCAGATCGATCCTGGTAAAATTCCTGTGCTTCACGGTTAAAGAAGAAGTGCTGAGGCTCGCTTGGCAAAAGAAAGGTTTTATGTGGAATTCCAGCAAGATTAACCTCGACCACGATTACCCCCCTGAGATCATGGCTATGAGGAAGGAGTATGCAGAGGCACGAAAGGTCCTAAAAGAGAAGAATGTACGGTTTAGGACCCTCTACTCAGCGCGCCTTAAGGTTTTTTTCGAAGAAGGAGCGAAAACCTACAACACGGTGGAGGAGGCAACGGCTGACCTGGCGAGTCGGGGCCTGTCGGTAAAGGTGATTACACCACCGGCAACCCCCAGAGAAAAACTACAAAGATGCCCGCTGTGGCGGGGAGTTGGTGGTCGGCGTCTGCGTCAGATCCGAGGAGCTGCGGGATATAGAGAGAAGCTGCAAGTATACAGACGTGAAGAGAACGAATTTAATGTTATGTATTAGCTATGGACAACATGGTGAAATATGGTTACTGTCGAGCTAAAATGGGTGGGGCTTCTCGTGCTGTGAGTGACGTCGCAGTGGAAAGCCCCCTAACTCAGGGAGTAATAAGGGGTTTCCCTTCAAGTTGTGAGGGTGTCAGTGGAAGTGCTCCACTGTCAGAAGCCAGCTTAGGAGCTTTCAAGCTCCAGTTATGTTCAAATGTTTTCAGTTCATTCCTAACTTTTTTCACTTGTTACTGTTTTAAGAGGGGGTTGCCTGCTGCTATTGAGTTTATGCGCTGTGGTAACTTAATATGTCTTTATGGGAAGTGAGTCAGTGAAAGTAATCTCTTTTAATGTTAACGGGGTTCTGAACGTGATTAAGATGAATAAGATACTGTCCAAACTAAGGAAGGAGAAGGCCCAGATTGCATTACTTCAGGAGACACACATGAACCAAGTAGATCACTTGAGATTGAAAAGAAAGGGTTTTAAATATGTATTCTCCTCTTCCGTTAAGTCCAAACACAAGAGGGGTGTGGCTACACTTATCTCTGGTACACTTAACTATGAACATATCTAAGAACTCTGTGACGAGGAAGGCAGATTGGTTAGAATAACAGAATGGATAGAGGGGTCTGAAATCACAATTTTAAATGTTTATGCTCCCCCCGGGAGCGATTGGCTATTCTATAGGAATAGGTTTGATTTATTGGTGGATTCTCAGGGGATAGTTGTCTGTGGGG
The DNA here is from genome assembly GCF_057381845.1 of Rhamphochromis longiceps. NCBI lineage: Eukaryota > Metazoa > Chordata > Actinopteri > Cichliformes > Cichlidae > Rhamphochromis > Rhamphochromis longiceps. The sequence goes on from NW_028187224.1 coordinate 294,878, forward strand.
GGGGTTTAACTTTAGACTTGACCCTAAACTAGACTCCTCCTCCCCAACCAACCAGGTAACAGCACTTACTAGAAAAGTCAATTCCTATATGGTAGAGATGGGGATAATAGATGTATGGAGGGACCGCTACGCATCTACCAGAGATTTCACTCATTACTCTGGTTCATTTAAACACTGACATATTAACAAGAGATCTATCTGACCACAGTCCTATCTCTGTATCTTTGTGGCTAGGAAAAAACATACCACACTGTGGAAATTTAACTCGCACCTTAATGATCCTGCCATAGTTTCCAAATTAAAGGTAGACATTAAAGAATTTCTAGATGTTAATGACACAGGGGAGGTATCTCCAGCTATTCTTTGGGATACGCTCAAAGCGGTAATGAGAGGTACATTAATTTCTATCGCCTCCCACTTAAAGAGAGTTAAAGGGCAAAAATTAGCAGAACTACAGGTAAATTTAAAGTTGAAAGAACAGGAAGACATAAACACCGCAAATCCTACTGTAAAGCAGGATATCAGGAAAATACAGGATGAAATTAATGATATTTACACCTAGGAGGCCCAAAATAACTTAATTTTTTTGAGGCAAAAATACTATGAGACAGGAGGGAAATCTGCAAAATATCTGGCAAATAAATAACGCAAACAACTAGAGGAAAGTACGATATACCAAATCAAGGACCCCAAGACTAATATTCTGGAATCAAAATTAGAAGACATTCAGAAATGTTTTGAGACCTTCTTTAGGGAGCTGTACTCACAGCCCAATGCTACGGAGGAGAATTGTACTGATGCCTTTCTTAGCTCTCTAGAATTACCTTCACTCCCGTCTCTCAAAAATGAGCTTCTAACACATCCCATTTTAGTGGAAGAAATTAATGCTTTTTCCAGATTAAAACCAGGTAAGGCAGTTGGGCCGGACGGGTTCAGTTCTCAGTGGTATCGCACCCTGAGGGCAGATCTAGTCCCCACATTGCTGAAGTCATTTAACTACATCCTACAGGAGGGAGAAATCCCACCCTCCTGGAGGGAGGCAACTATTTCAATTATCCCAAAAGAGGGGAAAGATAAACGAGAATGTGGAAACTATCGACCAATCAGTGTCCTTAACTTGGATTACAAACTATTTACTTCTATTCTTGCTCGTAGACTGGAGAAGTTGGTACCTGACCTCATCAATTTAGATCAGACTGGTTTCATTCACTATAGACAAACAACTGACAACATTAGGAGAATATTACACATCTCTGCTCAAATACAAAAGAACAAAACTCAATCAATGATAGGAAGCTTGGACGCTGAGAAAGCCTTCGACTCGGTCAGATGGGTATTTCTGTATAAGGTTCTGGGGAAGTTTGGCTTTCACGACAAGTTTATTAGAGTAATCCAAGGTCTGTATGCTTGACCCTCAGCCCGTATTAAGGTGAATGGTGATCTCTCCAAGCCCTTTGCTCTGGAACGTGGCTGTAGGCAGGGTTGTGCAATCAAACCACTTCTCTTTGATTTATTCATAGAAACATTAGGCCAAGCGATTAGACAAAATCATAGCATTAGGGGTGTTGCATTGTCAGGAGTTGAACATAAAGTGGTAATGTTTGCTGATGATGTACTGGTCTGCCTGGAGGAGCCAGAGAGGTCTTTTAGTGAGTTGATGTCTACTTTAAGTGATTTGGGGAAGTTATCTGGTTATAAGGTCAATATTTCAAAAACACAGGTGATGACTTTAAATTATACAGCTTCTGCAGCTTTATGTAGGAAATTTAAAGTAAATTGGGATAATGAGAAAAATAAGTACCTGGGAATATATTTGACTGCGGACCTCTCGGGGCTCTTTCAGGCAAACTACGAGCCAATATCTGCAAGTATAAAAGCTGATCTGCACAGATGGAATCTGGTCCCCTTTATGAGTCTCAGCTCCCGGGTAACTTTAAAGCATGGATATCCTGTGGCCTTACAACATTCCTCTCTCTTACTCATAGAAATATTGTGCTCAGATTTGAGGCCTTACGGGACGATCACAACCTGACAAAATACAACTTTCATAGATACTTACAGCTGAGATCATATATTGATCATGAATGCCAACTTCAATGATGCTGAGTCGCATTTTTTCCTCATCCTGAAAAATGCCACAACCATGACCCCTACTAAATCTATTTCTAAACTATACAAAGCCCTCTCTAGTGCCAGCAAGGATAACACTTTATACACTAAGGATAAATGGGAAAGGGAATCAGGGATTAGTATTTCTGTGGGGGAGTGGGAAAATGTTTTGTACTGCCAGTGGTCCACGTCCAGTTCTATGAGCTGGAAGGAACATGGCTGGAAGAATATTATTAGGTACTTCAAGACTCCATATCAGGAGAGGTACAAAGGGGCTTATATGCAATGCTGGAGACAATGCGGCTCGACTGTTGCTAACCATTTTCATGTCTTTTGGGACTGTCCCAAGTTAAAAAACGTTCAGGTCTCCTTAAGTGCAGTCTTTAACGTTCAAATACCTTTAGATTTTAAGGTTTTATACATGGGTTTGGTCCCCTTTCTGGAATGTAGGAGTGAGATTAAGTTGGTGCAATTACTCTTGGTGGCAAGTAAAAAAACAATTACTAGAAGATGGTTAAGCCCAGCCCAGCCTACCCTAGACGACTGGTTTGGGATCATTTTAGAGATATTTAGGATGGAAAAACTTTCATATCTGTTAAGAAATCAAAAAGCCAAAATCTACCAAAGTTGGAACAATTGGATCCAATTCATCACCCCCACGAGGGCTGACTTCACTTGATCTCACTATTACTTGGTTGTTTTTTGTTTGATTTTTTTTACATTTACTTCTATTACTATTGCTTGTTTATTTACTTATTTGTTCACAATGATTGCAGCATGGGCACCCCTCCCAGTTTGTGTTTATAGTTCCATGTAATGTGTTCTATATATCTCCTTTGGGAGAGCATGCGAGCAACTGTCCTAGTAATAGCTAGTGGAGGTTAATATGCACCCGCTGATCACTTTGTTTATCATTTGCTCTCCTGGACTTAATCTAAAACCTGGAAGGACTTTGTTCCCATGTTATTCATATACTGCTATGCAGATGGTTTTTTCTTGTCCAATCCAAATAAAGATATAATTAAAAAAAAACATTTTATTCAAGTTCATCCATATGATGTTGTATCTTAGTATGTTAAGGTTTCATCAAAAATAAAAAGATGGCATGTAATATAATAACAAACTTTACATAAGTATTATAGATTATCTTTTGTTTTTCAGACTGGGTGGCTGTAACCTGTCAGAGAGAAGCTGTGAAGCTCTGTGCTCAGTCCTCAGCTCCCAGTCCTCCAGTCTGAGAGAGCTGGACCTGAGTAACTCTGACCTGCAGGATTCAGGAGTGAAGCTTCTGTCTGCTGGACTAAAGAGTTCACAGTGTGCAGTGGAAACTCTCAGGTCAGGATTCAAACGTTAACACATATGATCATTTAAAATGTGAATTATATTATTGATTGACTTATCTATAGAGCTTTTAGCTAAACTTATATTTATATTTGAGTGGATTATTAGACTGAATTACTGTGTAAAATTTGTCACAGTCATACGATTTTGTTTATTTATTTATTTTTTTAATTCATGTACTGGCCATTTTACATAAATTTGGCTAATCTTCTACAATATATACATTTGATTTCGTTAGGAACAAAATGTTCAAATTACATATTTTGCTGGATATTGGGTATTAATGAAATTATTATGTCTTTAATGACACCACATTTCCATTTGTTGGAGGTTACTGGTGGTATTGCTTCAGTGTTTGAGTTTTCCTTGCAAAGAAACATCTGGAATTTAACAATACATATTTTAAAGCTGTTTTCTCCAAAGGGATTTGTATTAGTGATGGTAAATTTGATTCTTTTTACCGAATCGAGTTTAAATGAGTCACTCACCAAAATGAATCGGGTTTTTTAAGTCATTTGAGTCTCTGAGTCAGTTGCCCAGAGAGTGCCAAAAATGTACTTTTTCTCTCAAACTTAATTTGTTTTTATTTTCATGTAAATCCTACTGCTACGATGAGTGACTGAAAAATAAAAACAACTATTTTATAGAGCAAAAAAGAATAAGATTTCTAAATTGGACATTTATTTTTGTTTATGTTATTAGTATTTCCTCAAATGTGTTAAATATATATTTTCTCATCTAAATAATTTAGTCAAATAGTGATTTTCAGATTATTTTACTTACATTACTGCAGCAGATTGCGAGTCAGACACTGTTTTTTTTTAATAGTGGTGGAAATGAGTTCATATATTTTCCTTTAGTCTGCTTATCATCTTTGCACAAAAACAAAGTGTAGACTGAATGTTATATTGCATCAGTCAGACTATCAGGCTTCATCTCAGATGAAGGAGTGACTCTTCCGTGGTAACAAACTGTGAGTTTCAGCAGCTGAGAGGCAGGAGGGAAGGGTGAGTGAGTGGTCTTGATGCATTCTCAGTCTAGACTAGACTAGAAAGAGGGGCGCTGCTCTTGTGGCGACCAGCAGGTTGTCTCTCTCTGTCAGTGTCAGTGTTTTAACTTATTTTATTTCATTCTTTTATTCCTTTATATATATATTTTTTTGCCTGAGGAAATTCTATAGCATCGGCTTGTGTTTTGTGGAACTTCTTTTAACGAAGATGGGTTTTTTATTTCGCATGATTTTATTGGCAATCCTGACGGTCGTTTGGAGTCATTCCTTTACCATCAATAATCCTGGCTAATGTGCAGTCTCTGAGGAGTCAATTGGATGAACTGCATTTGAATGTTGCACACTTACGTGACTACAGGGATACATGTCTAATGGCATTCACAGAGACTTGGCTCAAGGACTCTGACCCTGATTGTTCTCTGGAACTAAATGGCTTCGGGTTTCCCATACGTTTGGATCGAGACCCCGGAGCTACCCAGAAATCTCAAGGAGGAGTGTGTTTGTATATAAATCAGAAATGGTGTAAAAATGTGACCGTTCGTAGACAAGTGTGTCTGCCTGACATTGAGCTCCTCTCTGTGTCTTTGAGGCCGTTTTATCTGCCGAGGGAATTCCCACAGATCAACGTCACCATTGTTTACATCCACCCTAAAGCGAATCCTAAGAATGCAACTGACACCATCTCCATTTTTTTCCTAATAACAAACCATGGTCTTCAAAAGGTCTTATGAGGCTGATTCATGAAAGGAAAAAAGCTTTTATTGAAGGGAATATCTTGAAAGTTAGAGAAATTAGGAAGGAGATCAGATCAGAAATTAAAAAAGCCAAAGTAAAATACAAGGATAAGGTAGAGGCGGAGATGGGTAGCAATAACTTAAGGGTGGCCTGGGCAGGCATGAAACACA
>NW_028187224.1:300341-322841 GCF_057381845.1 Rhamphochromis longiceps
AGGACAAGACTCAGCTGTCCATCTGCATCTTAAGGATAAAGGACACTCTTTCGAGGATGCCAATGTTCACATTTTGGACAGAGAGGACAGATGGTTTGAAAGAGGAGTGAAAGAAGCCATCTATGTCCACTGTGAGCGACCATCTTTGAACAGAGGCGGGGCTTACGACACCAACTCTCTGCCATCTATAATCCAGTTTTGAGATCCCTTCCCAGACGCCTTAACGCCCACTCACATCCTGGGCCATCTGACCTCAGGAATTCGCATGATAAGGTGGGGCCAGGTTTCACAATGAACTCACCCGAAACTCTGGCTGATTGGGACCCACACCCAGTTTCACACCTTGGCTCAGGCGATTAGAGGAGGGGGGTCCTTTTGTCCCTCTGTGGGGGGTCACTCCCACTAGGTTTATATCTGGGACTCTCCACCATTTGACCTTAGAACTGAAGAAGCTTCTCGGATGAGAGGTGAAACGTCTTCAAGTAACTTAAAGAAGTCCAGACGCTTTTCTTTGCAAGCTCCTTTGACTATGAAGCTTTGAGTATTTTGGATCAGTAGCTGCTGTGTTTGTTGCATCATATTGCTGTAACTGTTTATATGCTTTATATATTCTGAGCTAAGTTGATCTATAGTGTTACATCATATTCTATAAGGATGTTATGTGTTTGTAGACTTTCTGCCCAGTTTGACCCATTTAGCAGAAGTCAGCCTGTTTAAGGCTCTGATATCTATTCTGTGTGACTTAAAGCAGTTATGACATGGTCTGATTTTCTCACCCAATAAAGGAATATTTCATATATCAGTCTACTCTTCATTCTATCAGACACAGTTATCACAGCTCCTACATTTGCTTTTTACACATATATGTAAGCATTGAGCCAAATTTAGTAATGCCAACAATATAATAACTATAATATTGGCCATATTATATTTACATTACCACAGTGTGATGACTTTAGTCTCATGAACAACATCAGCTAATTGTTATTTACAGCTAATCTTAAACGACTGTTCAGCACAGAAATGAAGCCCAACAATCATGTTTTACAGTCCTGTGGTCTCAGCCTCAGATACTCATCAAATCACACAGAGCTCATGTAGAAACAAATGAACTAAATATGTTCTCCTTCATTTCTGTCAAACACAGCTGTATGAAACGTTTCCAGCTGTTAGTACATAAACACATAAACAACAGCTGCTTGTTTCAGTGAAAATACATTGATGGGTTTTTAATAAAGTTGTGCAGCTGTAAAGTATTTTGTCTGCTGTCAATTCTATCGTCAGCTACAACGTTATGGCAAATGTTCAAATGTATATGGTGATAAATATCTTTGGTCATATGGTCCTGCTCTGTCTGTCACCTTCTGTGTTGAGCTCATTGTTTCCTCTGTAGTGGCTGAGCTGAGTCCAAGTAGCTGAAAATGTTCCTCTGCTGCTCCGTCAGACTCTCCTCCTCCTGCTGATCAGCTGGGACACAAAACAGATCTTTGTTAGGCTCCACACTGCACTGAAGAGTCAAAGTGTCTCATATGTTCATCTGACAAGTAAAAGAACACATTTTTGTTTCCCGAGGTGGGCAACTTGTTGGAAACAAACACAAAAGGTTTGAGCACTGATACCTGCCATTGCTGCCATTGAAAGATGCAACACCAGCAATGTGGATTGGTTTGAGTCTTGACAATCCACATTGCTGGCATCTTTCAATATGTTTGAATGCACCAGTGTAGGTGCAGCCACTCAGACTCAATGTGTTCATAGAAACAGGTGCAGATGTGTCACGAGTTCATCCAGCAGTAGCTATGGCACTTGGCCACAGGGGGCAGCAGTGGACTGACCTGCATTCGAGACTGCTCCAGCTGCTCTGTGACAGTCAGTAGATCTGCTACAAATTGCAGATCATATGCAAGTTTTGGAAATGACATTATAAATATTCCTAACTTAGCCACGGCAGCCATGTTGATGTATTACCTATATTGGCTGAAAATGTTCATTTGCAGAGAAAAGACACAGGCAGACTGTGCTTACAGGACAACAACAACAATCTTTATTTATAGAGCACATTTAAAAACCAACGGCATGCCAAAGTGCTTAACATAGAACAAATTAACACAAGTATAATCAGAGTCATAAAAATAAAAGTGTAGAATTATGTTCACAGGAAAAAGCCACCAATAGAAAAAATATAACTATAGCACATAGCTATAGCACAATATAACTGTGCCATCAACACACAATGGGGATAAGACATACACAGTGCAAATAAAAAGCAAGATAGGAAAATTAGTAAAATAAATCACTGCAGACAAGGCCAGCATTTAACCAGTAGAAAACGCAAGATTAAACAAATACGTTTTAAGCCGTGATTTAAAAGATTGAATAGAGTCAGACGCCCGAATGCCAATGGGAAGGTTGTTCCACAACTCTGGTGCGGCCAGGGCAAACACTCGATCACCTCTAGACTTCAGCCGAGATCTAGGCTGCACCAACAGTAACTGTGAGGATGATCTTAAAGCCCTAGCAGGAACATATAAGCTTAAGAGTTCCTTAAGATAGCTCGGTGCTGTGTTATTAGTGATTTTAAAAGTAAACAGCAGAATTTTAAATTGGATACGGTATTTCACAGGCAACCAGTGCAAATCAGCTAGGACGGGAGTAATGTGGGCAAACTTCTTAGTTTTGGTTAGAATGCGTGCAGCAGCATTTTGGACTGTCTGTAAACTATGGAGGAGGGAGAGTGGAGTCCAAAATAGAGTGAATTGCAGTAATCCAGCCTCGAAGTTACAAAGGCATGGATGAGTTTTTCCAGGTCTTTATGCGAGATATACTGCCTGGCCTTAGAAATAAGGCGGAGTTGGTATAAACTGGATCTAACAACAGCAGACACTTGTCTATCAAGTTTAAATGAGCTGTCAAGTAACACGCCCAGATTCCTAACAGTGTCGGAAAAGGAGCTAGTGAGAAAACCAAAAGCATCACGAAGTTTGGCACGAAGGACGTCACTGCCAAAGACCACAATTTCAGTTTTCTTATCATTAAGGATAAGAGTATTTGCCAGGAGCCATTGCCTGACCTCACACATGCACCCTCGAAAACTATTCAAGGACAAAGCTAGGTCATCATTTAACTCAAAGTAGATCTGAATGTCATCAGCATAATAATGAAAAGCGATGTGATATTTCTCAAAGATAGCGCTTAATGGAAGCATGTACAATGAGAGCAGAGTAGGACCTAACACAGATCCCTGAGGGACACCACAACAGACAGGTACAGCGGAGGAAGAGGAAGTGACCAAGTGAACCGAGGAGAGCCGATTGGAGAAGTATGATTTAAACCAATCCAGGGCAACACCCTTGATGCCTACAGTGTGCTCAAGTCTCGCCAATAGGATTTTATGATCAACCATATCGAAAGCCGACGATAAATCCAATAGCACTAGGACCGAGGAGCGTCCATTGTCAGCTTTTAGTAGAAGGTCATTGAGAACTCGGAGCAGCGCTGACTCAGTGCTATGATGTGGTTTGAAGGCCGATTGGAATTTATCATTAATGCTATTCTCATCCAGGTAGGCCTGGAGTTGAAGCAACACTATCTTCTCAAGAATTTTGGCCAAGAACGGAAGCTTGGAAATCGGCCTATAGTTCGCATAATCATTATAATCGAGGTTCCTTTTTTTAAGAACAGGCTGAATTATAGCATGTTTAAAGGCTGATGGTACGCAACCAGAGAGCAAAGAAGAGTTCAAAAGGGACAATATACTAGGTCCAATTGCACTAAAACAGTCCTTAACTATACGAGATGGAAGAACATCATATACGAGATTAGTATTGTTCATTTGTTCAACCAGACACTTAAGAGTAGGGAGTGAAACGGGTTCAAACTGATAGAAGGAAGAGGAACAGTCAGGGGTAAACGCAGGGCCTGTCATTAAAGGAAGAGCAGATTTAAGAGATGAGACTTTATCTAAAAAATAATTTAAAAATTGTTCGCAAAGAACCGTGGAGCACGGCAGCGGCATAGTGGGGCAGGGGTTGACCACAGAGTTAAAAATTTTAAATAAAATTCAAGGATTGTTACCATTGGTAGAGATAATTTTTGAAAGAAAAGCTGCTTTAGCCATTTTGGCAGCAGTTTGAAACTTCAAGCGACTAGTACGTAGGATGTCGTAAGATGCCTGGAGTTTATCTTTCCTCCACCTTCTCTCATCCCGCCGACACGCACGTCGTAGAGCGCGAACAGAGTCACTTAACCAACATTGTGAGTAAGTTCTGGGGCGCTTCATTTTAATAGGTGCCACAGTGTCGAGGATGGAGGAACATGTAGTTAACAGGGTATTGGCAAAATTCTCAACCATATGAGGGGTAAGACAATCTGACGTAATAGATGCAGAATACACAAAAGAAGCAGAGAATTTCACCACAGCATCAGCATTAACAGTACGCACATCACATAATAACGTTACATGTTATTATGTGATGTTACTGAAATCATCATGAATAACAGGAGTGGTGATTCCTGTAACTTTGTGTATATAATTTGGCATTTCTTACTGATGTAGGCCAAAAATAAATACATAAACTGAGCACCTGATGGCTTTGAACTTTTGTTGTCCATCTTCCATTGGTTTGAATTTTGCGATCCAGTACAAACACAAATCCCCCAACCCGAGGATCAGCACAATTAACCTAACAGACCTACACCTTAGTTCACAGATTCACTTTGTCTAAGGTTGATTTCTGGGATTTCACACAACCCAGGATTCAGATCGTGAATCCATGATGGGCTTGGATTTACATCATTATAAATGAAATGTGCTCTACTTGGAAGCAGCCGGCCCCGCCCCTTTTGACGGGTTGTGTGAGACTTTAAATCATCAAACTGTAAATTATAAATTTAAATTGTTATTGATCCTTTACCCCGAGTCCTAAAGTGTAGATTTATTTTCTTACTCTTTTTATATTTATTGTTTGTTTACTTGCACCGCTGTAACTGCAGCCTCGTCGTCTCGTCTCTCTATATGCTGGACTGTCTGTAGCGGAGATGACAATAAAGTTTACTTTGACTTCAGCAGCGCGCAGGCGCACCGAGGGCTCTCGCGCTCACTTTATAGAATTTAGAAAAAACATGGGTGCAGATTATAAGTCTGTATCATAATATCTGTTTGTTGTTTTTATTTTGTTTTGCGAGTTGGTTATTAGATGCCGCTCCAGCCAGCCAGAGACTCCCCGCCGCCCCGCCCTCTCCTCCCTGTGCCGCCAGCAGCAGGCGCACCTCGCAAACGGAGGGCGCCCTTACTCCCAGCAAATGGCTGATAGAAAACCGATCGGTGCCTACGAATTTCCCAATATGCGCTGGCATGACGTCGGGGAAGCATGGGTACGACCGATTATTTTATTTTTTTCTTGCCCGTGATGCCCCCCCCCACCACGATGCATTCTATTGGTTTGCACACTTACACACACCCAGCTGTGGTTTCCTGTTTTGCTGGACTCTGGAGAGCCCCGCCTTTAACGCTCTTCTCTCACAGAGAGCAACAGAAAACTTGGAAAAACTCCAGATTGACTGAACTCAGTTCAAAGTTACCTTGACACCTTTAGATGTGAGACGTAGTGATGGTCCGCTTGAAGCTGACGCTCCGGTGCGTGTGTCAGAAAGATCAACGCGCTGCTTCAGAAGCACCGTGTCGAGGCTTGATTCGTTTGGCCAGAGTCACGTGATCAGTGACGTCTGAAGCTTCGTTTAGAACGTACCTTTTTTTAAATCGAACTTTATTGAAACACAATGAGTATACAACATACAAACAGATGAAGTTTACAAAAGAACAGAACATGAACATACAGAACCAGGAGTAAAAAAATGATGATATGAGTAGGCGAAAAAAATCAACATATAAATATTGTTCTGAGAGGCTTTTTGTTGGTTGAGTCTGAAATTGATTGTATGTACAATTCATATCCTTATAAAAAGGCAGAAATATGGTGTTTTATTAATAAACTTACATTTATAGATATAAAATAGCTAAAAGTATTAACAAATTTTTTATAAAAAAACATTTATCATTCTTCCTGGGGAACTTAAAGAAAAAGAATAAAACATTTTCCCATCGTAAAGAAAACTCCCTTAAAATATGGACAATAACAAAACTGCTAAATTCTTCCAGAATCTCTGTGTAGAGGAACCAAAAGAGATGTGCCACAGTTTCTGGATGATCCCCACAGAAAGTTCAATTAGTATTTATGTCTCTTTTAAATGTTACCATATAGTGACTGGCTGGGTCACATTTATGAAGAATTTTATATGAGATTTCCTTCACCTTGTTCACAATTAGATATTTATGGGATCATCCAGACTGTCTTCCAGGTGATATCTGGAACATGTCGGTTCCAGTAAGATATTCTATATATGGGAGAGACATGATATCTTCTTGGAATAAACTACGTATTCTCTTATTGCTGTTACCAAGTTCCTGTGAAAAGCAGATTTTTCCCACTGCTGACTCAGCTGGATCAGGGAGAGTGACTGAGGCAGATATTGAGCTGTCAGTGTTTTTATATAACATTAAAGTCCCTGAGGGTATGGCACCAAGCACCATTGAGAATTCCCCAACACTGACGGGAAAATTATATAGTGTAAGGAATTCATTGTAAGTAAGTAGTACTCCCTCGTTAAATTTTAAAACTTAGTAGCGGCCGCCATTGTTGGCAGCTGAAATTTGGCTGGGCCGCGCTATGAATTCTGGGATATGGTGGGCCACGAAGGACACACCCGACCCATCCTTCAAACTCGGGGGAATGAAGGACGCATTTGAAGGAGTCGAGGAATCGGGACAGCCTTCGTCGCCTGGCTGTGACGTCATCGGCCTTCAAATGCGGCCTCCGGAGGATGCAGCCGACGTTTTGGGACACAGCTTGTGTGTCTTTGTTGGTCATGTGACCTCCCAGGGACTACACATGGAAACGAGCAGTTTAGCTCAAATCTGGCAGGTTTCCATCGTCTGTTTTTGTCCTGATGTCCATGAACATGAACACTGTCCCTGTCAAACACGTCCAGATAATCTGATCCAGTGTTGTTCTTCTTCTGTGGTGTTTGTGATGGAGCTGCTGATCCTGATGTCCTCCACCAAGGGGGCAGCAAATTCAGCTGACTGTCATCATTTATTAAAAAGATGTAACAATGTGACATAATGCAATATAATAGTGTCAGTTACACATTGTGGGTTGCACTGTGGCCAGAATGGACATTACCTCCTGCCTAATGGAAGCTGTCAGCCATCCTGCAACCATGAATTAGATAAGCAGAAGTGAAGGGATTGTTAACAACAATTTAATAATAAAATGTAATGTGATAGTTGCACTTTATTAGCTCCCCACAATCGTATGAATAATAACCATGAATGCACTGCATGCTCATAGCAAGTTCTTTAGGTTTAAAGTGAGATCCTGCTTTAAAGGGCGCTTCATCTGCTGGGAATGACATGTTTCTTCTAGTATGTAAGGCTCAGCCCATCTTACTGGGACTTACTTTTGTAGATCCACATGCTCTAAACCTGCTGCTCCATGATTGGTGCAGAAGCTTTAAGCTCCTATTAACAAATAATGACCATGGACTTAGTTGTTACTACAATAACTTATCATTGAGCAACTTGTATATTTAATTTTACTTGTAAAACTATGCAAGTAGAATTGAATGGGGCACAGTGAGCTGAGCACAGTGAGCTGAGCACAGGCCCACTCTGTGACACTCAGAGGTTTGTGGATATCATACTGAGAGTATTGGACACAGTGCAGCCAGCTTGCAGCCACTTTCCCACCAATGTTTACATGAGACTCAGCCACACTAATGTTCCTGGGCAGACATGTGGTGCAGCATGGCTGATGGCACTGTACCTGCAGCTGTCATGGACAAGAACCACTCAATACCTCACCCAAGCCAAGCCTGTGCTGATGTTGTGATCTGAGACCGAGACACTAACCCAGGATCATGATATGATGTTGTGAGAGTTTCACTAAGAATTAGCTCTGATTACAAGATTTCAATCTATCGTAACTCTAATTTGTATTTACTTCAGTTTGTTCATCTTGGAGCTGTGTGCAGCTGAGGACAGTCTTATTATTACCAGGTGAGGATATGTAACAGCCACAGTCTGTAGAGATGATGTCACCATGGAGTGGTGATGTCACTGGAGCTGCCAATATGTGCTCCAGCCAAAGCTACACCAGAGGGTTGTGCTGTGTAACAGGTTGGTGCAGGTGGTGTTATCTACATTTGAACATTAGGCAACAGTCTCATGAAGACACTTTCTATTGTTCACTAAAGACCAACAATAACAGAGACAAAGGGAGAGCAGCAGAACTAGTGCTAACAATTAGCACTGCTAGCCTGCCCACCAACACCAGCTAATGTTCTAAAAACAATGATCAATGATTTTGCTGTAACGGCTCCAGCTGTCTGTGTCAGGGACACGTTGGAGATGAAGTGAGTGATCCAGTGACAAAGGTTTGGAAAGCTGCAGTCAGCTGAGACTAAAGGAGTCACCTGACCGAGAGACCAAATGTTTCACTGAGAACGTCCAGATGAACAGAATCAACCTTTGGGATAATCTGTTCCACACATCCATGTTTCACTTACTGCATTATATTTCCTCATTGCTGTGCACACAGGCCTGTGGCTTATAACCAACTCCAAGTTCAGACTCAGAGGCTGCTGAAGCTGTTTTCTGGAACAGAGACGTGTTGGATATAAAAGCAACTCTTCTTTATGTGTCAGCACTGAGGAAAGGAGCAGCTTCGTTTCTAAGTGTATGAAGGACTGTAGCAGTGTGTGTGTGAGCTTTATTTCACAGACAGAACCATGTCAAAAACACAACTTCAGGTAAAAACAATACAAAATCAAAGAGTCTGATCAGAAGGATTAAACAGAGGAGTGTGGGACTGTTTTTAACAGACAGCAGGTTAAGCCAGGCTGGAGGAGTAAACTGAGCCTCGGTGTGAGCAGCAGTGTGTTTGACAGGAAGCTGAGATAAACAGTCTGGAGCCCATTTAGTGCTTCATATGAAAGTGTGAGGATTTGAAAGCAAATCTAAAATCAAGCAGGAGTCAGTGTGAGAATGATTTGTGCTTTTCCTCAGTCAGATGCTGGGAGTTTCAGTTCATCCATGTTCAGCGTGCTGTGCTTTGTGTAACAGGAGAATATGACAGTATAAATCAAGTCTTCATGTCACTGAAAGCCTCCACAGTCTGCTATGGAGGTGCATCAGTTTGGATTTACAAGAAGAACATTTCTTAAACCTGCCACAAGATGGCGCTCCAACAGAAGGGATGTCCACAGTGTAACACAGACACACACATACTGTGTGAATGTGTGAGTGAATGGGCTTTCAACACAAGGCTTCTGCTGCTACCTTTAATGACATAATTAGCTAACAAGAACAAACTGTTAATTACCACCAAAGAACGGCTCCAGATTTTAGCTGCTGACCATTTTGTGAAACGTTGATTACATCAGCTTATTGTTGATTTTTCAACCTTAATATCAGCTGCTTTAAAGGAGCCTCGTTCTCTGGCAGTAACACTTTTCTTCACTAGATGCAGTGCAGGCACAGTCTGTGTTTCTAAACTACACACTAATGTTCATTGTTGTGCAGCTAAATCCTCCCTCTGGATGGGAAGAATCCCTGTCAGGCTTCAAACACCTGGCTTGGTGTTCTGGAGCTAATGTGTCACCTGTGAGGACTCTGAGATGAACACACAGCAGACACTTCAGTTCTCCGTCTGTGTGTCCTCAGTTTCCCAGCATGCCTTGGCTGTGGTGGTGGAGGTGAATGAGGGGGAACATGCTGCTCTGTCAGCACTCAGGTTTCATACCTGGTGATCTCAGAGGACAAAGCGGCGTTACAGCAGCGCACGTTGATGAGACCTGATGCTCTGAACAGTTCAGACTTCAGCCTCACTCTGAGAAAACAAACGACTGACTGTCAGCAGCAACTACACCTGCTCCATCAGTGACGGAGAGAAGAACTGAGACTGAGAGACATACAGCTGCAGGTCAAAGGTCAGAAACGCCCGCTCTTTGTACGGGTCAGGAGTTAGTACTGCAGAGGTCAGAGGTCAGCTTGCTGACAAACCATTTGAAACAGTGTGGAGCTAAAAGCACAACAGCAGAGGAAAGAAGAGACACTGCAGAGATGATGCAAAATATTGTGTTTTGTTCTCAGCTGTCAAAAAGTGTAACACACGTGTTCCAGCACAGCCTTTGTGTACTTTCACTTCTCCATACTGTCCATTGGAAATCCTGTTTGTTACTTTTTGATTTCAGTCCATGTGTCCAAAGCAAACTTCTGTCCCACACTTTCTCTGCTGACTCTTCACCGATGCTCAGATGATCTCAGATGATTTCACCAGAACTCATCAAAATTCGGGCTCCACAGAAACCCAGACGTCACTAAACAAGCGTAACAAGCAAAGTGAAAACTGGTCGTTCAGCTTTATTGACCAAAGATAAGCTCACATGTCACCTCATGACACAGACACTTATTTCCACAGCATGCACGAGGACTGACAATAAGTGTCTATAAAGCCACTTCTATCTGCCACACCTGTGCTTCTGTCATGGTTGCTCTCCTCTCACTCTGTCATTTATCCACAGTCTGCCTCCCTCTGCTCCGTCAGCTGACGTCCTCTCTACACCACCTGCTGTGTTTTATCCTGCAAAAACACATTTAAGAAGCGTTGCACCGAGTAACGGGAGGAACTGCTATAAAAGACATTTAAAGGAGGTGGTGCTGAGTGCTGTGACTGGGGTCCCACCACTGACATCACGGGTGGAGGACATGTTGGAAAACTGCTACAAAGTGCTGTGCAGCCAGCAGAGCTTACAGTCTGTCCTGTGTGTCATACAGGCTCTCACACTTAGTGTTTCTGTGACACATTGAAGAGAAGTTTGTGTTGTTCACAGTTGTGCTTGTACTGAGTGACAGCTGACATGACCTAACAGGAATAATGTGTCTGTGCTGAATGAGAAGTAACACACAATGAAGTCTTGATGCATCTCAATCATCCAGGAAAGTGAGTCTGTTGCTTCTGTTCATCTGGACGCAGCGTTTTGTGGGAGAAACGTGTCGTCATCATCAGGTGACGTCTTCAGTCTCAGCTGCAGGTTTCAGTCTTACAAACAGGACATTTGCATAAAGACTGAAAGCAGCTGCAGGAACGATGGGCTGGGAGCTCCGTTCCTTCATCTTAATTATGCAGATTCTCAGGACCATTGATCAACAACCACTGATCCATGTCCATGAGTCCCATTCACAGAGATGTGGGAATGGCTGCAGTCACAGCATGTAAGATGGAAATAAATGAGAAGTATTTAGCTGAAGTGGATTTGATTTATGTTACTTCTTTTTTAACTTGTAGTTCTACATTGGAAGATTATTGTGATATTGAAATAGAAAAATACATTTATATTCTATTATTTTCTCAAAATAAGCGTCACACTCGTGGAAGCCGGTGTAGCCGCCGAAACGCCTGCATTTATGGAGACTTTCAGCCCCAGGTAGGCCAGTTATGGATCTTCGGATCCACATTATGTCAGCAGCTGTTCTCCACCGTGAACTGTGTTCAAACAAACACGCTGACGCCTCACAGACGACAGCTTACAGTCTGTAGAGATAAAGTGACTTCGTACAGCCCCGTCTTCAGTCTTGTGGAGATGATCTCGACGCTTTGGTGGATGTTACTAGCTCCTGTGCAGTATTTTGTAAAGACATGATTACACCCCGTAAGCGCGTTAAAATTTACGCTAACAATAAGCCATGGGTCACTAAAAGTGTCAAATCCTGTTTAAGGAAAAAGAGACAGGCCTTTAAAGAGGGGCTGTTACCGATTTTCAGACAGCTACCAAGGAAATGAAAATCGAGATCTTGAAAGCAAAACAGACAAAAACCTTCTTGAAAGCAAATTTGCTGCAAAAACTTTTGGGTCTGCCTGGACTTGTATGAAAACCATAGCAGGGTTTCAAAATTCCCAGAGCAGCAGTCAGGTCATTTTAGATGGTTTAATTCAGACAGAGATTTTCAAATGCTTTAAACATGTTTTATGCTCGTTTTAGTTCTTCTGATTTCAGCGAGGATATTTGGGAACTGAAACAGAAACTGAGAGATACTCAGCACTTTATCATTGAACTCAGCGATGTTAAAAAGGCCTTTCATACAGTCAATGTGAACAAGAGCCAGGTCCTGATAATATTAGTGGCCGCCTAATTAAATCTTGTGCTGATGAACTCAGGCCTATATTTCAGGTTATTTTTAACAAATCCTTGCAAACACAACATGTGCCCTCTCTTTGCAAAGAAGCAGTCGTGGTTCCTGTCCCTAAATCTAAACGACTTCAGGCCTGTTGCCTCACTTCAGTTGTCATGAAAGTCTTTGAAAAAATCCTCAGAAATGTGATTATGAAGAGACTGAAGGTCAGCTGGATCCAATGCAGTTTGCATACAGGCCCAACAGAGGAGTGGAGGACGCACGTTTGACTTTACTAAATCTAATTCTTAAACATGTAGAGAGTAAAGGGACTTTTGCAAGACTTCTTTTCATTGATTTTTCTTCGGCTTTTAATACAACACAGCCCCATATTTTAATTAAAAGACTTTTAGAACAGTTTGAAATCAGGAAAAACCTGCTGGGCTGGATTTTAGATTTTCTAACTGACAGGTCACAAAGAGTGAGAATAAATGGGGTTCTGTCTGACCCAGTGTTCTCCTCCACAGGTTCTCCTCAAGGCTGCGTCCTATCGCCCTTATTATTCACTCTCTATACAAACATGTGTCAGGGCAGACATGAAAACAGGGTCATTATTAAATATGCAGATGACTCTGTTATTGTCAGCTTACTGAAAGAGGGTGAAACTAACCACGGCCCAGTCATTGATGACTTTGTTCAGTGGTGGGAGGAGTCTTATCTCCAGCTGAACATATCTAAAACAAAAGACATGGTTGTTGATTTTAGGAAACAACAAAATGGGCAAGCAGTCACTTTAATTAAAGGTCAGAAAATAGAGCAAGTACAATCATATAAATATCTTGGGACCATAATCAATGAAAAACTGAACTTTGATCAAAATTGCAAATCAGTTTGTAAAAAGGGTCACCAGCACCTTTATTGCCTTAGGAAACTTGTTCATTTCCACATTGACCAAAAAATGTTAACTTTGTTTTATCGTTCTTTTATTGAGTCTGTTTTATCCTTTTGTTTGGTGGCATGGTTCGGTCAGACCTCTGTCACAGAGAAAAACTCTCTGAATCAGATAGTGAGATGGTCCAGTCGTCTGATAGGTGAGCCACAGTCTTGTTTAGCCTCCCTGTACTCTGAGCAGGTACAGAGGATGGCTTTATCAATCCTTAAAAATGGTTCCCATCCTCTAAGGGGTGAATTTCAGCTTCTTCCCTCAGGACGGAGGTTTCTATTTCCGAGATGCAGGACAAAGCGTTATAAAAACAGCTTTGTCCCCGTTGCTGTCACTGAATTAAATAAGAACTGTTTTTGATTCGAAATATTAAAGTATGTGTCACAGTGAGTTTTATATATTTACTAGGTATGTGTGTTTTTAAAGGGATGTCAAATGCTGTCATTTTTCTGTAGAGCAAATTTACCTTGCCTTTGGGTATAAATAAAGTTACCTTACCTGCAGACGCTGTGCGCAGAGGTTCAGGAGCAGAAGTCCCGTTGTAAACATATCACGGCAGACCCGACGATGTTTGCATGAACGCGCTTTTTTTAAAAGTCAGGTCAAGGCTCCAAAAGCCCAAAGGCGATATAACAGTTTGTGTTTGCTACATGGATCATTGTAGTTCAGCTTTCCTTTGTTATATTTCTTTAAGAGCTCAAAATGTGTTCATTACTTAAATAAAATGTAATTTTCTCTGTAGCACTTCATGGATTTCATAAGCAACACACTGTAGTTGTTCACACAAAGCATAAAGGTAAAAACAATATACACAGTGTTATCTTCATTTTAGATGTCACAAAGTATTTGCAGCTCCCAGTGTTTTCCCGAACCCTGACCCTTTGCGTGGAAACCGGGTCCAAAAGGCTCTTTGGGTGTTAAAGGTTGCTGACCCCTGCACTAGGCCCAACTGACACATATATTTGATTCCAAATACAAAAAATAATGTGTAACCTGCTGGAAGAATGTAGGAGGTTGAGACAGGATCTCAACACTTGGTGTCTGCAACAAAAGACAACAATATGTGGGCCGATCGTGGCTCAAGAGTTGGCAGCTCGTCTTGTAATCGGAAGGTTGCCGGTTCGAGCCCCGGCTTGGACAGTCTCGGTCGTTGTGTCCTTGGGCAAAAAAGCACTTTGGGGTCCTTAGGGACGAGTAAAGCGCTCTACAAATACAGGCCATGTAATGGCAGAAACGTTCTCTAGTGTAAATCCTGACTAGTTCATTAACTACAGATCAGTTTCAGTGAACATTATTCACAGAGGGATCTGAGTTCCTTATACCAGACTCTACAGAAACTGTAACACTGTACAGCTCTGCGACTCAACAATATGACAACAATGTAACACACACTAGAATCATCAAATAAAGCCCCACTAACCACTAGAACTAGAACTAACTAACTAGCACTGGACACTTGCATATTAGAGATTTCTACCACCATAGGAGGCGAGATATCATCCTTGAACCAGAGCATCCAGCCCTCAATTTCGGACATAAAAAGCGACGTGGCCAGGCATGATAACACTTTGACTGAACTGCAGGACTGTGGCTCGAACCACTCTGACACCATCGCCACTCTCCAGGCCACTGTGGAGCGTTTGTCTGCGGAGGTAAAGAAGTTAGATGAGAGATGTGGAGCTCTTGAGGCACTCCAGGAGGAATAATTTAAGAACTGCAGGAATACCAGAAGGCACAGAGGGACCCAAGATGACTGAGTTGGTTCACACCTGTTGGCGGAGGCGCTATCTCTCGAGGAGAAGCCACTCATCGATCGAGCACATAGAGCGAATCGCCAGCGTCCCAAACAAAGTCATCTTCCTCATCATCTTGAGATTGCACTACTACCACATTGGTGAGGAAATTCTGCTGAAAGCTGCAGAGAACAAGAACCTGATGTATAAGGGTTTTTAAAATAAACATCCTCCCAGATTTCCCTCCCTCTGTTGGAAACGCAGAGCCGCATTTGCAAATATGAGAGGAAGACTACGTGGGATGACCGGCGTCAGGTACAGACTGCTATACCCTGCAAAGCTGTTAGTGACCCATGGTGATGTGAGGAAAAGCTTTACCGATCCCAAAGAGACCGTAGACTACGCGGAGAAGCACCTCTCCCACCCACCTTCAAATGTATTAAAAGCAAGGATATATCTATATGTCTAACGCTGACACAGCACTGTGTTTCTTCTTTTCCCTTTATATTCCATGTAAAGGTGAATATGGAGCGTTTATGGAGCTCGTTTATTGACCAGCTGTCAGTTAGAAGGTAAGAGTTACTAGGTTAACAGAGGTTAGCAGTAACAGTACGGGGAAGTATATTGTGTTGTTCTTTTGTTGTTTTTTATTTTATCCTACTTTACTTTGTTATTTTGATTTTACCTGTTGTGAGTGCTTCCCGTAATTCTCCTTTTTCTTGCGCCGCTGCGGCCAGAGTTCACAACATTACATATTTTTGTATCTATAAACAGGAAGCTGACACTCTCCAGACTTTATCAAAGGTGTGAGCGTCACAGCAGAGGCCTTTGTGTCAACGTAGCTGAAGACAAAACACAGAAACACATGAAGGAGATTTTCCTGGCCTGGATTTTATACAAATATTCTGCAGTACATCAAAAATGAAAGAAAACCATTAGTCAACATATGAACATCACCTCTGAAGTTACAGAGCTTTGATTGGAGACACAGCTGAGCGTTTTGCATTTTGCATAATTAATTACATAATTAATTATGTAACCATAATTAAATGGTTACATCATCTTTAAAGTCCCCAGAGATCAGGAAAAGGGCCTGAGGGTGCTGTGTTTGGAGTCTGCTGGTTACAGTGTGCAGGACCTCACAGGCTGCTGCAGCGTTAGCAGAGGGCGGGACATACACAGCTATCATAATCACGTGTGTAAACTCTCGTGGTAGATAGTACGGTCTCATGCTAACCGCTAGCAGCTCAATGTCCTTACAGCATAGTGTCTCTTTGATAGAGAAATGCCCAGAGTTACACCATCTATCGTTCACAAACACAGCCAGACCCCCTCCTCCCTTCTTACCACTCTCCGCTGTTCTGAGGCTCAGCAGCTAAAGCAGCACACCTGGGTCTCCCAGCCTATTAAAAGCAGCCCTTTGCTTCACCTGCTTCACTAAACATTATTATTTTAAGCAGAGTGGTGTGATTTATGTAGGCATTGCTGTGTGACAGGATGACTTTTCTTGCACACCCACCAAATGAGGGCGCACATGCTTCCACGCCCACTGGTGACTGCACACATCCTTTCAAGGAAGCATTTCATGCATCCCTAACAAATGGAAGAAAACACTGTGCAGCGTGTTCAGGTTTGAACGTGGCCCTGGCCTCTCTCTGCATCCACCTGGCACATGCAACACACATCCACTCCCTGCTGAACTGCTTGTATTTGATGTGTTGAAGTTTTGGTAAAGTTTGAATAAATTCCACTTTATTTATAGGAACATTTCATCTGTGGACTCCTGCTTCCCCTCTCCTTGAGCCAGTTTGTGACGGGAACATGACATAAGAAAAGTAATTTATCCCTTTTTGATTCTGTGTATCTGGCGCTCATCCAGTGAGTTCACACTTGGCAGAAACAGACTGAATTTGTCTGGAGAACTTTGGCTTCAGCCAAGTTAGATAAACACACTGTGTCTCTGTCAAAACAGCAGTGTAGTTGTGGCACCCCTGTGAGGGAATGACCACATGAATATTATTTTGTGTAAAACACTCATGTAACGGGACATTTTTCATTGCTATATGTATTTATTTTCAGTTTCTTTAAGAGGATAGAAAATCCATGTAACAGGGATTCATTTTATGTTAGAAAGCAGTGAGGGCGGAACTTTGGTGCTTGCTCCGGGGTTTCGGGGAGCAGTAAGTGGAGCCCACCTTCCGCTGCTTCCTCAGACACGTTCTGGAGGAAAGCAGAGACGCATCGTGTCTTCCTTACTCTGCTCTTCACCTGCTTTTACAGGTCGGTACACGGTGCTCGCACCGAAAATGTTGTTTATTGTCACCATGGTTACCCACGTTAATGTGAATGGGAGAGTTAAGGCGGTCCGCCAAAGTTATTTATATGTAAACACGGGAGAAAACCAGAGGAGTGTCCCGCGCGACCGCACCGCGAGCCCGCTCGTTAGGTGGAGCGCTCGTGAAGCAGAGTCAGTGCGCTCCTATGCTCTGTGCAAACGTGTTGTAATGCTCCAATCAAATCAGTTCTGTGAGATGTGAATGTTAATAGTTCTGTTAAAGTGACTGAGTAGATTAGCTAGTGTAACACAAGCACTCTGAGCAACTCTGTGTAGCTAACAGAGGCATTCATGGGTTGATTCAACAAGCTGTGTTTCATGATGCACTAAATAGTGATTTTGCCAGTAAATTACTGGAGGGAACTGTGATATCCTAAGACCAAGGAACCACGGAGACCATGTTTAGCTCACAGTTGCTTCTTTATTAAGAGAACCGGGGCATGCGCCCCCACAGACTGAAAGCTCCCCAACCACTGTTGCCCCCTGGTGGACAAATCCTTGCCACAACATAACATTCCTCCCCCCTTAAACTGGAACTACTCTGTAGTTTTAATCACTACAGAAAATACCCATAACCAAAAACTTCACCTTTATAAAAAAAATGCAACAACCCCGTCCCCAGCCTTTATTGAAATTTCACTCCGGAATAGTGAACCTTTAGTCCAACAGTCTTAGGTTAACCTATAACAGTTCACCGTAATCACGGCACAAAGTCTCTCAGTTGCTCCGGCTTTCTCTTGGTCCTTTGCGATCGCCGTAACCCAGTGGCAGGTGATTCCAACGAATCACTACTCTCCATATGTGGCTTCACCACTGGTGTAACTTGCACCTCTATGTGTCTCTCATCCTCGTCTCCTGTCTCAGCGCTGATGTTTGGGGCTGCCTTTGGGGGCTCGCCTGGGTGGCCTTCAGGCATTCCTGCTGCCAGGCACGGCTCCAGGCGGGCAAACAGCTGATCGACGTGACGCCTCACCACTGTCCCATTGCCCAGCATCACCAAGTAGGAAACAGGCCCCGTCATCTCCTGTATAAGTCCTGGTATCCATTTGGGTCCTCTGCCATAGTTTCTGGTATATACTGTGTCTCCAATAACAAACATGCGTTCCTTGGCATGTCTATCATGATACCGTCTTTGGCTATCTTGTTTTGCTGTCACTTTTTGTTTCAAGTCAGGGTGTATGAGATCAAGAGTACACCTCAACTTCCGGCCCATCATCAACTCAGCGGGAGACTTCCCTGTTGTGGACTGTGGTGTGATTCTGTAACTAAACAGAGCCCTGTTTAACTTGGTTGCCAGTGTGTCTCCAGTACTCTTTTTCATGAGTTCTTTGAACGTTTGCACTGCTCTTTCTGCTAACCCATTGGAGGCGGGGTGATATGGAGCGGAGGTGACGTGAGTGATTCCGTTCTTTGCCATGAACTCTTTAGTTTGTGCACTTACAAAACACTGGGCATTATCTGAGACCACCATCTCAGGAAGGCCGTGCGTGCTGAAACAATTTCTCAGGCAGTCTATGGTTGCAGCTGCTGTAGCGGATGGAACTGTATACACATCTAACCATTTGGAGTGGGCGTCCACTATTACTAAGAACATTTTACCCAAAAACGGGCCCGCATAATCGATATGTATCCTTCTCCAGGGCTTTTCTGGCCACTCCCAGGGGTGTAGCGGTGCCTCTTGTGGCCTGTGTCTATGTTCTTGACATGTACTGCAGGACCTCACCTTGTCTTCAATGTCATTCTCCATATGCGGCCACCACATGTAGCTTCTGGCCAGGCCCTTCATGCGGCTCATTCCTGGGTGTGACTGATGTAGCTGTTCCAAAAGGGGGCGTCGACCTCGTTCTGGTATCACCACCCTCGCCCCCCACAGCACACACCCATCCTGCACACTCAGCTCCTGTTGTCTCTGTCTGTAGGGCTGAAAATTAGGATGCTGCGTAGTGGGCCATCCTCTCATAGCATACTCACGCACTCTGGAGAGTATGGGATCTTTGGTTGTCCATCTTTGCAGCTGCTCAGATGTCATCACGCCCTCCTGGTCCTGATCTACCATCAACACTTGGTCCTCAGCTGCCACCTCTTTAGGGAGGTTCTCTGGAAGAGGGAGACGACTCAGACCATCAGCATTACTGTTATTTTTGCCTTCTCTGTATTTAATGACATACTCATAGGCTCTTAATAACACTGCCCATCGCATGATCCTCTGTGACGCCATCTGAGGGACGGCCTTCAACTCATGGAACAAACTTATCAATGGCTTATGATCCGTGATAATCATGAACTTCCTGCCGTACAGGTACTTATGAAAATACTGTACACCAAATATCACAGCCAATCCTTCTTTATCCAGCTGTGAGTAGTTCTTTTCTGCTGCATTCAGGGTACGCGATGCAAACCCAATGGGTTTTTCCTGACCATCTGGCATGCGGTGAGCTAGTACTGCTCCCACTCCATAGGGGGACGCATCGCAAGAAAGAATTAAATCCTTTTGCTCATCATAGTGTACCAATACACTGCTTGACTGCAACAGTTCCTTTGATTTGCCGAAAACCTTCTCCTGTGCTGGTCCCCAACACCATGGTTCCCCCTTTCTCAGAAGCTTGTGCAGTGGGGCCAACAGTGTGGACAAGTTTGGCAAGAACTTATTATAGAAGTTCAACAACCCCAAATAAGCTTTGAGCTCTGTCACTGATTTTGGGGGTGGCGCCTCCTGCACTGCTTTCACTTTTGCCGGCACTGGATGTAAACCGGTCTTATCCACCCGATGTCCTAAAAATGTCACTTCCTTCTCCATGAATTGACATTTGCTCCTTTTTAAGCGCAGGCCCGCCTCCTCCAAGCGCTGCAGCACTCCCTCCAGTGTTTGAAGATGTTCTTTGTCATTCTTTCCCGTCAGGATGATGTCATCCAGATACACTGCGACATTGGTCAGACCTTGCAACACACTCTCCATGGTGCGCTGAAAAATGGCAGGACTTGAACTCACACCAAATGGCAACCTGGTGTATGTAAACAAACCCTTGTGTGTGTTCACTGTGACATACTTTCTAGATTCCTCATCAAGTACAACCTGTTGATATGCGTGACTCATATCTAACTTGGTGTATTTTTCTCCTCCCGCCAGCCCCGCTATCATGTCCTCCATTCGTGGAATGGGGTATTGTTCTACAGGCGACACCTTGTTAACAGTCAGTTTGTAGTCACCACAAATTCTGGCGCTGGAGTCTGGCTTTAGTATGGGTACAATGGGTGCGGCCCACTCTGAGAATTTCACTGGTTGGATGATTTTCTCCTCCAACAGTCTCTCCAGTTCCTGCTCCACTTTCTTTTTCATAGCAAACGGAACTGATCGGGGCTTATAGAAGCACGGTTTGGCATCCTTAGCTTTGCCGCAAACCCCTTCAGCGTTCCCAACTCATCCTTAAACACTGTTTCATGTCTGGCCAGTATCCGCTGTAAGGCATCCTCTCCGCCTTCGATCTTATGTACAGGTTGCCAGTCTAATTGGAGGGCCTTAATCCATCCCCGACCCATCAAACTAGTTCCAGCCCCTTCAACCACCACCACATCCAGTGTTTTCTTACTGTCTCTGAATTCCACCTGCACTTGGGCTGCTCCCCACACGGGTACCTTGTGGCCTCCATACGTTCTCAGTTTGATTCCACACTTGCTTACTTTGGGCGCCTTACTGCCTTCAAAAAGTTTTTTAAATGACTCCTTCGACATGATAGTGTAACCACAGCCTGTGTCTACTTCAAATGTCACATTCTGTCCATTTACTTTTAGCTTCTGTCTGATGGGTTCTTCCCTTGGGATGCTAATCTCCTCATGCACATTATACATAGTCACACTTGCCTTTATGTGGTGCATTTCAGCTCCTTCTTCCTCACTCTCCACATTCTCCTCTTCCAAGAAATGGGCTTGTTTACCTTGTCTGCCACGCCCTCCTTTTTGTTCCATTTCCATTCGGCAAACCCTTTTTATGTGTCCCACCTTTCCACAGTTGTGGCATTTTTCTGAAACAAACCTGCAGTCCTTGGCCACATGATTTAGTCCTCCACATCTGTAGCACTTCCTGACAACCTGTTGTGACGTCGAGCCGCCGTCCTCCATCTTGTTCACGGCTCCTAATCCTTTAGTGAATCGCGACTGTTCTGTCATGCTCTTCAAATCCACAATGTCTCTGTTAGCAGCCTCCATTGCTTGAGCAAACTTCAGCGCCTTTTCAAATGTTAGCGAATCCTCTGCTAACAATCTGCGCTGTATTCTGTCGTCGCTTATTCCACATACTAAACGATCCCGCAGCATCACCGTCAGGGAGTCTCCAAAGTTACAGTCCTGTGCGAGCTTCCTCAGCTCCGCTACATAATCGCCCACACTTTCCTCCGGCCTTCTATTCCGTGTGTTAAACTTCCACCGCTGCACAATTTCACTCGGCTTAGGGTGAAAATGATTGTTCAACAATCCCACCAACTCAGCATAAGAACGATCCCCTGGCTTGACCGGACTGAGTAGGTTCCTAATCAGGGCATAGGTCTGTGCGCCCACGCAACTCAACAGTACCGCTCGCTTCTTCTCCTCCTCCTTAATATCATTCGCCACAAAGAAGTAATCCAAAATCTCACAATATTCCTCCCAGGATTGCAGCTCGCTGTCGAACGGTGCCACCGAGCCCAAAGTGGTAGCCATTATTCCACACTGAGGGTTACGCTCCACTTCCCACAGATGCTAGCGCTGTACCACTTGCCAACCTCAGTTCATAAGTCACTTAGCACGGTGTAACTTCACAGCAAAACCTGGCTTTTACCCTCGTCGCCATATGTGATATCCTAAGACCAAGGAACCACGGAGACCATGTTTAGCTCACAGTTGCTACTTTATTAAGAGAACCGGGGCATGCGCCCCCACAGACTGAAAGCTCCCCAACCACTGTTGCCCCCTGGTGGACAAATCCTTGCCACAACATAACAGGAACAAATGTAATGTATTTACCAATGCTGTTATTGAATAGAACTGTTTAGCCAGTAAGACACTGCAGAAGACAATGTGATGTGTTTATTGATATGATAAAAGGATGTAGCTGTTATGGAAAGAAGTGTGAACTTGAGAAACTGAACCAGTTAAAAAGAGTATATTTCACTGATGTTGTGAAATAAGTAAATGTAATTGATGTGAATGAGGAACCAGCTGAACAGTATATTGAAAGCTCATGTTTAGTGTTTTATAGCATTTATTTGTGTGAAATAAATCAGACTCA